>NW_016805470.1:1967068-2057193 GCF_001698545.2 Rhinopithecus bieti | reverse complement strand
CGCTCACACACACACCCCCCACTCACACACACGCTTACACACACACTGTCACACATGCTCACACACTCATTCACATTCACACACTCACACACACACATTCACACACACTGCACTTGGATTTCTTTTTTTTTTTTGAGACGGAGTCTCGCTCTGTCACCCAGGCTGGAGTGCAGTGGCCGGATCTCCGCTCACTGCAAGCTCCGCCTCCTGGGTTCACGCCATTCTCCTGCCTCAGCCTCAGCCTCCGGAGTAGCTGGGACTACAGGCGCCTGCCACCTCGCCCGGCTAGTTTTTTGTATTTTTTTAGTAGAGACAGGGTTTCACCATGTTAGCCAGGATGGTCTCGATCTCCTGACCTCGTGATCCGCCCGTCTCGGCCTCCCAAAGTGCTGGGATTACAGGCTTGAGCCACCGCGCCCGGCCTAAAAAACATTTTTATTCATATATAATAGTTGTACATATTTTGCGGGTACATGTGATATTTTGATCCCTGTATACAATGTGTAATGATCCAATCAGGGTAATTGGGATATCTATCACCTCAAACATTTATCTTTTTTGTTTATTAAGTTATTTTATCTTCCTCCAATATTAGATGAACACAACTAGTTGCTTCTTAGTGGAGAGGTCATCACTCAGAAAATAATTAAACACCATAGAGGAAGGGATCTCTCACACTTTGGAGAACAAAATGCATTAGCAACTGAGGTTAAAAAAAAAAAAAATACAAGTGAACTTTATACTGAAAACGGCAAGTTAAGAATTTGTCAGTAACTCTATTTCTCAATCTCATCAGCCCACAGGAGGCAAACACAGGCCTGTCAAGATGTCCATGGATCTTGACAGGAGGCCATCTGCTTCCAGCATCACTCAGGAAAGAACTACTTCTTTCATGGTAAAGAGGGTAGAGGGCCACCTAATGGCTTTCTATAGGAAATACAATCATATGGTTTTCATGCCAGCATCTGTCCTTACTGATAAGAGCTCCAAGAATATGTCTCTGAACAATGTAGAATTGATATTTTACATTTCTCGAGTAGAACAACTTTGTACTTACTATTTCTAATACTTTATCTGCAGATACTTTTGAATTTCTACAAATGCAATCATGTCACAAGTAATAATGATTTTGATTTTTCCTTCCTAATTCTCATATTTTATTTTTCTTGTGTTACTGTACTGGTTAGAGCTTCGAGCACAATGCTGAGTAGAAGTGACAGTGGATCTCTGTCTTGTTCCCAAACTCAAACTTCTAACATTCTACCATTAAGAAAGTGGTTTGCTGTTGATTTTTTTTTTTTTTTTTTTTTAAGCCACAATGGATTGTTAATCTTGTACAGACAATCCAGCATTAAGGCCAATTTGATCTTTTAAACATTTTATGGAAAACAGCTGTTGAGTTTTCTCTAGAAAAGCCCACAAGGTTCCATAACCCCATAGGCATACAGCCTCGACAGGAGGGCTCCATTGGGCTCCTCTTGAACTGGGCACTCCTTCATGGGAGGCAGGAACACACGTGTCTTCACTTCCTGCTGCTCTGCACACACGTCACGATATCTGACAGAAGGTGGTTTCTGTTTTCCTTGGTGACATTAAACACCTTCACGTCCTTTCTGTTTCGGATTTCTTCTACAAGGGCCAGTGGCTTTCCTTTAGGAACTGGGATTGTGCCAAGGATTGTAGTCCCTGGGGCAGACAGCGTCTGACGAACAGCTTGAATGAAAGGCTGACTGAAGAGCTCCATCTTCCCAATCTCGTCGATGACACACACTCTTTGCCCTGGACCACTGCTGCAGTCAGCATTCCTCAAGACGGAGAGTGCCAACTGCTCAAAAGAAGTCATGTCAACCACATACTGCCCAACTCGGCATTCACGTTTTCCAGGTGGAGGCTCTAACCCAACTCTTGATAAAGGCCCCCGGGTGCCGGACAGCGTGACGACATCGAATCCTATTCTTCTCCCTCCCTGTCTGACTTCTTCTGTATAAAATCCATCGACAGGCACACCAGAGGATTTTAAAACCTCACTGGCTTTCTGGATCAATGTTGTTTTTCCAACCCCTGGGGGCCCCGTTAGGAACACGTGCCGGGCCATGCGTTTGGGCTGGGTTAGGGGTTGCGGTCAGGGAAGCAGTCCGGGTTGGGGTCGCTATTCCTGCTGTTGACTTTTTATGTTGTTCCATTATCAGTGTTCAAGAAGTTTCTCTTTCTAGTTTTCTAAGAAGTTTTTAAAAAATGAATGGGTATTAAATTTTATCAAATGCTTTATCTCCTCCATTGATTAAGATGATCACAGTATTCTCCTTTTTTTTTTTTTTTTTTGAGATGGAGTCTTGTACTGTCGCCCAGGCTGGAGTGCAGTGGTGTGATCTCGGCTCACTGCAAGCTCTGCCTCCTGGGTTCACGCCACTCTCCTGCCTCAGCCTCCCAAGTAGCTGGGATTACAGACACCCACCACTGCACTCAGCTAAATTTTTTGTATTTTTAGTAGAGACGGGGTTTCACCGTATTAGCCAGGATGGTCTCGATCTCCTGACCTCATGATCTACCCACCTCGGCCTCCCAAAGTGCTGGGATTATAGGCGTGAGCCACCGCACCTGGCCTAAAAAGGTTATGCTACCAATGAAGCCACCTGGGGCCTAGAATTTTCACTATGACAAAACTTAAATTAGTATTGTTTTTAAAAATGGATACAGAACTATTCAGGCTTCTTACTTCTTCTGTGTCAATTTTGGCAAGTTGCATATTTTTCTTTTAATGGTCCCATTCCATCTGTTTCATTTTCAAATTCATTCACATAAAGTTGTTCATCAAATATCCTTCTCGAGGAAAAAAATGTCTGTGGGATTTGGAGGAATGGCCACCTTTTTATTTCTTACATTGGCTACATATACCTTCTCTCTTTTTTCCTGGTTAATCTTGCCAGGGGTTTGTCAATATTATTCTTACTCTTTTCAAAGATCCAGTTCACAGTTTTTAAGATCCTCTCTACTGTACTTCTTCCCTTAGATAATTAATTTTGCTCTTATTTATATTTTCTTTCTTCTACTTCTTTAGGTTTAATTAGCAGTTCTTTTTCTGAGTTACTGAGAGGAATGTTTTTTCTTTTCTAATATTGCTTTTAAAGCAGTGATTTTCAACCTTAGTTGCACACTGGAATCACCTGGAGAGTTTTCAAATGTTTGGGGTGCACCCCTAGAGGTTCTGAGTCAAATGGTCTGAAAAGTGGCTTGGATATCAAAAGCTCCCCAAGTGATTCTAGGTGCAGCTAAGATTGAGAACCACGGATTTAAAGCTATAACCTCCAAGTACAACTTTAACTGCATCCCACAAGTTTTCAATATTTTCTTCATCAACTAAATCATCTTAAAATTTATGTTCTGATTTAATTTATATACATTTTGAGTGCGGTGGTTCATGCCTGTAATCCCAGCACTTTGGGAGGTTGAGGCAGGTGGATCACTTGAGGTCAGGAGTTCAAGATCAGCCTGGCCAACACTGAAACCCCGTCTTTACTAAAAATACAAAAATTAGCCATGTGTGGTGGCACGTGCCTGTAATCCCAGCTACTTGGGAGGCTGAGGCAGGAGAACTGCTTGAACCTAGGAGGCGGAGGTTGCAGTGAGCCAAGATCATGACACTGCACTCTAGCCTGGGCGACAGAGAGAGACTCAGTTTCAAAAAAAAAAAAGAAAGAAATAATAATTTATATGCATTTCAAAAATAGCAAATGCAATGCATGGTTTGAGAAGTCAGGTAAATGGTACCTTTGGGGAAGAGGCAGGGGGTTGTGAGTGAGGGGAAACACAAGAGGAACTTCTAAAGTATTCGTTAATATTAACTCTTGTTTTGAGTGAACAAGAGAATGGAACAGATGGAAAACTATATACAACTTGCCAAAACTGACACAGAAGAAATAAGGAGCCTGAAATGTTCTGGGTGAACAAGAGATAATATTACCAATACTCTAGACATGTTCAATTTGTGATAATTCACTGAGCCACACACATAGGATTCGTAAATGTTTCTGTAACTTTATATTACACTTAAATATACTTTTTAAAGAGAGAAAACGGATCCCATACAAAGAGTGGGAATTATAACAGCACTAGTCTTCTCAATATTATACTGGACACTAGAAAGAATAGTATAATGTCTTCTAAATTCTAATGGAAAATGATTTTGAACCTAGAATTCTGTAGTCGGACTTTTTTTTTTTTCTTGATACAGGGTCTCACTCTGTCACCCAGGATGGAGTGCAGTGGTGCAATCTCCACTCACTGCAACCTCCGCCTACTAGGCTCAAGCCATTCTCCTGCCTCAGCCTCCTGATTAGCTGGGACTACAGACTTGTGCCACCAACCCAGTTAATTTTTGTATTTTTTGTAGAGACAGGGTTTTGCCATGTTGTCCAGGCTGGTCTCGAACTCCTGAACTCAAGTGACCCACCCACTGCAGCTAGAAATACAGGTGTGAGCCATAGCACCTGCCCCGAGAAATTCAATCAAATTGTAAGGATAAAATAAAGATATTTTCAGTCAGGAGAGCGCACAGTAAAGTTATCTCCCAGGCATCTTTTCTCATAAATCTGGAGAATATGCTCCAGTAAAAAGAGGGAATGGATAGGAAGATGAAGACATGGGATCTGGGAAACAAAGACTTCAATATAGGAGGAAGGCAGAGGAAGTTTCCAAATGACAGTTGGGCAGCAGGCCCCAGGAACAAGTGCACTTGGGGGCAGGAGGTGGGAGGGTTCTAGGGTGGGCAACTCCAAAAGAAATTCAAACCAAGAGAACACCTTCCTGTGTGTGACCATTGTGAAATTTCTCAGTTCTGTCACAGTACAGTGATACTTTATTTTATTTTATTTTTTACTGTTCTAAAGGTACATCGGCAAGAGTATAGTGATAAATCTGGTGTAGGCACATAGAAAAACCAAACAATTAAAAAACCAAAACATGGAAAATACTACATGTAGGATAAGCAAGGAATGATCCTTCTACCCAAAAAATGTGGTAGTGTAATCACTGCTCAATGCAGCTGTGAATAAGAGTTTTATGGCCATAACATAAATAGGGATCACTGATTTAGCCATGCATTGTGATACAACGGTATTAAATGAAAGAGAAGAAGGGGCTTTTGTATGCTTTTGTGGTATGAGGGGAGATGCTAGGGGAGGCCATGTAACACAGTATATTCTCATCTTCTACAGGAGGACATCAAAAGAGAAAACTGAAGAGAAAAGTGTAAATACAGAGAAGTAAAAAACAACTAAAACAATTTAAATTGCGGGACGTGGGGTGGGGAAGGTGCAAGGCAGGCTATTGCTGCTTTCTGTTTTAAAAACTGCAGCACTTTTTTTTGTCCTTTTCAATTATTCGTACATAGTATTATCATAAAGATAAAATTAAACTAAGGAAAAATCTATGGAAATAAAAGAGAAAATCCCAGGGCACTAAAAAATCACTTTCAGCTTTAAAACTCTGGATAATCACCAGAATCATCTCTTGAACAAGAATAAGCATATATGTAGCTCACATCAGTAACCATTATTAATTAAATGTTGTTTTAGTCCCAAATTCTCCCCATATGAAGAGCCAAATTATCTATAGGATACATGCAAAATTAATACAGGATACATGCAAAGCCCCCCGCCGCCGGAAGCCAGAACATACGGAACAAATGTTTTCACTTTATCATGCTAGACTGAGTTTATACTATTGTAACTGACATCTAACTTTTCAGGAACACATATGAAGTAAATTTAATCTGTGGTAGAAACACAGGATTATTCTTTTATCTTTTAAGAGCTGATTATTAATGGATCTAGTGCCTAAATCAAAAGAACAGAGAGAGTCTATATAAGCAAAATTACCTGAAGAAAGTCACGAAGAACTGTACCAGGTCCATAAAATTGCTGTGCTGGGAGAAGGCAATCTGTGACAGAAAAACAGGTAGTGTGATTATGCAGCTCATGAAACCACCACGGATTCAGGCTTTTCATTTCAAGAGTTAAGCTGAAAACAGAGTTTACATTTTAAAGAAGTTAAGGAAACTTTTTTCAGTGAAGGAAAAGTACCTCACCCTTTTAGTTTTCTTGTTTAGTTGCCAGCCCCATAGCAATATGCTAAGGCTTTAGCACGGCCTCCTGCAACCCCCTCTGAGCTTCACACCAGTTCTGAGGTTCTCTCCGTTTGACCCTGGAGACCCTCGCACGCCTCTCGCATGCCTCTCGCACGCCTCCATGAAGGCTGGCGCTCCCTCCCCGTGCCTCCACCCACACAAAGCTCTCCTTGTTTGCCTCAGTACCGATTCATGGCTCTGCCTCCAGGTGGGCAGCCCCATTCTGTGCTCTTCATTCTGTCAACATTTATGTACTCAGTGTGTACTGACTGCAAGATACTGTCCTTTTTACAAAAAATTGTGCCTCACATTTTGCTACATTGAACATCATCTGACAATATGTCATCAGAACTTAAATAATTTCATTATACAGTTAATAGTCTTCATACCAAGAACATAAAAATACAACATATTTCATCAACTCTAAAATAACATTGGCTGAAAAAGGCATTATTCTGTGTATTATTTAGGAAAAACACTGTCAATTTAACTATGACATAATAATGCTTTTTAAGTCACTGACCATAAGATACATCATGATTTCAAGGATATTAGCCCACGAAAAAATGCATACCTCTGAATTGATAAAATACGAGAATTGCGTCCTTACTATCACCTACAATATACGTGCTACTGGCCAGATGTTGTGGTGCCTTGCCTGCTTTTTTTAGGGAACTCAGCTCTCTTTGGAGAGACAATGGTACTATCAACGAAACAATCACTGACCAAGGTGACAATCCCAGTACAGACAATTTGCATGACAAACACAGGAAGGTAAATGACCAGCGTCTGCTTTCCTAGTCCCACCCAACCCCAACCCTTGCACTGTTTTTAGAGCCAGACTCACAGGGGTCAGAAAAGAGACTTCCACTGTTTGCTTTTTTGATGGCCATATTTTCTTTTTGACATTCCATAAACAAATAAGTTCCAACACTACTCAAGCCATAGTACATTATGGGGCTTGGAATTTGAAGCTTTTGTGTCCTCCCTCTGGCCACCATTTATAATCAGAAATACAAAGTTACATCAATTTCATATAATAAACAGAAACCCACTTTCTTTTCTTGTCCTTCATTTATCACAACAACCAGTTCCAGCTCCTCGAGAGAAGGAAAGCTGCGGAATATGAGCCATGGTCCTCACATAAAAGTTTTAAATAAGATTGGAGGACAATTATATAAACAATTATATAAACAATGAAGAATTCAAGTTATAACACATAGAGAGAGAGAAGAAAACAGATTAGAGAACACCCCAGCCCTGTCTGGATTTCAATCTTTTAAAACGTGTGTCCTCAGTGTTTACACTTAAAGAATCCATGAGATACTTTTACTCCCTGCTAGATGCCAAAAACCACAGGATGCTAAGGGCACTGTCTGAGGACCTATCTGGTGTTCATGTGCCACACAACAATCCTCAGGACAGCCCCCGCCTTTCCCCACATTGGATGCTAATGGTTATTAGCCTGATTTCTTGCTGAAGCAGGACAACTCCATGTTCATGTCCAAATTATAATCATAAAGAACCTCATATAAAACAGCTGCCAGTATGGCTGGTACCCAAGACTCTAAAGGGGTCCTCTTATGTTGAATCTTTATCATCTAAGTCTCCATAGTTACAAGATTGTGTGAGGAGGCAAAACTCATAAGATGAAAATGTTTACGAATGCACTGACCACTTAGAAGCATCTAACTCTGCTGAACACCCCACCCACTGTTGTCAGTCTTTGTTGGTCAATCTTTGACTGATAAGGTGATGAATGAACTTATTGTTTCAAACTGAACACTTCTGAAAATGAAGGAGAGTGTTGTTAAAAATTACACTAGGTAATTAAAAATTATTCAATGTAAAAAGCATAAACTTGATAATAAGCATAAATTGGGCTTTCGCTACTTACAGTCATACAACGCAAATCAACTGTAAAATCAATTTTGCAAAAGACAAGATTTTAGTGGAGGTGCTGTTGGAGAACTGCTCACACAAAACCATTGGCAAAGGAAGACTTGGCAGATTTAGCCCTTCAGTTATCAACTGAAGAAGGGATAAAGGATGAAGGCATAGGAAGTGTTTCATAATTCTCTGAACGAGATTAAGAGAGGACTTTGGGAAAATTGAGGAATTTCCTGGCTGTTGCTTTTTACATCCTGCTGTGAAATCAGTCTCAAGTGAAGGACTCCATGATGCAGCTCACAGATTTCTGGGCACCATGTGCATAACTGAAGCCACACCCCCATCTCTTTATCTTGCTCTATTTAATTCATAGCCAGTATCTGTACTACTTATAGCAAATAAGATCTGTGAGGATTGAGGATAGAGACTTCCCCTTATCCCCACTGACCATATATCTCCAGTGCCTAAAGCAGCCACTGATACATTAATTGGCACTTAATAAGCATTTGCTGAATAAATGCCAATATGTTAACAAGAAAAATAATGATCTGTCTCATAGAACTCAGTAAGATCTGATTGATTTTTTTTTCTTTTATGAATTTGGCTCATGAAGCAGGATCATACCTGCTTCATGATTGTAACCATAAATTTTGTTAACTCTAAAATTATTTTCCCATACTTTTTTGTTTCATTTTTAAAGACAGTATCACAATCAAATCTTTCTTTCATAATTTATTATGGAAATGATGAAACGGATTTGGGGCCCTTTCTGATACTGAAGGAAATGAAAATTTCCTATATAAAAATCTATTTTAATACAAAGAAGAAATTCTATTTTATAAATAAAACTCATAATGTCATTCTTCTATATTTCCAAACAGTAGACACCATACTCCACACTCCAAGAAACCTAGAATTCACACCCTAATGCTTCCACAGCCCAATTCCAACTCCACTTTCATCACTATGTCTAAGGTGTATCTGCCCCATGGGCCTTCTGGATGTGTTCATCAATTCTGAAAAACTCTGAACTCGGAAGCTCAGTGAGCCCCAGGGTTTGGGGTAAGATATTATGGACCTGCACTTCCTCAACCACTAATGTTGCGCTTCAGCCAAAAGTGCTTCTGCTCACTATACTACTATACCTGACAGCAGACGGTCACCAGAGAGCCTCCCTGCCTGTGTGCATGGGGGTACTCCCTGTCTTTCCTGGCTCAGCACATCACTGCCTCCCTTTTTCAACACCCCTGGCCCCACTGGAAACTCTGGCAGGCTCTCCTCTACGCTCCCTCACCACTGATCTGCTTCCCTCTCAGGGCGTGTGATAATCACAGTCTATACAGGGGTGTCCAATCTTTTTGGCTTCCCTAGGCCACTGTGGAAGAATTGTCTTCGGCCACACAATACACTAATCCTAACGATAGTGCTGATGAGCTTAAAAAAAATAATAAAAAACCCTTCATGTTTTAAGAAAGTTTATGAATTGTGTTGGGCTGCATTCAAAGCCGTCCCGGGCTGCATGTAGCCCGCGGGCCATGGGTTGGACAAACTTGGTTTACCATATACCATGGCTGTGTACAGACAGATATCCTGAGAAGAGGATTCCTGCATTCTTCTGTCTATGAAGATACTGATTCCTAACTTTTAAATTACTGTTGTAGAAGAATGAATGAAAAGGTAACTCCCTACTTCCCATACAAGAGCAGATATACTTCTGTATTCCAAGAACTAGGCCATGGCTCTCAAACTCTGGATAGCTTACAACAAAGTCAGAATCCCAGGCCCTATCCCTATCTCTGTATCTTTAAGCTCCTCAAGTGATTCTGATACTAGTCTCCATAGGCCACACTTCAGGAAACTCTGAAGTAAGAAATTATTAAACATCAGACTGGACGTAGTGGCTCACGCCTGTAATCCCAGTACTTTGGGAGGCTGAGGTGGGTGGATCACTTGAGGTCAGGCGGTCGAGACCAGCTTGGCCAACATGGCAAAATACTGTGTCTACTAAAAATACAAAAATTAGTTGGAGTGGTGGTATGCACCTGTGATCCCAGCTCCTTGGGGCGCTGAGGCACAAGAATTGCTCAAACCCAGGAGGCGGAGAGGTTGCGGTAACCCAAGATCGCACCACTGCACTCCAGCCTGGGCGACAGAGCGAGACTGTCTCACAACAAAACAAAACTCCTCCTGTGCTCCTTTCCCTAGACAATTTCTTTAGCATTTCAGGAACTGCATTGAAAAAAAAATATTCTCACCTTTACTTGGAAGGTTAAAGCCCCATAATTAGTTTGGCTCTTTTGGGGAGTGGGAGGGAGATGGGGAAGGATAAGGGTGAAGGAAGAGAGGACAGTGCTTTGAAACAAAAGGAGAGGCTGGGCTGAAACCTGGAGGCAGGGAAAGGGAGGGAATGGAGGGGAAGTTTCGCATTCTGAAAGTGCCTGGGAATGTGGGGTGTCCTTGTGGCAGGCTAGGGAGGCTCTGGAGCTTAAGTGTCATTCTATGTCCAAGCCTGTGCCACTGAGGACGTTGCCCTCAAGAGTGAGGGGCCAGGGAATCGGGCGCAGCAGTCAGCGACTGAAGATCAGATCGGGGGCCTTCCCCAACCTTTGAGCTCAGTTCAGCCCTGAGGTTTCTGTATGTTCCTGAGGGAAGAGAATGGGTCTCTGCCAAAACAGGCTGAGAATGAATTTCTAATTAAGTACAGTGGGTAAAACCCGAGTCCAAGATTACCATAAAAATAAGGAAGTATGGCATTTCTTATATTCCACTACCACATAACAATGTGATATTTTTGCATCTACTATGTGCCATCTACAAAGTAGGTACTCAAAAGCTTGAATAAATGGACGAATGAATGAATACTGAATGACTAGGAAAAGTCACTGTTTAATCAGAAAATTTGAAAAGAGAGAAGAAAGGACCTCTCATTTGCCTCTGGCCTCAGTCAGGACTTGGGTTCTGGTCGGAAGGATAAAACTGGCATTTCTAAGTCAATACCAGAGTTTCCTTTTAGGAAGGTAAGACCCTGTGGTGCAGAACTAATTACACTTTATGTAGCACTCATCAAACTTTACTGACCATATGCTGCGGAACCATGGACTGCAGAAGGGCTGTATTATTCCTACCGTGGAGATGTCTGTCTATCCATTATCATGAGCACGCAAGACAGGGAGAGGAAGAGAAAGGACAGTTGGCCACCCTGTGAGGTGAAGTCTTTCTACTTCAAGGCAGCATCTGTCAGGGTCTGAGAAAACGCAAGGTTATGTATGTACTGGGCAGAATCTCCGCAGGCTCCCATGGACCCCTGAGGACCAGTGGCTCCACCAAGGGTGAGAGCCCAGCCCAGAATGAGCCCATGTGCTCTTCTACTCTCCCTGAGGCCAGTGTCTGCAGACACTGAAGACCTCGTGAATGTCTACCGCTCACATCAGAACCAGAGAGAGCCTAAGTGTCCATAGCTGCCATGGGGCTCCTGGTCTGACCATGCCAATCTTTCCTTTCTGGACACTGCAAGGCTGGAAGCCAGAAGAGGACTGATTCCTCCCACAAGAGCTTAGCCCTGTAAGCCAACAACCTTTCTACTCAGGCCTTGGCTTTGCAAAGGATGGAAGATTCTGTGAGCCCTGGCTGAGTATATTCTGACCTGGGTCTTGTGCTGTCACCATCTTGAGTTTTGCTGTGACATAAAACAACTCTTTCTTTTTTCTTAAAAAACGAAACAAAACAACAACCACAACCAAAGCTGATATATGGAACTCTATGTCAAGACCACAGCTCTGGACCACATCCACGTGACCATCACCTGGCCTCACACACCACGCACCTAATGCTGGTTTGTGCTGGCACAGAAACTGTATACCCAAGCTCTGGTCAGAGCCCCATGGCCAGTTAATACCATTCAGCCACTCATTCCTGCCATGCAAACGAACACTCACCATCTGTCTGCTCCCAACCTCCCACCTCAATACTGCTCTGTGCTTCCTTTCTCTAATTTTCTCCTAGCAATTCCTTTTTACCATTCTCCAGAATTTCTATTCTATCACACTCATTAACAATTTAGAAATCATTAGAGAACTACATACATAGTTGAAATATCAAAAGGTACTGAAAGGCTAGTCATGAAGCAATGTTCCCTGCTCCTCCTCTGCTCTTCTGAAGGCTTCTCTCCAGGGGCCCCACCTTTAACTAGGTTACTTTTCAGTTCTTCTGGGAGTTGCCTTTTTATCATTAATGTTTTTATTAGTTCCTGATCTATCCATTTTAGGCATCACTTTAACCAACTTCTTACTGAAACAGAAGGAGATTTTGGTCATCAGCCCCGCCCCCCTCCCTCCAGTATATATCACTGCTCTTAGTGCCTCTGTTAGTTCCTGTGCCATTATCCTGAGGGTGACAGTGATGGAAAGATGCCACTACAGACAGGAAATGGACATAACTCTCTGGGATATGGGGAGACGATGTGCCTGTTACCCACACACAGCTACAAGATCAGGAGACAATGCAGCCATAGCCCACTGAAGGGTGGCTTCCAGGGCCCCACAGGAAGAAGCTCTCAAACCCTGATGCACCTGTGCGTGGGGGTGAAGGCAGGAGGCTTGCTGGGAAGCTCTGTTTTTCATTCTCACCAAGGCAGGTGGGTTGGGTTCAGGGAGAGGGAGTTTTGCCCCGACCCCTGAGTGTTTTAGAGACTGCCTACCGGTAACTGGTAAAACCCCCGTACAATGCTGTGTGCTTCCTGTAAAGGCGAACAGAACTTTAGCTCCAGGGTGCACTATGCTGCACGCCTGCCCAGCAGAGGCATGCTCCTGGAGTTGTCTTTAGGAGGCCAAATCATATACTTATACCTTTATTTCTTCTTCTACCACCTGTATTATTTTTTTCATTGTGTAATTTTTTTCTTTTTTTAGTAGGGATGGGGGTCTCACTACATTACCCAGGCTGGTTTCAAACTCTTGGGTTCAAGTGATCCTTCTGTCTCAGACTCTCAAAGTGCTGGGATTACAGGCATGAGCTACCATGCCCAGCTTCTTTTTCATTTTGGAAAATCTTAAACTTTTTAAAAAGTAGAAAGAGCACTATAATGAACCTCACGTGTTCATCATCCTGTTTTAGTAAATTATCAGCTCATGGCCAACATTGTTTCATCCACACTCCACTTACTTTCCCTATGCTCATATTAATTTTTGAAGCATATCCCAGACCTCCAATCATTTCCCTCTTTACTATTTCAATATAGACAGGAGCACTGAACTTTCTGCTTTGTAAAGTTTGGATGTTTATGTCCTCAGCCCTCCCTTTTCTTCTACCTTCTAATTCTCTGGACAAAATTCTAACCAAGAACAATCCAATCTTCTAACTCCACGCTGCATAGACTAAGATAACAAATTCTTGGTTTCCAACCTCAGCCAGCCCATAGCACTGGTCAGCAATTGTTCTGACGATATCAGAAAAAGGTTTTGGCTCCTTTATAAAAGTCATAAAAGTTGTAAAAAAGAAAAAGTTCTGATACCTACCGTAAAGTCCTTTTACTAACAACTATATACTCATATGGCATACATTTAGGGAGTATCTCCAACTGATTCGCACAGGACACTGAGGACACTGAGGTATAAAATACAGTCCTTGCCATTAAGGAATCTTTGTATAGCAAAAACAGACACTCCACTGTGGAGGTGAAGAGGAGGAAAGGAAGTTGCTATGGGATGTGTGTCATCAGACGGTCCCCTTCCCTGGGTTTCTACACAAGAATTCCACCTGACTCCCTGACTTAGGCCTGGCTCCTTCCAATCCACACTCCCAACTGCTGCCAGTGGGGTCTTTCTAAACACTGATCTTTGGTGACTTTTCGGCTTAAAACATCTCAACGACTTCCAGTCACATCCGGACTCCAGTTCACAGCCCACAATCTCCAGTCTCTTCATAATGGTCTTCCCCAGCTCTCCACCTCCTTGCTCACAGCACTGTCACCAGCTCTGCTAAACTCTTGGTAGCTCCTGAAAGGGCAGGTCATTCCCTTTCCCTACCATGAACACCCCCTTCTCCCAGCTCCCATGCTCCTTAGGGATCAGCTCTGGTATGGTCTCTCTTAACTTGGACTCAGGTGACATAGGGCACTCTGCTCCCCTCTCATGGCTCCCAGGAACGCATGGGCACACCTCCAACACTGAGCTTCTAATGGAGGTGCCTGCTGTCCACTCACAGCTGCTGCTCTGGGCCAGAAAGTCTGCTGGCTGAATGAATTTTAAGGAAGTCTAGTGGGTTCCTGGCTCTGGAGATCACAGGAGAGAAGTCTGCTAGAGACGAAGATTTACCCATCCAGCCACAGGCAATGTTCCCAGATGGTGTGGATGAGATTACCCAGGGAAAGAGTCCAGATGAAACCCAAGGGAACAATAGCATTAAAGAGCTGACAAGAGACAACCAAAGCCAAAGCTGAAAAGCAGGAGATGGGACTTTCGAGACGAAGGAATGACACATTTTTTCTTTATGATGAAACCCACAGGGCTGTACAAGAACCTTAAATATAGTTTGAAACAAAGAAAGACACATACTTTAAGTACAGTTTAATTCTTTTTTGTTTTGTTTTGTTTTGAGACAGAGTCTTGCTCTGTCGCCCAAGCTGGAGTACAGTGGCGCAATCTTGGCTCACTGCAACATCTGCCTCCGGGGTTCAAGTGATTCTCGTGCCTCAGCCTTGCAAGTAGCTGGGACTATAGGAACACTTCACCACACCCAGCTAATATTTGTATTTTAGTAGAGACAGGGTTTTACTATGTTGCCCAGGCTGGTCTCAAACTCCTGAGCTAAAGTGATCTGCCTGCCTCGGCCTCCCTAAGTGCTAGAATTACAGCATGACTTTATAATTCTTAAAACTCTTAGGATACAGATAACTAACACCAGGAGGTATGGATATGCATTGTTATTATACAGTAAATATAAACATGAAAAGTATATCTGACACTATTCCTAACAGCCAAAGAGTGAAAACCACCCAAGTATCGATCAATAGAAAAATGAATAAACAAAATGTGGTACATACACATAAGGAGTATTACTCAGTTATAACAACAAGGAATAAGTACTGAAACATACTAAACACAGGTGAATCTTGAAAACATGATGTGACTTGAATAGGCAAATCCATAGAGACAGGAAATACAGACTGGGGGTTGCCAGAAGAGGGAGGAATGGGGACTGACTGCTAAGGGGCTTCTTCTGGAAGTGATGAAAATATTCTAAAATTGACTGTGGTGACGGGTGGCTGCACAGTTCTGTGAATATACTGAAAACCACTGAATTGTGTACTTTAAATGAGTGAACTGTATGGTATGTAAATTATATCTCAATAAAGCTGTTATAAGAAAAAAAGCACATCCAAGTGAACAAAAGTTTCACACATCCCTTGCTCAGTATAGCGATCCTGTTAGCACCCATAAACAGAACTCTAAAATCTAAATGAATGCCCAGTTCTCAATACCAATTCTGTGTTGCCTCTACTTGTGAACACTGGCCTCTTACATAAAACAGTAGATGAAACACCCAGCAAGCATGCAGACAGCTTCTATATTAGCTTCACATTACAGTAACAACCTCTGTTGCAGAGTCAGGAACAAGCCAGAGCCTCACCACCCCACCTTCCCACCTCACATACACACTGTCTGCCCATCCATCTTTTATCTTGAATACTACACTCCTAAACTATGGACATAGCTGAAGCCAGCTGAGCCCCGGCTTACTGGGGAGAACTAGGATAGCTTTCAGAAAGCAGGGGCAGAGGGAAGGGTGCTCACCCATAGGAACAACCGATCAAAAAACAGGCACAACCGGCCCCAACACACCCGCCATCCTCCTAGAAACAGGACTTTTCATTCTGTGGGTTTTGTTTGTTTTTTAGCTGCATTTACAAAGATTTTTATAGTCAGTTTCAAGTTCCCTCAGCAGTTATAGGGTTTGATCTGTTCCTAATTATGGAAAAGAATCCTGGGATTGGTTCAGAATGAAGGAATTGGAGTTTAGTATTACCATTTTAAAGCCCCAATGATTACACAAATTTCCAAGTAGAGAATTAGATTTCCTCAGTTACTTTGCTTTAAAAAAATGATAATCTCAATTTTAAAATCTCATTTAAAAAATGAGAATCAAAGGCAAAACGGCTTTGCCTGCATTGAAAGCCATACTGAAATTTAACTGAATGGCCTACACTGCACTATTTAGACATTTCCCTACTCTCTTACTTAAATAAGTCTCTCCATTTTTACTGAATTTGCACAGTTGCTAAATGTGTGTATTTAAGAGCCATGCTACACACCTAGAAAAGCTAAGGCTCTGGGGGAAAAACAGCAATAAAGAAACATGCAGCCCTTGTTGAGAACATGATATACCTACCCAGGAAGACACCAGCTCAGCCCTCCACAAAGCACACAGTCAGATACGGTTCCCAAAGCAGAGAGAACCAGTTTCAACCAGGCTGTCGTGCGAGGACTGAGAACACACGATGATACGGGTCTAGTCACAGTGAATAGTGTGGTCATTTGTACCAAACAGCAAAAAGACATGCTTGCAATAGAACTTACCTGCATTTTCAAGGAAATCTTGGCAAACTAAATGGTGAGCATGCCATCGCTTATTTTTGCAAGTGCTCCTGCATGCAGTGTTCATAAGTGGATCTTAATTTAAGTTAGTGATCGAGCCCAGATAAGGAGCACCAAAACACCAGGAAGAAAATCAACATCTCCTTGATTCTGAAACTTAAAATTATTACTTCTTAGAAGTAAGTGTGGGGAAGAGCTCCCTCTAGAATGAAAGCTCTAAAACCACTTCAGTGACTTTCAGAGGGTGGAGCAATAGGGAACTGGAAGGAAAAAAACTAGAACTCGGCATTGGCAACAAGGATGGCTACCTCCAGCACAAAAGCCTGCTTATACGCACAGACTGGGAAAAGTGTCAGCAGCGTTAAGTCAAGATTTTCACTAAGAATCTAAAAAGTATTAATCATTTGTCAGCTATAAGCAACAAAGCATGATGTTCAATTAGATTCAGAATATGGAGAGGTATGTCAGTACAAAAACAATCTCAACTTAAAATGAGTCAATAAATTTTATTTACTAGAATCCTAATCAAGTGTTTTACATGAAAATAACCTAACAAATATATATAACCTATATCTTAATAGTGTCAGGAGATGTTGCCAAAATGAAATTATACTAACTGGAACCTAGAGCTCAACCTCTTTCGGATCGGAGAAACAACTGAAACCACTGCAAGCTCTATTCCAAATGCAGTCTACGGCAGGGAGAATTCTAAGAATGCCCCCAAGATTTCCACCTCCTGACGGGCACGCTCTGTATCTTCCCTCCCTCTGTGTGGGTAGGCCTGACCTAATCAGATAAGCTCCCTTAAAACAGGGTCTAGAGATCAGAGTCCTAAGAAGCCAGAGAAATTTGAAGCTTCAGGATACATATTCAGTATGTGTGTAGGAATACAAGATCTAAAATTTTCATTTTCAAATGTTATATAAATGCAATCATGCCATATATAAATTTCTAAGATTTTCTTTTTCAATCAGCAAAATTTGCTTTTGATTTATCAAAGTTGTTGTGTTTCTGTATATCAAAAGTTCATTTCTTTTGGTTGCTGGATATTAGGCCATGGTGTGTATGTAGCATCACTTATTTAAGCATTCATTTGTTGAGGAATATTTGGCTTGTTTCCGGTTTTGGGCTATTATAAACAAAGCTGTAAAATATTGCTGTCAAGTGCTATAAACATGGGTGTACAGATATTTGTGAGAACACTGGTTTTCATTTCTCTCGGATAAATGCCTAGGAATGCAATTGTTGGGTTATAAGTATAACACTAGTTTTTTAAGAAACAGACAAACTATATTCCAGAGTGACTGTACCATCTTATATTCCCACCAACAATGTATGAGTGATCCAATCTTTCCCCCACTCTCTCCAACATTTGGTGTTATTACTATTTTTAATTTTAGTCATTTTGATAGGTGTGTAGTGATATCTCATTGTGCTTTCAATTTGCATTTCTCTAATGGTTATTTTATTTTTATTTTGAGAAGGGAGTCTTATTCCGTCACCCAGGTTGGAGTGCAGTAGCACAATCTCAGCTCACTGCAACCTCTGCCTCCCGGGTTCAAGCGATTCTCCTGCCTCAGCATCCGGAGTAGCTGGGACTATAGGCATGTGCCACCATGCCTGGCTAATTTTTTATTTTTAGTAGAGACGGGGTTTTGCCATGTTGGCCAGGCTGGTCTTGAACTCCTGACCTCAAGTGATCTGTCTGCCTTGGCCTCCCAAAGTGCTGGGATTACGGGCGTGAGCCACCACACCCGACCTCACTAACGGTTATCGATGCCGATCATCTTTTATGTCATTATTCACCATATGTATATCCTCTTTGGTTAAATGTCTCTTTATGTCTTTTGCCCAATTTCTTTTTTTTTTTTTTTTTTGAGATGGAATCTCGCTCTGTAGCCCAGGTGCTGGAGTGCAGTGATGCGATCTTGGCTCACTGCAAGCTCTACCTCCCAGCTTCACACTATTCTCCTGCCTCAGCCTCCCGAGTAGCTGGGACTACAGGCGCCCGCTACCACGCCCAGCTAATTTTTTGTATTTTTAGTAGAGACGAGGTTTCACCATGTTAGCCAGGATGGTCTCGATCTCCTGACCTCATGATCCGCCCGTCTCGGCCTCCCAAAGTGCTGGGATTACAGGCATGAGCCACCGCACCTGGCCTTTTGCCCGTTTTCTAATTGAATTGTTTGTTTACTGTTGAGTTTTGAGAGTTCTTATACTCTAAATTCAAGTGCTTTCCCAGAAATATGGTTTGCAAATATTTTCTCCCAGTCCATAGCTTGCCTTTTCATCTTCATAACAGGGTTTTCACAGAGCAAAACTTTTGGTTTTATGTGGTCCAGTTCATCAAGTTTTCCTTTTATGAATCATGTTTTAGTATCAAGTCTAAAAACCTTTTGCTTAGTTCTGGGATTCAAAGATTTTCTCCTATATTTTTTTCTAAAAGTTTTATAGTTTTATGTTTTACATTTAGATCTGTGATCAATATTGAGTTAATTTTTATATAAGATGTGAGATTTAGAGATTCCCTTGTTTGCCTATGGTTGTCCAACTGCTCTACACTACTTGTTAAAAGGTTGTCCTTTCTTCACTGAACTGCCTTTGCAGCGCCTTTGTCAAAAATCAGCTGGGGGCTGGGTGCAACGGCTCATGTCTGCAATCTTAGCACTTTGGGAGGCCAAGGCGGGATCACTTGAGCCCAGGAGTTTGAGACCAGTCTAGGCAACATAGGGAAATCCCATCTCTACCAAAAAAAAAAAGAACTAGCCAGGCATGGTGGTATGCGCCTATAGTCCCAGCTACTTGAGAGGCTGAGGCAGGAGGGTCACTTGAGCCAGGGAGGTTGAGGCTGCAGTGTGTCGTGATTGCACCACTGCACTCTGGCCTGGGCAACAAAGTGAGACCCTGTCTCCAAAAAAAAAAAAAAAAAACAATTCAGCTGGAACTGGTGTGGTGGTGTGCACCTGTAATCCCAGCTACTCAAGAGGCTAAGAGGGTTACTTGAGCCCAGGAGTTCAAGACCAGCCTGGACATCATAGTGAGACCCTGCCTCAAAAACCACCAAAAACAAAATCAAATCCGAATCAGTTGGACATATTCATGTGGTTCTATTTCTGGGATCTATAGATCAGCCTATCCCACTGATCTATGTGTCTACCCTTCCACCTGAAACAATGTCTTGATTACTGTACCTAATAGTAAGCCTTAACATTGGGTAAATTGATTCTTCCCATTTTATTTTTTTTTTTTTTTTTTTTGAGACGGAGTCTTGCTCTGTCGCCCAGGTTGGAGTGCAGTGGCCGGATCTCAGCTCACTGCAAGCTCCGCCTCCCGGGTTCACGCCATTCTCCTGCCTCAGCCTCCCAAGTAGCTGGGACTACAGGCGCCGCCACCTCGCCCGGCTAGTTTTGTATTTTTTAGTAGAGACGGGGTTTCACCGTGTTCACCAGGATGGTCTCGAACTCCTGACCTCGTGATCCGCCCGTCTCGGCCTCCCAAAGTGCTGGGATTACAGGCTTGAGCCACCGCGCCCGGCCGATTCTTCCCATTTTATTCTTCTTTTTCTAAATTGTTACAGCTATTCTAGAACTTTTGCCCTTTCATACAAATTTCAGAATAAGCTTGTCTGTATCTACAAAACATCTTGCTGTGATTTTTAAAGACCTTTTTTAATTGTAGTAGGATATAACATAAAATCACTTTAACCATTTTTAAGCGTACACATCAGTGGCAATAATTACATTTACGATTTTGTGCAACTGACATCACTACCCACTTCCAACGCTTTTTCATCACCCCAAAGGGAAACTCTATAATAACCATAAAGCAGTAATTCCCCATTTCCCACTCCCCCTAGCTGTTGGTAACCTCCAATCCACTTTCTGTCTCTAAGAATTTGTGTACTCTATCTCATTGTGGTTTTGATTTGCATTTCTCTGATGGCCAGTGATGACGAGCATTTTTTCATGCGTCTGTTGGCTGTATGTACGTCTTCTGTTTGAGAATGTCTGTTCATATCCTTTGCCCACTTTTTGATTAGGGTTTTGTTTTTTCTTGTAAATTTGTTTTGATGTTCTTTTGTAGGTTCTGGATATTTAGCCCTTTGGTCAGATGAGTAGATTGCAAAAATTTTCTCCCATTCTATAGGTTGCCTGTTCACTCTGATGGTAGTTTCTTTTTGCTGTGCAGATAGCTCTTTATTTTAATTTACGATCCTTTGCCAGTTTTGCTTTTGGTTTGCTGTTGCTTTTGGTGTTTAGACAATGAAGTCCTTGCCCATGCTATGGTCCTGAATGGTATTACCGTAGGTTTCTTCTAGGGTTTTTTTATGGTATTAGGTCTTAATAATGTTAAGTCTCTAATACATCTTGAATTCATTGTCGTATCAAGGAGTAAGGAAAGGAATCCAGTTCAGCTTTCTACTTATGGCTAGCCAATTTTCCCAGCACCATTTAATTCAGTAGGCAATCTTTCCTTATTTCTTGTTTTTCTCAGGTGTTGTCAACAGATCAGATTTGGCTGTAGATGTCGTGGTATTACTTCTGAGGACTCGTTCTGTATCCATTGGGTCTATATCTCTGTTTCTGATATCCAGTTACTCATAGCTGCTTTTGTTACTGTAGCCTTGTAGTCATAGTTTTGAAGTCCGGTAGCGTGCTGCCTCCGCTTTGTTCTTTTGACTTAGGATTGTGCTGGCAAATGCAGGCTCTTTTGGTTCCATATGACTTTAGCAGTTTTTTCCAATTCTGTGCAGAACTCATTGTAGCTTGGAGTGGGGTTGGCATTTGGATCTATAAATTACCTGGCAGTATGGGCCATTTTTCACGTATTCGAGTTCTTCTATCCATTGAGCATGTATGTTCTTCCATTTGGTTTGTGTCCTCTTTTATCTTCACTGATCGTGGTTTGTAGTTCTCCTTGAAGAGGTCCTTTACTCCCTTTAAGTTGAATTCCCTAGGTATTTTATTCTCTTTGAAGCAATTGTGAATGGAAGTTAATTCGGTATTTTGGCCTCTGTTTTGTCTGTTACTGGTGGTATACAGAACGCTTGTCGAAAAACAGAAATCATAAAAAGTCGGAAACAACAGCGTCTGGAGAGGATGTAGAGAAATAGGAACAGCTTTTACACTGCTGGTGGTATCAACCATTATGGAAACAATAGGCGATTCCCTCAAAGATCTAGCTGAAGTACCATGATGACTCCAGCCATCCATTATGGGTATAGTACCAAAGGTATAATCAGCTGCTGATAAGAGACACAGCACACGTAGGTTCATTGCGGCAACTAATTTCACAATAGCCAGAGACCTTGGATCAAACCAAGTGTCCATCAGTTGACAGACTGGAATTAAGGAATGTGGCACATATACACTTGCAATATTATGCAGCCATAAAAAGGTGAGTTTGGGTCCTTTGTAGGGACATGGATGCAGATGGAAACCATCACTCTCAGCAAACTATCGCAAGAACAGAAAACCAAACACCGCATGTTCTCACTCATAGGTGGACTGAACAATGAGAGTCGAACTTGGACCTTGGGAAGGTGGAACATCACCACACCGGGCCTATTTGGGGGAGCATGGGAGGGGGGAGGGATTGCATTGGGAGTTATAACCTGATGTAAATGATGAGTTGATGGGTTCTGATGGAGTTGATGGGTGCAGCACACCACATGGGCACAAGTATCACATACGTAACAAACCTGCACTTATGCACATGTACCCTAGAACTTAAAGTATAATAAAAAAAAAAAAAAAAAAAAATTTGTGTACTCTAGACAGTTCATGTAAGTGGAATAATTCAATATCTGTCCTCTTGCAACTAGCTTATTTCACTTAGTGTGTTTTCAAGGTTTACTTGTGTTATTGCATGTATCAGAATTTCATTCCTTTTTAATGCTGAATAACATTTTATTTTATATATGTATGTATGTGTGTGTGTATATATATACACATACACACACACACACACACATATATACAGATCACATTTTGTTTATCCATTCATCCACTGATAGATATTTGGGTTGTTTCCACACTTTGGTTGTTGTGAATAATGAATGCTATCAACATTGGAATACGACAAAGGATTTCATGAACACAGATGCTATGAAGATTAGAAGACAGCATCAACAAATTATCAACATATTTGACCAGAGCAACTAGGCAAAAGAAAGAAATAAAGGGCATCCAAATTCAAAGGAGGAAGTCAAATTGTTCCTATTTGCAGTTGATATAATCTTATATATAGAAAACCCTAAAAGCTCCACCAAAAAACTAAGAACTGATAAACTCAGTAAAGTTGCAGGATACAAAATCAACACACAAAAATCAGAAGCATTTCTATACAGGCGCAACAAATTAGCAGAAGAAGAAATCAAGAAAGCAATCCCATTCTCAATAGATTTTTTTAAAACTTCCAAAAACAACCGTAGGAATAAATTTAACCAAGGAGGTGAAAGTCCTCTTTACAAGGAAAACTATAAAACATTGATGTAAGAAATTGAAGAGGTCACAAAAAAATGGAAAGAGACACCATGTTTGTGGACTGAAATAATTAATATTGTGAAGAAAACCATATTACCAAAAGCTATCTACAGATTCAATGTAATCTCTACACCAATGACATTCTTCACAGAAATAGAAAAAACAATTCTAAAATTTGTATGCAACCACAGAAGACCCCAAATAGCCAAAGCATTTTTTTCTTTTCTTTTCTTTTTTTCTTTTTGAGACAGAGTCTCGCTCTGTTTGCCCAGGGTAGAGTGTAGTGGTGCAATCTTGGCTCACTGCAGCCTCTTCCTCCTAGGTTCAAGAGATACTTCTGCCCCAGCCTCCCAAGTAGCTGGGATTACAGGCACCCACCACCGCACATGGCTAATTTTTGTATTTTTATTAGAGACAGGGTTTTGCCATGCTGGCCAGGCTGGTCTCAAACTCCTGACCTCAGGTGATCCACCCGCCTTGGCCTATTAAAGTGCTGGGATTATAGGCATGAGCCACTGTACTCAGCCAACCAAAGCATTTCTGAGCAAAAAGAATGAAACTGGAGGCATCCTATCACCTTACTTCAAAATATGCTACAAAGCTATAGTACCCATAACAGCATGATACCAGCATAAAAACAGATACACAGACCAGTGGAACAAAATAAAGAACCCAGAAATAAATCCACATATTCACAGCCAACTGTTTTTCAGTAATGGAGTCAAGAATATTCAGTGAGGGAAAGGACAGGTTCTTCAATAAATGGTGCTGGGAAAACTGGATATCCATGTGCAGAAAAATAACACTAGGTCCCTCTCTCTCACCACATACAAAAATCAAATTTAAATGGATTAAAGGCTTAAGTATAAGACCTAAAACTATAAAACTACTAGAAGAAAATATTGGGAAAATCCTTCAGGACATTGGTCTGGGCAAAGATGTTTTGTGTAAGACGCCGAAATCACAGGCAACAAAAGCAAAAATAGACAAAGGGGATTATATCAAGCCAAAAAGCTCTACAAAGAAAAGGAAACAAGAGAGTGAAGAGAAAGCTTATAGAATGGGAGAAAATATTTCGAAACTATCCCTCCAACAAGGGATTTTTATAACCAGAATACACCAGGAATTCAAACAACTCAATAGAAAAAAAAAGTGATTTAAAAATGGGCAAATGATCTGAACACATTTCTCAAAAGAAGACATACAAATGGCCAACAGGCATATGAAAAAAATCTCAACATCAGTAATTATCAGGCAAACGCAAATCAAAACCATAATGAGAAATCATCTCATCCCAGTTAAAATGGCTATTATTAAAAAGACAAAATAACAGATGCTGGCAAGGATACAGGGAAAGAGGATACTAGTTCACTGCTGGTGGGAATGTAAATTATTTAGTACAGCCACTATGGAAGACAGTATGAAGACTGCTCAAAACAGATCCACCACATGATCCAGCAATCCCACTGCTGGGTATATATCCAAAAGAAAGAAAATCAGTATACTGAAGAGATACTGCAAGCTACAAACGTTTATTGCAGCACTATTCACAACAGTGAAGATACGAAATCGACCTTCGTGTCCATCAACAACCGAATGGACAAATAAAATGTTGTATATGTTATACAACAAAATATTATTCATTCACAAAAAGAATGAAATCTGTTCTTCGCAGCAACATGAATGGAACTGGAGGTCATTATGTTAAGTGAAACAAGCCAGGCACGGAAAGACAAATATGTTTTCTCACTCACATGTGTGAGCTAAAAAAACTGATCTCATGGAGGTAGAGTGTAGAATGGTGGTTACCAGTGGCTGAGGGGCTGGGGAGATACAGGTTAATGGGCATAAAAATAGAGTTAGAAGGAATAAGTTCTAGTGTTCAATGGCACAATACACATCATGACTACAGTTAGCAACAATTTATTCATTATTTCAAAATAGCTAGAAGATGTGAAATGTACTCAACACAAAGAAATGATAAATGTTTGAGGTGATGGATATCCTAATTACTCTTATTTGATCATTACACATTGTATGCATGTATCAAAATATCTCATGTACCTCATAAATATGTACAATTATCTATCAATTTAAAAGTAAAATTAAAATACATTTAAAACATGATATAAATACCTAGAAAAAATGTTAAAAAGTGAATCAAATAAAGAGGAAATTCAAAATATCCTATAACTACTAAAGAAGCTGAATCAGCAGCTAAAAAATATCTCCACAAATAAGACACTAGGATCAAATGATTTTACAGGTGAGAGCTACCAAGTACTTGAGGTTCAGTTAACTCTAATCTTACATATTCTCCAGAGACGAGAAAGAGTGAAAACTCCTCAAATTATAATTATTAAAGGTTAGTTTAACATGATACCAAAACCATAACAAGGACAGGAAGGGAAAATTATCGGACATTCTTACTCATGAAATAGATACAAAATTCTAATCAAAAATGTTAACAAACTGAATCCAACAATGTGTAAAGTAAGGCAATAATACGTCATGCCCAAGTTGGGTTTATCCCAGGAATGCAAATGATCTTCAGACCCAGGCTTGTGCAACAGGGTGATTGGTGGTGGTGTTTACAGAGAAAGGAAGCATGGAAGTCTGGGGCTAAGATCACAAGAAGGAATATGCACCAAACATAGGGAGCTTTGACTACCCAGGTAGGGCTGTCCAGGCAGCAACTGCCAGTGCTGGTCTGAAGACAGCACTGAGAATCACCAGAATAGATGTGGCACCACAAGTCCCACATGCAGGAAACTGAGTAAAGAGAGAAAAGGACCGGGTCTGAATCCTAGACAAGCCCAGTGTTTAAGGAAGAGGAAGAGGATTCCCTAAAAAGACTGGCCAGAGAATGAGGGAAAGAAAAATCCAGGAAGACAAGAAAGATGATGATTCAAAGCCATACAATGAGAGAAAAAGGGGACTGAAGAATTCCATCACTGGGGCCCACTATGACAGGACCGTTTCAGGATGTGGTGAGAGAAGAGGCCAGACCACTGTGAGCAGATGTGTGACTAGACAAGAGGAAACAGGAATAGGAAGCGTAGCTGATGCTTACAAGACTGGCTGAGGAGGGACACAGGGAGTATGCAAGGGCAAAGGGAGAAGCCAATGAGAGGATTAACAAACCTTAGACCATGGAGACAGGAAAAGGAGAGAGGGTGGTGAGAAAAAGTACAACATAGTTTTTGTGCTCCATATTTCCAGAATGGAAAGATCAACTGTTCTTTAGTCACAGTTTCAAGGCATCCTAATTGATGAGCGATAACTTGTTTTTGTTGTTAATTTTTAAGTTCAGGGGTACATGTGCAGGATGTACAGGTTTGTTACATAGGTAAACGTGTGCCATAATGTGCCATCATCTCATCACCTAGGTATTAAGCCCAGTATCCACTAGCTATTCTTCCTGACGCTCTCCCTCCTCCCCATCACTCTCCAACAAGCTCCAGTGTGTGCTGTTCCCCACCATGTGTCCATGTGTTCTCAGCTCCCACTTATAAGTGAGAACACATGGTACCTGGTTTTCTGTTCCTGCATTAGTTTGCTAAGGATAATGGCCTCCAGTTCCACCCATGTCCCTGCAAAGGACATGATCTCATTCCTTTTTATGGCTGCATAGTATTCCATGGTGTATATGTACCACATTTTCTTTATACAGTCTATTGTTGATGGGCATTTAGGTTGATTCCATGTCTTTGCTATTGTGAATAGTGCTTCAATGAACATACATGTGCATGTATCTTTGTAACAGAATAATTTATATTCTTTTGGATATACATCCAGTAATGGGATGGCTGGGTCAAATGGTATTTCTGCCTCTAGGTCTTTGAGGATTTGCCACACTGTCTTCCACAATGGCTGAACTAATTTACACTTTCACCAACAGTGTAAAAGCATTGCTGTTTCTCTATAGCCTTGCCAGCATCTGTTCTTTTTTGACTTTTTAATAACAGACATTCTGACTGGTGTGAGATGGTATCTCACTGTGGTTTTGATTTGCATTTCTCTAATGATCAGTGATGTTGAACTTTTTTCATATGTTTGTGATGACTTGCTTCTGAGGTTGATTATGCTTCTGAACTTTGGCAAACGGCAACAGCCTCCGTCCAGTGACCATGCTTCTATGGTTAAAGGTGAACCAGTCCCTGAAAGCCCACCTATCCCCAACCTCCACATTTACCTAAATAAAGAAGGTAAGAAGCAGAAGGTATTGAGGAAAGGCCCCAGGGGACATGAGTATAAAAAGCTAAAATGGGGCCATGGGTCTTGGACAAGAGGGAGTACACTGGCCCCCTGGGAACAGAGGAAAGGAGTAGGCTGAAAACAAGACACTGCAGCAGTCGCACAGCCGCTTACAACTACCCTTCAGGTCACATGCACAGAGAACTGGAGACTTGGAAAGGCTGCATGATTTGTATAGGAGCCAGGAATCAAACCACCTCTGTCTGACTACAAGGCTGATGTTCTTCAACACAGCCTCCCCAGCTGTCCTCCTTTAAACTTTGATAGCATTTCTGGGATCATCTCATGTCACTTTCCACACTCTGGCTTTCAGTCGTTATATGTGGGTTTGTTTCACTTACATCCACCTTACTCTAGAATTGAAGTTCTTTGTGAAGCCCTACAGGTTTTCACATGGCAAGTGCTTACTGAAGAAGTGAATACATTTATAATGACCAAATCTGTTACATGCCAACTTGCTTTCAACAGTGCTTTTGCAAATGTCCTTTCTGACTGATACAGTCCATCCCCACTCCAATCTTCTGTGCAGCATGCATGTACTCAGCACTCCTCTGCCATAGACATTACAAAGGCAAGGCCACATTGCACATCTCATTTACCACAAGCTCCAAATTAGCAAATTTAGTCTTACTAAAGAGATTTCACCATCTTTGCAGGTATGAGACCAAAAAGCTCTTCTTACCTGAATTTTGATGGGCCAGGTGAAATTACTGACATAAACAAAGAAAGTGATATTTGGGTGGTTGCGAAAATCAAACTTCTCATTAGAGAAACTATCTTTGTACTCCTTAATGTTGGTTTTTGAAACAACAGGCATCTCTTCTCCAGCCTGGGTTCCAGCTGTTAGAAGAAAAACATGAAAGAGAAGAGACATTTTTTGGGGCGTAGGGGGAGAACAGAATCTGGCCTCATTAATAATAAGGACAACAGCATTTATCAAACATTTCCTGTGTTCCAGTAACAGCCTTTAAGAGCTCAATCTCATTTAATCCTCACAGTTGCCCTATTATTATCTTCATTTACAGATTGGGAAATTGAGGTTCAGAGAAAGTAAATAACTTCCCTCAAGTCACACAGCCAGCAAGAAATGGATATAAGATTTAAAGCTGGGCAGGTTGATACACAAGCCTATGTCCCTAGCCAAAATGGCTTTACCAGCCGGGTGCAGTGGCTCACACCTGTAATCCTAGCACTTTGGGAGACCGAGGTGGGTGGATCACCTGAGGTCGGGAGTTCGAGACCAGGCTGACAAACATGGAGAAACCCTGTCTCTACTAAAAATACACAATTAGCCAGCCGTGGTGGCGCATGCCTGTAATCTCAGCTACTCAGCAGGCTGAGGCAGGAGAATCGCTTGAACCCGGGAGGCGGAGGTTGCGGTGAGCCAAGATCGTGCCATTGCACTCCAGCCTGGGCAACAAGACTGAAACGCCGTCTCAAAAAAAAGGTTTTACCAGGAATCCATGTAACTCCCTTCCACCCTTGCCCCACCCCCAAAAAGGCAACACACATGATCATGAAAATACAGACACCAGTAGAATCCTATCAACAAGCACTGGCATTCACTTTGCCCACACCACTTCAATTCCTTTGCATTTCTCCTTTACACCTCCTTGGCAATGTGCCAGACTCCCATGCCAGTAATGCTGATGTACCGCTCACTGCCTAACCCGCAGTAGCAGGGAGGAGGGGCTCAAGGGGTCACTCAGTCCTCCCTTCTACCGCCAGCTACCATGGTATTTAAGTCCTCCTAATCTGGTATAACTCCATCCTATTCCTAGACAGTCCTTCAATGTTCCACATTCTCCCTCAGCCAGGAATTCAAGTGCTGATAAAGATTAATGAAATGGACTTTTTTCCATGTCTGAGTTAGACCCTGTGACTAGAGCCCAGATTATCACGTCTTCATTGAGACACTCATTGCAAATCTTTTTTTTTTCTTCTTTTTTTGAGATGGAGTTTTGCTCTTGTTGTCCAGGCTGGAGTGCAATGACGCAATCTTGGGTCACTGCAACCTCCGCCTCCCAGGTTCAAGCAATTCTCCTGCCTCAGCCTCTTAAGTAGCTGGGATTACAGGCATGCGCCACCACACTCAGCCAATTTTGTATTTTCAGTAGAGATGGGGTTTCACTATGTTGGTCAGGCTGGTCTTGAACTTGTGACCTCAGGTAATCCACCTGCCTCAGCCTCCTAAAGTGCTGGGATTACAGACATGAGCCACGGTCCAGCTCACTGCAAATCTTTCGCATGCCTGGAGATGTTGCCTTTCTCCAAAGACTCTGATAATTCAGACTTTTTCTTAAAAGTCTCTCCTCGGCCGGCGCGGTGGCTCAAGCCTGTAATCCCAGCACTTTGGGAGGCCGAGACGGGCGGATCATGAGGTCAGGAGATCGAGACCATCCTGGCTAACACGGTGAAACCTCGTCTCTACTAAAAAATACAAAACTAGCCGGGCGTGGTGGCCGGTGCCTGTAGTCCCAGCTACTCGGGAGGCTGAGGCAGGAGAATGGCGTGAACCCGGGAGGCGGAGCTTGCAGTGAGCTGAGATCCGGCCACTGTATTCCAGCCTGGGTGACAGCGAGACTCCGTCTCAAAAAAAAAAAAAAAAAAAAAAAAAAAGTCTCTCCTTATTGCGAGTTTCTGAACTTTTCTCAAATTCAACACAATGTTTTAAGACGATAAATGTAAGTGGCGAGCACAAGGTAATATTCTTATTTTGCATCACTCTAATTGGTTTGTGTTTTTGATTTTAAAACAAAACCCAGTATTGTAATAGTAATAATGATGATAAAATATAGTTACCATTTACCACATTTCAAGCACTACATTGACTACTTCATTTATTATCCCATTTAATTCTCATATCACTCTACTTGGGAAGGTTTTTTTCGTTTGTTTTTTAAATTTTTTTTTTTTTGAGATGGAGTTTCACTTTGTCACCGAGGCTGGAGTGCAGTGGCGTGATCTCGGCTCACACCAACCTCTACTTTCAAGGTTCAAGCAACTCTCCTACCTCAGCCTCCTGAGTAGCTGGGATTACAGGCATGTACTTCCACACCTGGCTGATTTTTGTAGTTTTAGTAGAGACGGGGTTTCAACATGTAGGCCAGGCTGGTCTCGAACTCTTGACCTCAGATGATTTGCCCACCTTGGCTTCCCACAGTGCTGGGATTACAGGCAAGAGCTATCACGCCCTGCCAGGACGGTGTTTTTACTATCCTACTTTATACAGGAGGAAACTGGCTCAGAAACCTTAAGTAACTTGCCTAACAGCATGGTGCAAGTAAATTTAATGGACAAATTTCAAACCAGGATCTACTTGTTGAGTTATCAAGTAGTGATTATCCTTTTTTCTTTCTTTCTCTTTTTTTTTTTTTTAAAGAGATGGGATCTTGCTCTGTTTGCCCACACTGGAGTGCAATGGCACGATCATGGCTCAGGGCAGCCTCCAACTCCTGGGCTCAAGTGATCCTCTCATCTCAGTCTCCTGAGTAGTTGGCATTACAGGTATGCGTCACCACATCCGGTTTTTTTTTTTCTTTATTTTTTAGAGACACGGTCTCATTATGTTGCCCAGGCTGGTCTTAAATTCCTGAGCTCAAGCAATTCTCCTGCCTCAGTCTCCCAAAATGTTGAGATTAAAGGCATGAGTCATAGCACTTGCCCTTCATCCTTTATTTCTTTAGATCTTCTACACAGTAGATCTTCAGTGAATCACAGTAAGACAGAGAGTAAGAGCTGCGCTTTTAGAGCTTAACGTAATTCCCAAGTTACATTTCTCTGCACCTACTGAAATTTCATTTTATTTAAAATGTTTTCATTTATTGAGACGATGAATCATTTGAATTTTTCACTTCTGAAGCATGGATGTAGACAATGACGGTAGTGCCAGTGGCCACAGCAAGAACAGAAATGGTGATGGTGGGCTAGGGTAGTAACCACACAGAGCCTGACACCACAGCAAGCTCTGGTAGGTATAACCTAATTTAATCTATACAACAATTCTAAGAGGTAAGTATCATGCTCACTTTACAGATGAATAAAATAATGTTAAGGTTTACAGAGGGATTTAGACACTTGCTCAAGGTTAATAAGTGGCAAGGGTGGTTTCAAACCAGTCTGTCTCCTAAGCTCGCTTTCTCAATTTCTGTATTACATTTCTTAATCTATCACACCTCCATTTGGGGGGTCTTCTCTAGGTGTGCCTTTACCTGAGAAGCTGGCAGCCCAGGTGATGTTGAGGTTGAAATTCTTGGAGGCATTGATGAACATGTCCAAATCCCTGTTTTGCTGATGCGAGGTACAAATTATTAGAAAATTAATTAAAAGTTTCTACATTTTAAAATAAAGCAATAAAGTTTACTCCTCTAAACGTTCTTAATAACAAATATTTTATGATGTCTTTAAAGAAACTCACATAAGAAGTAGCAAAATTTTTAACCAATTTTCCTTAATACAAGCACATACCCCAATAAAATTTCATTCCCTCCCATTAAAGTACACGTAATTTAATGCTTTATCAGATGCCTAACTGCATGAGAAAGTGCCTTTTAAAAAGACCCCTATCAGAGCACAATGATTTGCATCTTCTGACCTGTGTTGGGGAATCAGCCTCCTAAAGATTCTCTGGGCAGCTGTTTTCAAATGTCTGAAGTTCAAATGTCTGTCTATCAATAAAACACTTGATCAAGTGCCCTAAATTATATTTATTTATAACTGAAGCCCATGTAATTCTAAACTCATAGATTATATACAGTGTAAAACTTCTCCAAAACTTGAAACAGCCTTTAAAAAAAGCATATAAAGCCGAAATGTACTTAATTTAAAATAATTTTATTATATTCATGATTTGAAAATACTTTTCTCTTACTAAAATATTATTTCAAGAGAAATATGATTGAGTATGGTTTCTTAGTTTTGAAAACCTTGTCTACCACTTCATAGCAGTTCACAGGGCTAATCTAACTTAATTTATTTTGATCCTTGGTCTTAACGACTAATAAAGATACTGCTGAGGAATCTGTTAAGCCAATGGAGGAAGTGTACTGTTGGTGATATTAGGTAAATTAAAACATTAATAATTAGTCAAACTGAAATTTTACTAGTACATTTCTTAACTGGGGTCAAATAATTATTTCTGCAAACTAATCAATGTTGTATTTTTATCTTTTACAGAAGAATCCAACTGTACTGAAATTATTCATTTTAAAAGATCTTGAGAGGTTAGAATAAGATTTTTAAGGGTGTTGTTTTGATCACTTTAATAGCACAAAATCACAACAATGGAAACATTTCCAAACAGCTATTTTAAAAATGTGATCATTAAACCAGAAATTTTCCTCACAAAGCATTTACCTTCTCATTTACTGATAAGACCTCACCTTCATCTTGAAAGGACAGCTCAAGTGTTTACTTATTTGTATTTAGTATTTGCTGGCAGCACACAACTAACAATTACAATCATCCCTTGGTATACGTGGGTCATTGGTTCCAGGACTCCCTGAGCATGCCCAAATCCACACATACTCCAGTCCGCAGTCTGCCCATAAAACCCTTGCATATGAAAAGTCCACCCTCCGTATAATCAGGTTTCACATCTTGCAAATACTATATTTTCATTACACGTTTGGTTGAAAAAAGTCTGCGTATAAGTGGATCTTCACAGTTTTAACCTGTATTGCTCAAGGGTCAACCATATGTCTTTCCACAGAAAGAATCAATAAACTTAAAATCCTTGTGCTTTTATAGAAGACAGAACATACGCATTTGGATAACTCTAGTAAGTATTCTGTTAAGATAAACTGGGAAATCCAGAAAGGTCCAAATATTTTCATGGTCGCTTCCCACCTGGTTAACAAGTATTACAAAGATTCTACTATATTTAATTTTTTAATGAAATTAATAGCATCAAGTACATCCTGAAAGATTTTGAGCACTTCAAACACTTGCTTATGAGGCAGTGAATACATTACATGTGTGGTACTTTTGTTATAATCTTATTCTAAAATCTTTAAGAAAAAAATTCCAGTCAATACAGCCACTCAAATGATATATTAATACTTAATAGTTTTCCATAAAATAATTCATTTAAAGTAATTTATTATTTTACTTAAAAGCAATTTACTTTTGAGAATGTATCTTTTCTAGTATATTTTTTCTTAATTTTATCATTGAAATAGAATATTAAAAACAAATCCTATTTTCATTTACTTGTATAGTAAACATACCGCACTGTAGACTTTCTTCTACTTTTAAAATTAAATTTAGCAATGTTTATAGATAACATTTGTTAACAAAGCAATATACTTTGGCTTACTGTCATATTGTTTTCCATGTATTATTTGTCACATTTATTGTCAATGGAATTTTGTAATGGTAAATGGCTTTGTGTATGTTCATGAGAAGTAAGGAATCTCCAAGGAAGTTCCTAAATAATTTACCATTAAGTTTAGCAAAATTTCTTTAAATACTGAAGTGGGTACTGCATGGCTTTATATTTCATTGAAGAAGCTGTACAGGTGCATCTTCGTGTTCTGGATGCTTCAGTTTTAAATGTCATGCAGTGTGGCCTTCCTTCCACCACTAGGTAATACCTGAAGGCAGGCTGGGCTTCATCATTAATGACAGCAGATAAGAAATCCACATTTTACACACATATTTTAACAATTTAAAGTACTCCTGGCTAAATTCTTATTGGACCCCACTAAGCCTTTGCTGTTTTGCCTCCTAATGAGGCTAAGAACTCACTCTAGGAGCAGAAATTTCCCCTCCTTTGCTGTCTGATTGGGGCTGCATCACTGGCATTTCAATCAGCAGAGTCTTTAAGCCTCTGGTCACTCTTGAGAGAGTAAATCCAGGCTCTGGTGTCTGCCCTCTGATGGTGGAGTCCCCTTTCTGTATGAGGCCATGATGGGCTGACAGGCAGAGTAAGTACGTGTGGAATCAATGTCAGTCTGCGTCTAAGATCCTGGTAAATCTTATTAACACCACTTTTGCCTTTTACGTGGAAAGGAGATAATACAGATTGTAACATTTCTTTCCTATACCTCTAGAGATCATCTCGTATACTCCAGTCTGGAGAGCACTGTTAAGGCAGTACTTCTATCCATAATGACCAAGAAAGAGATCCATACAAATTCAAAACAAAATAGGAAGACTTTAAAAAATCTTACTTCATCAGGAGTAGCCACAAAATTGATAGCTGTGTAATAGCGGTCATCTTCCTGGGATAGACTAAAAGTGAACTGATAGTCAATAAGAAGAGTATCTATGGAAAGAAAGAAATGCATATTTAAAAACTAAACACACACACAAAATAGAACAGGTCTTTAGAGATACAGGCTGCTTTTCTTATAAAGTAATGAGGAAAGCACTTTAACTCACCTGCACCTAGGTTCCTCAAAGAAAATCAAGTCTGTGAGCAGTATCATTTTATTTGGGTTAACCCATCAAACTGCTTTAAAGAAATGACCAGTTGTACAGTTTCAGCATAATATCAAATAACATCCATAATTATCTGAAAAGGCTATTAAAAGGGTATTACTATACCCTTTCCAACTGCATGTCTGGTAAGGCCAGGTTTTTTTCATGTGTTTAACCAAAAAGATGTACTGCAACAGACTGAATGCAGAAGCAGACGTGAGATTACCACTGTCTTCTATAAAGCCATGGCATTAGCGTTGGATTCTAATCACTTCAGGGCTGCATCTAACTGTGGTTTTAATATCTCCATTCGAAATAACTAATGATGTTAAGTCGTTTTTAATGTGCTTATTGGCCACTGTAATATCTTCTTTCATGAGATGTCTTTTCAAATATTTGCCTGTTTTTAACTGGAATTGTCTTCTTATTCAGTTGTAAGAAGAGTTCCTTATGTATTTTGGATACAAACTCTTTATCAAATATATGATAATTTGTCAATATTTTCTCTAGTCCGTGGCTTTTTATGGTTTGGATGGTTGTTTCCTACAAGTTTTAAATTTTTATATAGTTTCTCATTTTAAATTTTATATAGTTTCATTAATCTACTTTTTGTTTACGAATTATGCTTTTAGAAACATATCTAACAACTTTTCCCCACGGAAGGTCAAGATGTTTTTCTCTTGTTTTCTTTTAGAAGTTATATGTGTGTATATACATATATATATTAAGTCATATTCACAGGTTCCAAGTACACATGAATTTTGAAGGGATGTTATTCAACCCAGTACAGCAGGTATATAATTACAATGGATATGCCATAACATTAACTCGTTTTTTTCTGGTTCCATACTCTGGTCTACCATGTGCATTCTCCCATAAAGAGAAAACACATTTACCCATAAAAACCTGGTGACCTTGCCAGACTGACCTTTCACCCCAAGGTGGTTAACACAAATCAGTTCCAGACAGAATGACAAAAACTTCAACCATATTTTAAGAATTCTGTTTTTGATCTATATCCTAAAACACGAAATATGATGACCCCAACTAGGTAATGGCAAATAAAGTTTTAAGAGAACATAACATGAAAAGACAGAAATGCATGCCTCTCTACTCTCTCCTGCTATCTGCTATGGACACATTAACGTTAACCCCGAACACAATTAAAACAGCTTAAAATAATGCTCCTATATGTAGTAAACTTAACAGAATGTAAACATATCAAGTCAGGGAACACTTCACTGGTGCTTGCTATAGTCCTATAGCACTTACCATTCTCAAACCAGGTTAAACAATGAAGTTTTACTGAACTGCTTTGCTTCTAGAAATAAGAATTGCAAAACCACTTACAATAACATGTTCCTTTGAGAGGGTTTCCCTGGTATCGATTTTCTACCTCACATCTGGGGGAAAAAACAAAGACTATTTTATACTTCTATTTAAAACAGAAGCTGAATTCATTTTAAAACCAAGCAGATCCTTTTATATAAAGTACAGATAGTCTGGAGCCATTATAATTGCATCCTTCACCATAACTCAGCTCAGGTAGTCTAGGAAGAGCACGCATGTTTCAATACTGACTGCTCAGCAGTTCACACACCAACTATATGAGGACAATTGACAAGCATTTGCCAAAGCAATGAGAAAAATCCAAATGTAATACAGCTATTTACTATAATGAAAAACACATTTTCAATTTTGTGTGGACTACATATTCTTCTAAAAGTGCAGTCAAAACATTTTTCAAATACTAATTTCTCACTTCTTTCCTATGTTCCCTGGATAAACTAATTCTCTTCTTTAAACACAAGTGAGAGAAGACTAAATACCAAGAATCACTGTTTTTTTTAAACCCTGGAATAAGTGTTCACCAGTCTGTAGAAAAAAAATATGTTCTCCTCAGAAAACAATTTCCCTATAGATATCATCTATAAATATCAGCAAAACCCAGCCTCCCACTTCACAAAGCCATTTAGGTAAACACAACAGCTATGCACGAAGAGAAAAGGGCGGGAAGCAGGTGACAGCCTTTCCCAGGCAGGCATGCTGTGTCCCTTCAGCCAAGGTGATGAGCAGCACCTGCCTACATCTGTGATCTTGAAGGAACTTGAAAGTCTTACTTGATGCCACCTCATGTCTTTGTTGCATCAGCTAACTGAGGGTAAGAGTGATTAATTTTGCTCGATCACATTTTTCTGTTTAGGTCACATTTTCATGTGGACCTAAAAGTTAAATTTAACCTTGGATTAGACTTTTCTTCACATATTGGCTTTAGGGCAACATGAAACTAGTAAACATATATGCAGATATAAACTAAAAAGGTAGACAGACCAAACCCTGCTGAGTAGCACTAGCGATGACGTCTCAATCACTGGTGGCATTATTACTACTGTTATTTAAGAAATAATGATGTTTGGCTGGGCACGCTGGCTTACACCTATAATCCCAGCACTTTGGGAGGCCAAGGCAGGTGGGTCACAAGGTCAGGAGATCGACACCATCCTGGTTAACATGGTGAAACCCTTTCTCTATTAAAAAACATAAAAAATTAGCTGGTCGCGGTGGCAGGAGCCTATAGTCCCAGCTACTTGGGAGGCTGAGGCAGGAGAATGGCGTGAACCCAGGAGGCAGAGCTTGCAGTGAGCCGAGATCATGCCACTGCACTCCAGCCTAGGCAACAGAGCAAGACTCCGTCTCAAAAAAAAAAAAAAAGAAATAATGATGTTTACAATGATTAATCGGCTCAGTGTTTTGATACTAAACACTTTTAAGTCTTCTCTTGAAAATGAGTAAATGCGGATGCATGCGTTTTACGAGGTTTCCCCATGAGACAGCCTGGTATACACTGATTGAGGAACTATCTTTCCTGTTTCAACTTAACAGGACACCAAAAACAACTATTGCTAGTCCCACTATTGACAGATGAGGGGAACAGTGATTTGCCTCAAGAGCACCTTGCTCAGTGGAGGCAGGGCCAGGTCTGAAACCTTAAACGTGCTTGATGCTGCTGCACCTGCATCCTCATGGATGGGGACTCCAAACCCTCTCCAAGAAGATGCCTGACATGCTTCAACATGGAAAATGCTAGAGTAACAGTAAATGTTAAAGGTAAGAGGATCATTTCCACAATCAGACAACCAAACACCAAATAAATGGCATCACCAAAACACCAGCTCTTCCAACTCTACTCTTTGGGAAAGAGTACAATCTCTTCACATGACAAAAATCAAGTAGTTGCTGAAGTTAAAATGACTAATCCAAATGAACAACCCAGGAAATGTCAGTATCACTTAAACAAAAATGTGAATTCAAGAGCCATTAAGGAACTGCTGCTAACTCGACGACCTCCTCAGTTTGGGGATTGACCTGTCTGAAGTAGAATGGGCAAAATTTCAAACTAATCAACCCATGGATCCCTCAGAGTCCACAGCAACAAGACACAGGGAAGCGGGTGGCTCTCAGGATGGGGTTCAGGCAGCTGCACAGCCTCTTGGTTCTCCCTGGTGGTCCAGGGAGTGTGGTACTCACAGCTGGCACTCGTCCCCCTTGACGCCCTTGGTGGTGCAGAAGCACTTGCCCGTGTTGGTGTTGCACAGCGACGCGTGCCCATTGCACTTGCATGCTGCAGAGAAGATAAACGAATGGAGGTCACAACTGGCTTAAAAAATTCTGACTATTGGAGACTTTTTCCAAAACAAGCAATTTTATCTGAATTGAGTTCAGTAGGAAAGACAGATTAAAGTAAGAGCATTCAATGGGCAAGATTCATGATTTTTCAGCTAATGATAATAATGTATAGGTAACAGTAAAGGAACCAAAATCAAAGGACAGGAGGAAAGTAAATGCTGGTATCCACTGCCTTCTGAAGCAATGACTATTCTGATCTTTTCAATAGACTCTCTTTTTCCCGGCTATGATTCTTTCATTCATTCAACAAATATTTGTGAAGCATCTCTAGAATGCCAGGTGCCGGGTGTGGGGACACAGACATAGCCGCTGCCCCTAGGAAGGTGCTCTGGAGGTGACTGTCCTCTGAAGGAGGGCTGGTCTTGGCTGAGGTGCCTTCTCCACGATGGCCACATTTGGAATTACCACAGGACTCAGAACCAGGATCCAATGCCAAGGTCAGCGCTTTAGGGGCCCTCAGGACGCGCCACCCTTGCTTCACCTTCTTTTTTGCCTTTACAGAAAATAGTTCTTCCCATCTCCTTCCTCTGGCCATCTCAAAATCTCTCCTTTTATCATCCAACATAATACAAGCTGTGATAAATATTATACTCCAGTTGAAGAAAATGAAAGGTTTTTTGGTCAACACCTTTTCACTTTATACCCTGTTTTGCTTGTGAATAAATGAAAGGCATTCAGTTGGAGAGAGGTATGCTTTAAAAATAAATCCTTTGGGGAAAAAAATCACCCAAAGAAAACTATAAAACAGAATAGTGCAGAGATTAACAGAATGGATGCTGAAGTCAGAATCATGAGTGTTTGACGCTTGGCTCTGTTGAGACTGGGGAAGGTGTGTAATTTATTAGTGAAAAGCAAAGGCCTTACGTCCATCTGCCTGGGTTTGAATCCAGCCTACTCTACTTGGCTCTTCTGTCACTCTGGAAATGCTACTTAACCTTTCTGAGTCTCAGCTTCCTTGTCCATATAATGGGGATTACAACAGTACCTATCTCATAGGGGTGTTTTGATGATATGTGTATGATGTCTTAAACACAGTAAGCATTCAAGAAACCATAGCTACTATCCTTACCTAAGGACTATATGATTTTAAGAAGAAAACATCAAAGACTTGGTGCCATTTGCAGTTTTCTTTCTTTTTTTTGAGACAGGGTCTTGCTATGTTGCCCAGGCTGGAGTGCACTGGCGCAATCTCAGCTCACTGCAANGGGGAAAAAAATCACCCAAAGAAAACTATAAAACAGAATAGTGCAGAGATTAACAGAATGGATGCTGAAGTCAGAATCATGAGTGTTTGACGCTTGGCTCTGTTGAGACTGGGGGAAGGTGTGTAATTTATTAGTGAAAAGCAAAGGCCTTACGTCCATCTGCCTGGGTTTGAATCCAGCCTACTCTACTTGGCTCTTCTGTCACTCTGGAAATGCTACTTAACCTTTCTGAGTCTCAGCTTCCTTGTCCATATAATGGGGATTACAACAGTACCTATCTCATAGGGGTGTTTTGATGATATGTGTATGATGTCTTAAACACAGTAAGCATTCAAGAAACCATAGCTACTATCCTTACCTAAGGACTATATGATTTTAAGAAGAAAACATCAAAGACTTGGTGCCATTTGCAGTTTTCTTTCTTTTTTTTGAGACAGGGTCTTGCTATGTTGCCCAGGCTGGAGTGCACTGGCGCAATCTCAGCTCACTGCAAGCTCCGCCTCCTGGGTTCACACCATTCTCCTACCTCAGTCTCCCGAGTAGCTGGGACTACAGGCACCCACCACCATGCCTGACTAGTTTTTGTATTTTTAGTAGAGACGGGGTTTCACCTTGTTAGCCAGGATGGTCTCGATCCCCTGACCTCGTAATCCGCCTAACTCGGCCTCTCAAAGTGCCGGGGCTACAGGCGTGAGCCACCACGCCCGGCCAATTTGCAGTATTCTAAACACCATGCTTTCTACTGTGGATTAGAACTCTGAAAAATAAGGCAAACTCTTAAGTTCTATACAATTGTACTCAGGCCCTGTAGATCTCACAAAGGAAAATGTGATGCTTCCAGAATGTAGCTGCAGATGTGGGGATGATGGCATCTGGAAGTACAACCAGCCCAGTAGTTAAGGTCAGCAGAGACTGGACGTGGTTCTCAGCTTGGCCATATCTCACTGTGAGACCCTGGGCAGTTTACGTGATCTTGGGGATAATAAAAGCACCTGTATCTTGAGTGGCTAACAGTACAATGCCTTGTACACTCTACCACTCTGTTAGGTACTCTAGTTACTGTCTAACGGATAAAGTCTATTCACAAAGAGTAGGAAAACATTTTTACCAAGTACCTTCTAATCTGAGCAAGAACTTTTACTTAGGAGTAGTGGGGAATGGCATTAGAAGGGTAATAAGAATTGCCCATGTCATGAGTATTGACTAGTATCCTGCAGAATGTGTGTCATGTACTGCTCTGCTTTCATCTCAACAACCACCCTATTATTATGAGGAAACTAAACCCCAGGGAGAGTAAGGGACATACAGCTAGAACACTGCCTCTCTCCTGGCTGGTCTTGGATTAGATTCTGAAGGGTCATGCCAAAGAGTTTGGAGTTGGGATCTGGGAAGTAGGTAGAGATTTCCCTATGTTTACTTTTCCTGCTCAGAACTTTGAAGAGTCTTTCAACTATAGTACTCATTATGTTTTTCAGCTGGAAACTAGAATTAAAAAAGCAGTTCATAAGCATTACCTGTCATAATTTTTGATATCATAATAAAATGTCCTATTGCTTGCAGGCTTCTATTTGACATAAAAGGAGAAACACAGGACTTTTTTTTTTTTTGAGACTGAGTCTCACTCTGTTGTCCAGGCTAGAGTGCAGTGGCGTGATCTTGGCTCACTGCAACCTCCACCTCCCAGGTTTAAGCAATTCTCATGCCTCAGCCTCCTGAGTAGCTGGGATTACAGGCACCCACCACCATGCCCAGCTAATTTTTCTATTTTTAGTAGAGATGGGGTTTCACCATGTTGGCCTGGCTGGTCTAAAACTCCTGACCTCAAGTGATCCACCAGCCCTGGCCTCCCAAAGTGCTGGGATTACAGGCGTGAGCCACTGTGCCCAGCCAACATGGGACTATTTAAATCTTTAAAATACACTAGAAGTATTGAGGGGCCTGGCTCCTGGTTAAAAAGCCTCTGTGTGATTTTTTAGGCCTGACCATAGGCAATGACATAGGCTTTACCTGGCTGCCCCGGGGGAAGGGGGACCTCCCTACAAGCAGAGCGTGACCTATGAGGTGGGCCTGAGTGTGGGGCTCTGAGAGAGGTGCAGTTAAGGACTCAGGTCTACCTCATGGGTCACGCTCCTTCACATGTTTACATTCCTAGCCCTGGAGCCTTCATTCCCAGGCTCCCTATCTGAGGCCTTGGGCTGAGGTCTTCTTCAGGCACCAAGGCCTCCTGATGGGGGGAAGAGGGGGAATTCAGAAGACACTTTTCTAACGGACTCCAACTCAGGACTTTCCTACTCCTAGCCCTTATACCTTGCCCTCCCCACAACCTTAGGGTCCATATACTGCTGGAACCTTTTGTCCGGGGCTCTCTCCTCAGTGAGACAAGCCCCAAGACTCCCATGTCTGAGCTGATCCCTCTATTGACCTGTGCCCTGTTCAATGGGAGGAAAGGAAACAGGGGAAGTTGGTACTTTCTCTGGTTTTGGGCCCTTGTTTATACCACTGCAGAATGTGGTCAAAGGCTTAACTCTAACATTTTTGGCTTGTTGCTTTAACCAGCTACACTGAAACCTTGGTTCTTTCTTTCAGCTCAGCTGAGCCTCTGACCAGTATGATTTAATAAGAAATGTGGTATCCAAAACAAAGTGGCTTTTTTCCTCCTACTCAAGTCAAATAGAAGTACTGTGTTCCACACCGATTTGCCATGAGTAAATCTGACCAATTTGACTTACGCTGACATTTCCCTCCGTTGGTGGGATCACCGTAGAAGCCAGATATGCAGGTCTCGCAGTGCTTGCCTGTGGTCAGGTTCTCACATTTCTCACAGATGCTCTGATTGATGCATTTACTGTGGCCATTGCATTGGCAAGCTGGAAGAAAAAGAGTTTCAAGGGGTCTGTACCATGGAAGAACTGCATGGAGTAAGTTCAATAAGATTTATCTGCAACTATCTCTGTAGTTAATTTATCTTTGATAAATCATCAAAACTGGCCCATTAAAAACTAATTTGAGAAATAAGATAAAAAATACCAAAGAAGAGCTAGTCCAGGAAAACTGAAAATGTATCACAGCAAGGTGAAAGCCCATAGTGATACAAAAAATATTTTTTGTTGTTATTCACTAAAAAATAACATATGCTCATGACAGTATATTTAAAAAATAGAAGGATGGGAAAGATCATATACAATCCAACCACCCAGAGACCACTGTTCACATTTGATATATTTTCTTCTGGTATTTTTCTGTACAGTGTTACACAATTATGTTCATATTAATATTCACCTTTCTTTTTTAACTTAGATCACAATTATTTTACTACATTATTTCATTAATTATAAACAAAACTTTAAATGGCAGAATGATTTTGATGAATCTTAACAGTTATTTTACCATTTCCTTATATTCTAATATTTAGTTTGCTTTACATTTTTCATTGTTAGAAAAATAACCATCTTTATGGATAAACATTTCCACAAGTGGGATTACTAAGACTCCTAATGGATATAAGGCTTTACAACTAGAAAGGTATATGAAGCTTGGACCTCTGAGGACTGCTCAGGACAGCTGCACAGGCTGTGCACTGCAGAACTCTAAGGTGGAATGGGATGGGGGAGATATTTACATAGTTGCACAACCTGCTCTGTAAGCAAAATCTGATTCTTCAGATCTACCTTGGTGGTTGATCAATGTGATGTAGTTTTTCACCATCTTGGCAACGTTCTATAGCCTTGTACTTGTTCTGTTTATGCACCTGTTAGTATTTGAGTGTTTGAAAAAACACTCAGCTGGGTGTGGTGGCTCACGCCTAGAATCCCACACTTTGGGAAGCCAAAGTGGGTGGATCACTTGAGGTCAGGAGTTCGAGACCAGCCTGGCCAACATGGTGAAACCCCATCTCTACTAAAAATACAAAAAATCAGCCAGGGTGGTGGCAGGTGCCTGTAATCCCAGCTACTTGGGAGGCTGAGGCAGGAGAACCGCTTGAACCCGGGAGGCGAAGGTTGCAGTGAGCTGAGAAAGCACCATTGCACTCAAGCCTGAGCAACAAGAGCAAAACTCCACCTCAAAAATGAAAGAAAAGAAAAGAAAACAGAAAAGAGAGGGAAAGGAAGAGAAAGAGAAAGAGAAAGAGAAAGGAAGGAAGGAAGGAAGGAAGACTCAAGGCAATGTGCCAGCTATCTTTAGGTGGCCCTACCACCCAAGGCTGGGTGGCACTTGGCATACCCATGAACATGCTAATTGCACCCAGACACCCAGCTCCATTGCTCCTTCCTTCTTCCAATGAGGGAGGAGCGCACACCAGTCAACAACAGTCCAAGTGGACCAGAGCTGGAGTGTCCTGAGGCTGGCTTGCTAGCTTTTCCAGGACATCATACCACACCTTCACAACAGCTCAGCACACCCAACCACTGATCAATATTGACAGATCTACACATTTAGTTATTAATACAAATTAACCTTGAGGATTAACTAGTATAAGAAAATTCTCAATCTCCAAATACCACCAGGATAAACATGCACAGCAACAAATCCTGAAGGAAGGGTTAATGGAAGAAATATGAGAAAATGAAAAATACAAATTTTAGTACATTCAACAAGGCTTAAATTATTGCATCCACAATATAAGAGAGCAAGCTCTTTAAAAAAAAAAGCCCTTACAATATTTAGAGCCCTCGCAAAATGTAAAAGAATGAATAAAACCAATCTAGACATAAAAAAAAAAAATCCTTAACAGGTTAAATAGGAAACTACGTATTGCTAAAGAGCAACCTGCAAGAAAATGCTATGAACTGGCCAGGTGCAGTGGCTCACACCTATAATCCCAGCACTTTGGGAGGCTGAGGTGGGCAGATCACAGGTCAGATCGAGACCATGCTGGTCTACATGGTAAAACCCTGTCTCTACTAAAAACAAAACAAAAACAAAACAAAAAAAAAACAAAAAAATTAGATAGGAGTAGTGGCGTGTGCCTGTAGTCCCAGCTACGTGGGGGGCTGAGGCAGGAGAATCACTTGAACCTGGAGGCGGAGGTTGCAGTGAGCAGAGATCATGCCACTGCACTCCAGACTGAGTGAAAGAGCGAGACTCTGTCTCAAATAAATAAATAAATAAATAAAAATTATGAACTGTATGTTAACAAATTCAATTACTGAGATGAAATAGACAAATTACTAGAAAAACACAGATTACCAAAACTGACTCACTCAGAAAATGAAAATCTGAATAGATCTATGACAGACTGAATTAATAATTAAAATTTTCCCACAAAGAAAAGGCCAGGCCCATTTGGTTTCACTGGTGAATTCTATCAACATCTAAAGAATAATTAATGCGAATCCTTGATGAACTCTTCCAGTAAATAGAGGAGAAGGAGTATATTCCAACTTACTCTAAGAGGCCAGTACTACCCTGCTATGAAAGCCAGACAGTAATCACAAAAGAAGAAAACCACAAACTTATATCCCTCTCATGAATGTAGACACAAAATCTCCAACTAGCAAATAGAATCCAACAGCAGATTAAAAATATACATCATGATAAAAAAGTATACATCATGACTAAATGGGCTTTATCCCAGGAATGCAAAACTGGCTTAACATTCTTAATTAATGTAATACATAGTATTAATAGAATAAAGAACAAAACTGCATGATCATCTAAGTAGACACAGAAAAAGTGTTTGACGAAATCTAGCACTCATTCATTATAAAACCCTCAAAAAACTAGAATAGAAGGAAACTTTCTCAACCCAATAAAGGGTATGTATAAAAAAAATCTAAACTAATATCATATTTAATAAAGACTGAATTATTTTCCCTTAAAAAAAGGAACAAGACAATGATGTACACTGAAAACTACAAAACAATGCCAAAAGAAAGTAAAGAGGTAAATAGACATTCCAGGTTCATAGGCTAGAAGATTTAACCTTGTTAAGATGGCAAAGGCCAGGCGTGGTGGCTCACACCTGCAATCCCAGAACTTTGGGAGGCAGAGGCAGGAGGACTGCTTTGAGCCAGGAGTTCAAGAACAGCCTGGGCAACATGGCGAAATCTTCTCTCTAAAAAAATACAAAAATTAGCTGGGTGTTGGTGGCTCACGCCTGTAGTACCAGCTACTGTAGAGGCCGAGGCTGGAGAATCACTTGAGCCTGGGAAAGTGGAGGTTGCAGTGAGCCAAGATAGCACCACTGCACTCCACCCTGGGTGACAGAGTGAGACCCTGTCTCAACAAACAAACTGGCAGTACACCACAAATTGGTCAATAGATTCAATGCAAACCTTATCAAACCAGTTGGCTTTTTGTTGTTGCAGAAAATGACAAGCCTTCTTAAAATTAATATGGACATGCAAGAAACCCAGAATAGCTATAACAGTCTTGTAAAATAAGAACAAAGGTGGAGGAATTAGATTTCCCAATTTCAAAACTTATACAAAGCCACAGTAATCAAAACTGTAATACTGGCAAAAGGAGAAACATAAGTCAACAGCACAGAAATGAGAGCTTAGAAATAAGTTCCCAGATTCACAGCCAACTGATTTGCAACAAATGTGGCAAGAAAATTCAATGGTTAAAAAAAAAAAGTCTTTTCAACAAATGGTGCAGGGACCACATCCACAGGCAAAAACAGAGTTTTGGACCCCTACCTCACACCATATACAAAAATTAACTCTAAATGGATAAAGAACCTAACATAAGACATAAATCTACGAAACTTTTCAAAGAAAACTTAGGAGCAAATCTATGTGATTTGCTCTGCGCACTGATTTTCTAGATACAATACCAAAAAGCACATGGGATAAAATAAAACAGATACATGGAACTTAATCAAAACTGAAAACTTCTGATTTCAAAAGGCATATTAAGAAAGTAGAAAGAAACCCATATAATGGGAGAAAGTATTTGCAAATAATATATCCAATAGGGACTTCAGAATTCATAAAGAACTCTTACAATTCAATAATAAAAAAGACAACATAACTGAAAAATGGGCAAAGAATTTGAATATATATTTCTCTAAAGAAGATATACAAAAGGCTAACTAATGAAGCTGATGTTCAATTTCATCAGTTATCAGGAAAATACAAATCAAAACAACAGTGAGATGCCATTTCTCATCCACTAGAACAGTTTTAATTAAAAAGATGGTCAGTAACAAGTACTGGCAAGCACGTGGAAAAGCATATGAACCTTCATATGATGTTGGTGAGGGCATAAAACGGTGCAGCTACTCTAGAAAATCTCATGCCTATTATTCCTCATTTCCATGCCCAGCCCTAGGAAACCACTAAACATCTACTTTCTGTCTTTGGACATTTCATATAAATGGCATCATGCAATGCATAATCTTTTGCACCTGGCTTCTTTTACATAGCATGTTTTTTTAGGGTAATCCATGTCAGAAAATAATTCTGTAGCTACTCTAGAAAACCTCATGCCTATTATTCTTCATTTCCATGCCCGGTCCTAGGAAACCACTAAACATCTACTGTCTTTGGACATTTCATATAAATGGCATCATGCAATGCATCATCTTTTACACCTGGCTTCTTTTACATAGGGTAATCCATGTCAGAAAATATGTCACTACTTCATTCCTTTTTATTGCCAAATAATATTACACTGTATGAACATACAACACTTTGTTCATCCATTTGCCAGCTATTTGGCTTGTTTTCACTTTTGCTTATTATGAATAATGTTGCTATGAGCATGATGCTATGAGAATGATGCTATAAGCATGAGCATTTATATACAAGTTTTTGGGTAACATAATGTTTTCAATTTTCTTGGGTATGTACCTAGGAGTAAAACTGCTGGGCTATATGATAACTTTATATTTAACTTTTTGAGGACCTGCCAACCTGCATGGGAGTTCCAATTTCTACATATCCTTGCCAATACTTGTTATTAACTGATTTATTGATTATAGCCATCTCAGTGGGTGTAAAGTGGTATCTAATTGTGGCTTTGACTTGCATTTCTCTAATGATGAATGATACTGAGTATCTTTTCGTATGCTTATTGGCCATTTGTATTTCTTCTCTGGACATATGTCTATTTAAATCCTTTACCCATTTCTTAATTGGGTTGTCTATTGTTGAGTTTTAAGAGTTACGTGTTTTGGACATTAGATTCTTATTAGATATATAATTTGCAAATATTTTCTCCCATTCTCTGGGTTGTCATTTTACTAGATACATTCTTGATATTAATGAAAAAGCAGAGATTTAAATATTTCATTAAAAGTTAACTCCTAGTAGATTAAAATGGAATTGCAGATCCCCCAAATCTTAGTAAGGAAAAAAGGGAACATGGAAAATTTGATCCAGTTTAATAGACAAAAAATTGGTTCCTGGTGTTAGTTTACATTTTCCTCTTCTATTTCTTTTTCTGATAATGGCTTCTTTATCTCCAATAACCACTTTTTCGGTTGGGTTCACATTCAGCTTTTTATTTTTTCTCTGGAGGGTGGGAGTTTATATATTTTGGATGATCATCAATTGTTACATACAGTGCAGGTATTTTCTCCCAGTCTGTCTCTGGCCTTTAACCTTTGTTTACAGTGGACTTCCCCTTACAAAGTCCTCACAAAGAGCCCTGTTGTCAATGGCACGGTCTGACAGGCTCTTAGAGAAGTTCTTGACCGCTAATCTCTGAGCAGTCTTTGCACCAACCCAGTCCCTCCCAGTTGTTCTAGAAGCAGACAGACACATTGCTGAGTGGTCACTTCAAGTCTGAATCAAAGGTCAATTTCTTAGAATTGGTTTCTTAGGAACCCACCACCACTCCCAGCAGGTCCAGGTCAGGCCTTGGATCACACCTTCTCGTCTATTCCTTCTTGTACCAACCATTAGGAAGAAGGAAGGGGCTGAGGGAAGGGAGTTACATATACACAACGTAGCTTTCAAGGTTTTATTCTTCATAAATCGGTAATGAAACACTTGATTTTGGATATGCAAGGCATCTTACCTGGACAGTGAATGAAAGACCAGTTGTATCTGCTGTCCTCCAGACACATGCTGGAATTGAGCAGGGGCTGTGGATAGAAATTTCCTGTAGGGGCCTGCGAAGGCATCTTCACTGGTCCTTTATAGGAACCCTCTATGCATTTCCCTTTGCCAGTATTGCTGGGATCAGTACACCAGCCACAGCCTGGTTGCTCCAAGCAATGACTACAGGTACAGTAGCCTGAACAATTTTCAGCTATTAAAAAAAAAAAGTTGTAATTGACTATCACAGGTAGATCTGAATTCACTGTATTTAAATTACATTTTTCTTTAACAGACTATTCAACTGGCATGAGTCAAAAATACTATTCTGTCTTGATTATTTAAAAGAGATGACGAATGTAAAGAGCCCAGTATTTTGCCCAATACATAACAGAAATGACCCTTCCCTCCTCTCTCAATTCCAGGATATTGACGGCAAAAGGGACCTTAGAGGTTATCTATTGGAAAGCATTTACTTTACAAATTAGGACATTCAGATATGGAGATATTACATGGATTGCGCAATATGCCATTGAGGATGGACAAGTTATTTCTGTACTCTGTGATCTGTCCTACATTTATTTACTGTCAATGTGCCTGATTCTGTATGAAGGTTCTCATCAGGCAGCAATGTCCCGATGGCAGTCTCTGGTCAGGTTTGAGCAGAGGTCATGTCCAGTCTTGTTTCTAAAATGTTAAGAGGCTGAGAGCACAGCCCCATGGCTGAGTTGTTGCCTATACAGAGGGCATGCATAAGTGCCTAGGGCTCCCTTTTTCACTTACGGGGACAGGTGCTCATTGTATACCACTCCATACACTGGCCAAAAGGGAAAGAGGCCACGTAGGCATTGGAGTCCACACACTGCTTCATGTTGCTGCACCACATGCACTCAGAGCTGCCACTGGTGCATTCTCCACATGCTGTCCTCAAGGCACATGGTGTCCGGCATTGCTTGGCACTGTGGTTTGCTGGGAATGAAACCCAAGAGAGACACTTAGAGCCCCCACCACGTCTGCTAAGGTTAAAGACTTTTCTTTCTTTCTTTTTTTGGGGGGACAGAGTCCATTCTGTCTCCAGGCTAGAGTGCAGTGGCACAATCTTGGCTCACTGCAACCTCCACCTCCTCAGTTCAAGTGATTCTCCTGCCTCGGCCTCTCAAGTAGCTGGGACTACAGACGCATGCCATCACGTCCGGCTAATTTTTTGTATTTTTAGTAGAAATGGGATTTCACCATGTTAGCCAGGATGGTCTCGATATCCTGACCTCGTGATCCACCTGCCTTGGCCTCCCAAAGTGCTGGGATTATAGGCGTGAGCCACTGTGCCCAGTCAAGACTTTTCAAATGTGGGTGATGACCCATTAATGCGCCATGCAATCAATTAAATGAGAGAAAATAGAAAACAATAAAAGTCATCAAGTACTGTTTAGTCAAGTGTATTTACATGCTTGCGGAAAATATAAATTTTCTTTTCAAAGAGCATCAAGGACAAAGATGAGGAAACAGTGAATCTTTCCAAAAAGCAGGGCTGTAAGCCCCTGAGTTTGGGGACCCAGGATGAACTTTAGGGGTTTTACAACCCACTTGAATATGTAAAATCTCATGTTTGTAATTTTGGAGGGAAGAAGGACCATGGCATTCATTAAATTCACCAAAGGATTCAGAATTCTGAAAGGCTGCTGGACGGCTCCCCTAGAGAAGTTTAGAAATCATATTTTAAGGTGACTTCTACAATGCTATGAATTCTCTTCTACACCTCTGTAATTCCTCAGACAAATTAAAGTATTTTCCCAAAACTGGACACAATGCAAATGGAGTCCAGCCTCCCAAAATAACCCACAATTCCACTGACTGCTTATGAGTTCCTCTGCAGGAGGAGGAGGAGGCTCGTTTTGGGTTGTCTTCATGCCGCAGCAGCTACCCCTGGGCCTGCCTTTAGTTAGCCGAAATGTAGCCCAGAGAGACTGAAAGCTGGGAAGCTACTCCGAGTGTCTGTCCGCTCAGTACTCTCCCACAGCTCTCGCGCAGTTCTGGGTTGCTTCTGTCCTCGGTTATAGAACTGCTCTCATCACTTTTCTCCCTGTTGACACTACCTTTCTGAACACTGTTCCTGTAGTGACTTGCTTGCTTTACTAATCTTTTCTTTGTTTTTATTTTCCTTCTTTGTTTTTTCTTCCACTGCATTTCTCTGCCAACACCAGTATATTTACCTTTCAGAGCAATTCTCAATACTTTTTCTGGTCAATAAACCTATCAATCTCATTGTTAATTGGAATATCAGTTTCTTTGAGTAGGTTATTAGTACTTTGAATAGTTAGTTATTTTTGGTTTTGTTTATAATTAAAACTATTCAGGGTCCCAGAATATTTCCTTCTGCTTCTGAAATCTGGGTTATACTCTGCTTTGCATGCTTGAAATCAATACTTCATCTGTTTTCATGACTACTTCACACATCTCAGCAATGAACTATGCCTCCTATGGTTTCTCTCACATTAAACTCTGAATACCACCTAATTCACCCGTGAACTTACCAGGCCTTTCACAGACACTACCATTGAGTGGGTTGATGCAGGTCGCAGCCTTCAGTCCCCTAGTACTGGGTTCTGATAAAATTCCACAGAATCCAGCATCACTGGGCTCAGATGGCATCCACTGTAGTAAACTATTTGTAAATGGGGACATATCTTCCCAGCACCAGTAGGACACATTGATCTTCCGAAGGCCGACCCATGGGGTTAAAGTGAGCTTGGACTAAAGGCAAAAGAGACACAACTATGAATATTTCAAACTCCTGAGCTCAAGCGATCCTCCCACCTCGGCCTCCCGAAGTGTTGAGATTACAGGCATAAGCCACCATGCCTGGCCTGAATATAACCAACATCTTGACCAAAACAAGCTTCTAGATAAAAACCACCAAGTTAAGTATACCCCATAGACATAGAAAACCTCTCTATCCCTTGACTCAGCCATGGTAGATTAGGACAGATCATCACTTCAATATGGCCATTTTATAAAGGATAAAAATGTAGCTCAGAGAAGACAATATATCGTAAAATTCACAGAAATCATAGCAAAGCAGTATTTAAGTTCTGAAATACCTATATGAAGAGATGGCTATCCCCAAACACAGGTTGAGTATCCCTAAACCGAAATCCAAAACACTCCAAAATCTAAAACTTTTTGAGTGCCAACATGATGCTGAAGGAAAATGTTCACTAGAGCAGTTTGGATTTCCAGATTAGGGATGTTGAACTGGTTAGTATAATGCAAATATTCTAAAATTCGAAACGCTGCTCGTCCAGAGCATTTCAGATAAGGGATATTCAACTTACACCACATTTGCTTTATCCATTCATCCATCCTGGTACTGGATTTTATAGGGAATAATAGGACAGTGACACCTGGGATAGTCTGTCTTCTGCTCTCCTGAAATTTCCTTCTCCTTGCAATTTTTAAAAAGGTTTAAAATCAAAATAAAAGTTTAGCCAAGAAATGGTAAGTATTCCTAATTTTGGTAGTTATAAAACAAAAGATATACTGTATTTCCCTCCCTTTGTTTTCTTTTGAGACAGGGTCTCGCTCTGTTGCCCATGCTGGAGTGCAGTGACATGATCATGGCTCACTGCAGCCTCAAATCCCTGGGTTCAAGCAACCCTCTTGTCTCAGCCTCCCAAGTAGCTGGAACTACAAGTATGTGCCACCACTATGCCAGGCTAATTTAAAAAAAAAAACTTTTTGTAGAGATGGGGTCTCCCTATGTTGCTCAGGCTAGTCTTGAACTTCTGGGCTCAAGCAATTCTCCCTCATTGGCCTCCCAAAGTGCTGGGATTATAGGCATGAGCCACCATACCCAGCCTATTTCCATTTTTGAGAGGAAAAAATACACATGCCTACTAAAAGACCTAAAAAATAAATAGATCCAAAAGAAAGAAAGAAAGTTAAAAATACTTTTGAAAGGCCCTTCAATAATTTCTTTGCCTTCATGATAAAACTCAGATCCATTACTATAGTAGCCACAGCCTCACAGGGTCTGGCCTTGGTTCCTTCTTGAAGCTCAACTATAAAAATCCCCTCCCATCCAGCCTGCAGTCAACCATGCAAACTTACCTGCAACTCACTCAAAGAGCCATTCCCTTAATCATCTCCCTCTACATCTCACACATGGGAGTACTAATTAATGAACAGGAAGCCCTTCCCTCTTCGACATCCTAATTCACTCCTTCTCACCTTCAGGGGTCACCTCCTTCCAGCTTTCTACCAGCCAGTCTCTGTCCTAAAGGCTAGGCTGGGTGCCCTTTCTTGTTTTTCCGTAAAAATCTGGGCTCTACCAACTGGGCTACATCTAGAGGTATAGCTGTGGAAGGTCATTACACTTCAGTTGTCTCTCATCTGTCAGTCTTATCATTAAGACTGTGAATTTCTGTTTCATAAACGTGGCCACAGCAGATTAGAATACCCAGAAATGTTTAGAGTTAGAAAACCTAAGGAAGACAGAAAGGGTACCAGAAGTATATCTGTGGCCACCTGTTTGAACCCTTTTAACTTCTGTGGACTCGAGAGTCATTGTTAGAGATGCCAGGGTAATAAACAAAGCTGGGAGCCATCCATTTTCTGAGGGAATGAATGACTATGGGAAAGGTCAGCTGCCAGTCAAGGATGGAATGCTGGAAGAGACCCACATTTGGACATGGGAAGAGAAACAACAGAGACAGTTGCCAATGGAGATTCTGAAATCTGAAAAAGCTATCAAAATATTATGAAATGCCAAATGTGGTCACAGTAGCCTGAGGTAAACACACTAAGAAGATGTCGCCAATGTTTGAGTGTCCATACCCTATCTAAGTTGCACTGAAAAAAGGGACTAATTGGAGAAAAGTAAATACAGGGCACCTCTCACCAGTTTCAGAATGGCCCTATAGGTGGTACACAGAGGCCACATACAGCCAAGACCCAGGCCACATTTCCATACCTTCACATGAAGAAGGCTGTATCCAAGGAAGTGTTGCCCTCAACTCCTCCCTGCTTGATAAGAACATTTTCACTAAACGTTTCTACACCACAGCTGAAACTGCTGAAAGAACTTTGTTTTATGAGTCTACTTAACTGAGGGTAGGATCACAATTTATGACTCTGGACTAAAAATGACAAAATATGATGATGCAATATCGACTATAAGCCCCCTGAGAGCACTGGGTGGACAGGCAGAGAACTGAGCCTTTCTGGGCTTAGAAACTCTTGAAAAGAAGGTACTCTCTTCTTTTGAGACGGCTGGACTATGAAAGACCCAAGCAGATGTACATTTCTTTTGTTTCGTTTTTTTTGTTTTGAGATGGAGTATCGCTTTGTCGCCTAGGCTGGAGTGCAGTGGCGCGATCTCGGCTCACTGCAACGTCCACCTCCTGGATTCAAGCAATTCTCCTGCCTCGGCCTCCTGAGTAGGTGGGACTACAGGCGCACACCACCATGTCTGGCTGATTTTTGTATTTTTACTAGAGACGGAGTTTTACCATATTGGTCAGGCTAGTCTCGAACTCCTGACCTCAGGTGATCCACCCGTCTCAGCCTCCCAAAGTACTGGGATTACAGGAGTAAGCCACCGCATCCGGCCGAGATGTACATTTCTTAATGGTAATTATACAGTATTATGCACTATTATAATACCTTAACTTCAAGGAACTCAGGTGATTTAATCCAACCTAGCTAATTATCAGTGACCGAGAATCTCCTTCTCCCCTAGCAGAATCTAGAGGTAAAAGAGGTATGAAATCACCTACTGATGTCACCAGAGTATGTACACATATACATGTTGCAATTCATCCCCCACATAATTATTCATAGATCTTATATATACAAAGTATTAAAAATTTTAAGATTAACAAGGCATATGAGGAAGTGACTCTGACAGCACAAACCCACAGTCCCTCAGGCTGCATTTACCAGCACTCCCCCTCTTACCAAGCACATCACACATATCCACAGCCTTCCACATGCAAGTTGCAGTCATGCCCTTGATAGAAAGGTGGATACCAGAAACTTAAGTTTTGAGGATTTTAACTCACCATGCTCTGAGATGACTGCATTATTCGCAGCTGCTTAAGGACAAATTCTACCTTCTTCTGGGTTGTAAGAGAAGCCAAAACGGCATTGTGGTTCCTACAGAACAATTTAGCATTGTCATAATTCTCCTTGGCAGTAGTAATTTTCAAACATGAGTTTCCAACCAAATGCCAGCCAATGCCACAGATATTTTCTTTCATTAAGGGGAAAAGAGAAAAAAAAGAGTTTTAGAAATCAGACAAAACTACTATATTATTAGTTCAAATTATTGAATACCGAAATGGCCTTTCTAATTTAAATTCTAGGCACTTCATTAGGATGTGGGAGCCTCTGACACATTATTAAGGGCCAAATGCAGAATACAAGAATTTAAAAATGTTTACTAGTGATATCTCCTAGATCCTAAAAAGCATATTCTGAGGTCACTTCTCCTATGTTTTAGAGGAAAACACCAGTTTGGTGCCAATATTAGATTGGTATACTTCCTTCTGAAGAACAATTAGAAAGAAAACTAAAATCCTAAGTGAAGAGCAGACAAATGAATATGCATATTGGACAGCTGGGGTAAAAACTGCAAGAATGGAAACAAAGCAAGGAATTAACAAATTTATAGTCTCCAAAAGCTGCACTATATTTTCATATTATCAGGTGGAAGGTACAATCAAGTATACACAGCATCCCAAAAGCAAGATGAGAAGGTCCCTCTTGGGAAACAACCCAAGTGATATGGCTACAGCATACAAGGCAAGCTTGTAGTCTGCTACCTGTGATCATCCTGAACCCACACAAGGTACTGCACAGAAGCTATGAATGCTTCTTGGAAGACAATGAAAGAACAAAGTAACTTCACCAGAACCAAAGTACTTTGGAGACATCAACAATGTTCACTAACAGTAACAACCACTGAGATAAAAGAAAGGTACCATGGGAAAGAGATCATTTAAGAACAGACAAAGACTTGCTCCTCACAGTGTAGCAGTCGACCAGATAAAATGCACACTCCAGGTCCCACCGCACATTTGCACCAGAATATGCCTTTCGCAAAATTTCCAGGTCTTTTGCTGTACCTTAAAATTTGAGACACACTGAGATAAAGAAAAGAGTCCCACTCTGCAAGCTGAATCAAAACTTACAAGGGACATTCAAAAGGGCCTGGTCCAAACCAACTTCCCTAAACAAGCTCAGATGTTGTGCAGAGCCAAGGAAGTTCCCCTTCCTGGACCATCCTGGTTGAACAAATATATCACAGTGGTTCAATCATGGCTGGCTGGTCTCAGGCCCTGAATTCATCATCCTGAACCTCAGAAGTAGCATATATTGAGGTTTTCAGGGCTGGAGATCACCCCTAAAAGGTGCTGCTGACAGAAATACCCATCCTCTCCTTCTCAGAGAAGGCCCATTCGCAGGTGCCGACAAATAAATCCCAGTGGTTAACAAGAAGTACTCTCCATAAAGTGCTCAGCAGACTGGCTGCTGAGACGTCGTGTTCTAGTCCCAGGTTATCGAAGGTGGATGGGAAAGAGACAAGGAGCAGGCTCAGTGATACAGAACCAAGCTGTCACTCAATTCTCCAGAGCAGTGAAGGTCGTTTCACTTTATTTCAAAGGACAGTAGGAGGAAATACTTAAGAACAGTATTTTAGTTAAAAACAAAAAACCTCATAATACTGGTGTGGGAGATGAATGGACACAATTAGCTTTTCCCCTCTGCTAGGTTCAAGCTAGGCTGCACAGTGTTGGGGGAAGTGGGGTGAAGTCTTGGACCCACACACACCAAGATGACCCTGCAAGGCCTACCGGGCAGGGCAATGCACTCCTGATTCCGGGGCTCCCACTGGCAATTCTGGTCCAGGGCACAGCTCCTGCAGCTGGTCTTCTTGTTACAGTAGTACATGGGGTTATCCTTGGGGCAATTCTCATACCTAAAAATGGAGATCTAGAACACAGTGGACAAAAGCTTTTCTCCTGAATCCACAGAGAGAACTTACGGTGAGGACTAACAGAACACTGTAGACAATAAAATCTAATTGAGGAAGCAAACTGCAAATAAATAGATTAGATAGATAGATAGACAGACAGACAGACAGACAGACAGACAGATAGATAGATAGATAGATAGACAGACAGATAGATAAAGTTGCAGTAGCTCCGCAGTGGGAACACTACAATGGAATGTTCTAGTCAAGGACATGCTTTTAACTGGCAAGGAAGCAGCCCACTCTTTTAAACACCATGCCTCAACCTGCTCATCTGTAAAATGGGAATGTTGACCTTGCTGCTTTTCAAATGCTCACTTCAAAAGTCTGAAAGTTTTCTATTTTATGAACTGCATGAGACTGACAAAAACAAAAGTCTTGTAAGCTGTCAAAAACTATAAAAGCCTGGGTCATCTTATAACTTAAATTTAAACATCTATATATGATGAGCAGTGAGATTATGCCAAACCAAGATATAAAACAAGGATATTTTGCAAAGTCTGTCATTTCCACAGTTCAAAAAGGGCCACTATACACCTGACTCACTCTCAGTCTCAAACCCTAACTTGCTATCAAAACCTGGCACTGGTAAAGTGAGGTCACTATTACATGCCTCAAACCAAGGATCCAGTGCTTAGTCACCACAATGCCCAGGGACAACAGTCCTACCTTCTTCTAAAACACAACAAATTCCCGGGGCTAGTAGGACCCTTGGAATATAAAGAACATCTCTTCCTAAAGGAAAACCTCAGGGATAATAAAATCCAAATAGAAACCCATTTGAAAAGTAACTCTGGGCTATTATTTATATCATATACACTATAAAAGCTAAACCTATGACAAATTAGGATTTTTCTGAAATCTCTGAGAAACAGCCTCTGACCTGGCCTTCTGTGCAGCTGTGGTTCCTGGGGACACAATGGTCATTGCACCAGTGGCAGTCATTGGTGTTGGCTGTGCAGCTGTAACAATCCGTGTGCTGGTCACATCTGTCATGGTCAAGAGCTACAAAGAAAAGAAAATCTCATCAACTGAGACAACTTCAGTTGAGCACAATCTGAGACTGAAGTTAAAAAAAAATCATAACAATGGTTAAGAAGTAAAATGAAGAATGAAACTGGCAGGAAAATATATTTGGTATGTTCTGGTTAAAATAATATTTAGAGATAGACAGTCTAAAGAAACACTGCTTTGTACCCCAAAGAAAGAAGTACACAGAAAGTGAAAACAAGGATAGGTTAATTTAACAACTGTAAGATATAATGAAAGTAAATTCTGGCTCTTTGAATACTTTTCTTTCCAAGAAAAAAAAAATCAACTAGTAATAGAATGAACACCAAAGAAGCCCAGGAGCCAAAATATTGTAGGAGATCAAGTCATTCCTCCTAGTTATAAATGCAAGGCTAATTTGGGCACAGGAAGTAGGCAGCACTACAGAACTGTGCAGGAGGCATTAGGCTGAGCTGCATTTTGTACGTACATGTAAATTCAAGAGTGCAAGTTTGAGAACTTCTGGGCTACCACAGACCTGCTGCATCTCCTGTTGACTCTAGAAAAGAGAAGCTGCACGGCTGGGCGCAATGGTTCATGCCTATAATCCCAGCACTTTGGGAGGCCAAGGCGGACGGATCACAAGGTTAGGAATTCAAGACCAGCCTGGCCAACATGGTGAAATCCTGTCTCTACTAAAAATAGAAAAATTAGCTGGGCATAGTGGTGTGTTCTTATAATCCCAGCTACTCAGGAGGCTGAGGTAGGAGAACTGCTTGAATCAGGACCCGGGAGGCGGAGGTTGCAGTGAGCTGAAATTGCGCCATTGCACTCCAGCATGGGCTACAGAGTGAGACTCTGTACTCTCCCCCAAAAAAAAAAAAAAAGAGGCTGCACAACCATGTTGTCTCATCTGTTCAGCCATCTCGTGTACATGGCACATGGGGGAATTCACAAACAAGAAAAGGCAGGTCCCACCCTCACAAAGACCCCAGCAGTCGGCTCCTTAGGCTGCTCTTGCTGTCCTGGTCATTATCCCAAGGATTGGGCCCACCCAGAAAGTGGGGTGAAACAGGGAACTGAAGTCTCAGATGAGATGACAGCAAATGGGTTGATATCAACACCTAAGGTAATTCAACACTGTTTCCTATAAACATGCACATTTAATTTGAACTTTTAAAATTTTGTTTAAAAATGAACTATTTCACTGATTTTATCCCTTTCAAGAGACGAACTAACCCTGCTAAGTTCTGGTAATCTTGGTTCTCCAGCACCCACCAGCCCACCAATGAATCTGGGTGGGTTGCCCGGGTGGCTTTTTTTTTTTTTTCTTTTTGAGACAGAATCTCATTCTGTCACCCAGGCTGGAGTGCCAGTGGCATAATCATGCCTCACTGCAGCTTCAACATCCTGGGCTCAAGGGCTCTCGCCTCAGCCATCCTAGTAGTTGGGACTACAGGCTTGCACTACCACGCCCACACCTGGCTAATTTTTGTTTTTGGTAGAGACAGGGTCTCACTATGTTGCTCAGGCTAGTCTTGAACTCCTGGGCTCAAGTGATCCCTGTGCCTCAGCCTCCCAAAATGCTGGGATTACAGGCATGAGCCCCTGTGGCCAGCCCAGGGTGTTCTTACTGAGAATTTATGTTCGTGAAAAGTTTAACTTGGAGCAGCATCCCAGGAATGAAAGCTGCTTCTATCCATCATAACTCTCAAGTTAACTGCAACACCAATCCTACTAGTAAGAAATTCAGCCAACATACTTTAAATTACTTGATGTAAATAAATATCTTGTAGAGACAACATTCTTCCTTTTAAAGAACTTTCTGGCTATGCACAGTAGCTCATACCTGTAATCCCAACACTTTGGGAGGCTGAGGGGGGCAGATCACTTGAGGTCAGGAGTTCCAGACCAGGCTGGCCAACATGGTAAAACCCTGTCTCTACTAAAAATATAAGAACTAACTGGGCATGGTGGCAGGTGACTGTAATCTCAGCTTGAGTATTACAGGCTTAGGCATGAGAATCACTTGAACCTGGGAGGCGGAGGTTGTAGTGAGCTGAGATCATGCTGCTGTACTCCAGCCTGAGCAACAGAGACTCTGTCTCAAAAAATAAATAAATAAAAATAAAATAAAAAAGAACTTTTTAATATATCGCTTCACTGTACTGCATTGTGCTCTATGTCACAGCAATACAGGACAAGCAGCAAAGCAGGCAGAAGGAAGAAAACAGCTTGGAAAACATGAGGGGAGGTTCTAAAAGCAGGGATCATTGCCCATCCTCAGTAACTGTCTGTCTTGATATCACTGTTGTATCCAACTAGAGAAGCTAGACAAAAATACTTGGCAAGGACAGCAGCTCTCCCTCTCTCCACCAAAATAATTTACTTCAACATGGCTTTTCTGGGCTGACTCTCCTAATTTCATCCTTAATGTTAGATCTGCATCCAATATGGTAGCCAGTAACCACAAATGTATTTTAAATTAAAATTAAATTAACATTTCAAGTATTTGATAGCCCATGTGGCTAGTGGCTACCATATCGGGACAGTCCAGACACAGAAGATTTCCGTCATCAAAAATAAAGTTCTACTGGATGGAACTGCCTCAGAGCAACCACAGCCGGGATCTGGGGTCAGTATGCAAAGTCTACACAATGCCAAGAAGGTTATGTCTCCATCACCCGCAGACAGCTTCTACGAGCCACATGGTATGTCCCCATCCGAGATGTTTACAAACCAATTTTCAAATACCCAAAAACACGTTCTACAAGTTATTACTGAATAATCTTGGATAATAAGGTGAACATAAAAAGTATACATATGCTAAGTTCCTTCACAATTCAGATAAAATGAGGTCTCAAATTCATTAAAATCTAAGTAGAGAAAAAAAAACATACTTCTTTTGGAAAAACATTCTGATTTTAACTTTTCTTCTTGTTCATCAGTTGCCAGCGCCCACGAGATACACTGAGATGACCCTGTGTCCCACACACACCGGATACCAGGTCCTGCTGCTAAACAAGCGGCTTCACTCCGATGCCCATCACACTGTTCCGAGGTGAATACCAGGATGTCACTCAGGAGGAGACTATTGAAACCACCGAACACATACATGGTACTAAGAGGAAAAAGGGAGAGAAGAAATTTACCAGAGACTTAGATAACAATTGCATTCTATACTTTTTTTTTTTTTTTGAGACAGAATCTTACTCTGTTGCCTAGGCTGGTCTCAAACTCCTGAGCTCAAGAGATCCTCTCGCCTCAGCCTCCTGAGTAGCTGGGACTACAGGCACACACCACCACATCCAGCTACCATGATACACTTTTTACAGACAATCTTCAAACAAATCTTACATAAGTCTTCCAAGAAATTATTTTTCAAGGTCTTAAAAAACATTCTTGTTCCCTTCCTTTCCAAATTCATCCTTTCATCCTGGCCTATAACCACCCAGAATAGTTCCAATAAGCTGCCTCCTCATCATAGCTACTGTATTAAAAAGTTCTCATGATAGTCTGGTGACTTTTAACCATGAGTCATTGGAAAATTTCAGTGTCAGGACATGCTCACATCTTTTAATACTAAACAGCAATTCTATATCTTCATTTTTTAAATATTAAAAATAAAAATGTACAAATTTAAAGCACAGGTAAAAGCCTCTGTAATTAAAGTTGTATATTGGTACAATTAAAGTTGTGTACTGGTACATGGATATGAGCCCAATCATAAACAGATAAAAGCACACATGTACATTTAGTAGACAGTAAAAGCGGCATCTTACATTAGTGGGAAAAGATGGTCTTTTTAGTAAATGGTATCAAGATAACTAAACATATGGAAAAAAATAAAATTGAATCTATTTCTCTATATTCTGGGATAAATTCCACATGGATCAGAGCACCTTCTGAAAAGAACAAAACACACAAGCACTAGAAGAATGGGTGTATTTCTCTATAACCTGAGAGTGGAAAAAAAAAAAAAAAAGACTTAAAATCCAGAAGGTAGGGGAAAAAAAGATTGAAAAATCTGGTTATATGAATTAAAAAGATGTTTTACATGGAAATAATGCTATTAGCAAAGTAAAAAAACAAATGATATGCTATGAAAAAAAGATTTACAAGTTATGTTATAGGAAAAGGACTATCCCTAACATAGAGGGGGGCTTCAGCCAGTTTGCAGAGAAAAAATGCAAATGACCTTAAATATATGAGAAGATGCTCTAATTTCAGTGCAAGAAAAATGCAAATTAAAACTATACTGAGGTAGCATTTCTCACCTATAAGACTAGCAAAACAAAAACAGCACAAAAAATTGACAATATATGGATTGATGAGACTATGGGGCAACAGTCACTCTCACACACTACTGCTGGGCATGTAAAATGGTGCAGTACAGAGGGATTTGGCAAGCTCTAACAAAACTTGGCATTTACTTTTTGAATCTGAAATCACATTTCTAGAAGTCTATTACAAAGACAGAACAGCAAAAATACAAGAAGAAGTACATGAGGCTATTCACTATAGCACTAACCCACTTATGCCAGAGGGCACATTTTTTTGTGTGAAAAATCAGACCTTGGGGATGACCTTGAGCAGTAGGATATAAATAACTCCCACAAGCTTAGCTTTCCAATAATGGAACACTAGGCATAAATGGGTTAATGATAATAGCAAAAGACTCAAATAGCCCCAAATGTCCATCAATTGGGGATGTGACAAACTATAATACATCCACATAATGAAATATTAGGCAGAGGTAAAAGGAATGAGGAAAATTTCTACATACTTCTATGGAGTGAGCTCCAGTACATACTGTTACGTGGGGGAAAAATGGAATGCAGAGAAAAGTATTCAAACAATGTAGCCATTTATCTACTGGAGGGAACAAGAAGGTCAAACACACAAACGTGCAGACATAATTCATTTTCCTTTTAAAAAAGAAGGACACTACAGTTTCTCTTTAACCTGCCTTCTTAAAAAACCTAAAAACAATAGCCAACCCAGTAGCAATGAATATAACTAGTGCTTAGATTGTGCGTATCTAAAAACCATTCTTTCTCCCTCCTGTCACCCCTTAAATACTAGAACTTTTTAGAGAAAAACCTAATTTCATGTCTGGATGAAGAAATGTTCACAATGAGTCTAGCAGATCTTGTTATACTGGAAAGAAAAGAAGACTAGGGTAGTATCAGATAAACTCAAAAGCTAACGTAAAGATGCCCTCATTGGCTAAAGATGGGAAATGTTTGAAATTTAATAAACACACAAACTACAATAGATTAAAACACATGAAGTATTTTTAAATCCATGAGTTCATAATGATACACATCTCCTATCCCTGGAAAAAAAAAAAAAACCTAATTTGTCATCTTTGGACAATGCTTAGAAATCAGTACATTATTTTGAAAATTGGTCAACAAAGGGAAAGAAATCTATGAAGTGATTTTCCCAAAATACTGAAGAGAATCTGATCAAGTTAATTTGCAGGAAGTTTAGGAGAGAGAACAATATGTTATATGAAAGCCCAGGATACAACAATCAAAATCTGGACCATGGGAAACTCTACAGGACAAACAACCCAGTCTCTTTAACAAATAAGGGGGAAAATGATGGATGGGGTCCCTACAGATTAAGAGAAACTATAGAGACATTTTAACCAATTGTAACATATGGATCTCATTTGGATTCTGAGTTGAACAAACTAAACTTAAAAAAAAATTGAGACAATTAGGAGATGTAAACACTGAATAGACACTGAGAGATATTAAAGAACAACTTTTTTCTTTTTTTTTTTTCGAGTTGGAGTCTTGCTCTGTTACCCAGGCTGGAGTGCAATGGCACCATCATAGCTCAGTGCAACCTCAAATTCGTGGGCTCAAGCAATCCTCCCACCTCAACCTCCTGAGTAGTTGGGACAACAGGTGCGCACCACCATGCCCAGCTAATTTTTGTGTTTCTAGTAGAAATGAGGTCTTGCTGTGTTGCCCAGGCTGGTGTTGAACTCCTGGACTCAAGCAATCCTCCTGCCTTGGCCCCCCGAAGTGCTGGGATTACAGGCGTGAGCCACCACCCCTGACTTAAAGAATTAACTTTAGAAGTATGATAACTGTATAGGGGTTGTGTTTTAAAAATTAAGTCTTCATCTTTAAAAGACAGCCAATCCTCATTATAGTCATGTGGTGCTGGATAATGATGTTTCCATCAATGATGGATGGCACGTACAATGGTTGTCATCTAGTAAGCTAAGGTTACTTTATTATTGAAGAAAACAATTTTTAAATAAATTTAGTGTAGCCTAAGTGTACAGTGTTTACAAAGTATACAGTAGTGTATAGTCCACTCACTCACGGACCTCCCCAGAACAACTTCCAGTCCTGCATGCTCCCTCCCTTCATGGTAAGTGGCCTGTACAGGTGTATAATTTTTTATCTTTCATATTGCATTTTTACTGTACTTCTCTACGTTTAGATATGCTTGGACACACAAATACTTACCACTGCATTACAATGACCTACAGTATTCAGTATATTAACATGCTGCACAGGCTTGTAGCTAGGAGCAACAAGCCATACCGTATAGCCTAGATGTGTAGCCTAGGTTTATGTAAGTACACTCTGTGATGTTGGCACAATGATGAAATTGCCTACAGATGCATTTCTCAGAACGTATCCCTAACATTCAGCGAAGCATGACCATTATCTGCAGATTGTAGATTCCATATTTGCAAATTCACCTACTTACAAAATCTATTTCTAACTCCAAAATCAATACTTGCAGTAGTTTCATGGTCACTTACCAGCATGTGTGTGCAGAGAATAGCAAAAAATTGGACTTGACACACATGCATATTCCCGGCTACGGTCAAACAAGGAGATGCTCTCCCTTCTTGTTTCAACTCTCACACTACAAACAAGTGTCCCTTCCATGATCCATCTAGTGCCATGTTTTATGTATTTTTGTACCTTATGTTAGTGCTTTCACTATTGAAAATGGCCCCCTATGCAGTGCTGAAGTGCTATCTAGTGTTCCTAAGTGTAAGAAGGCTGTGATGAGCCTTAGAGAAAGTGCATGTGTTACATAAGCTTTGTTCAGGCATGAGTTAAAGTGCTGTTGGCTGTGAGCTCAATGTTAATAAATCAAGAATATATATTAAATAAGATGTTTTTAAATAGAAACACACATAAAAGAAAGTTATGTATGCTGACTGGTTGATGAAAATGTCGTCATCAGAGGCTTACAGAAACATAACCCTGTATTTCCCTAGCAGAAATAATCCAATATTCAAGAATTCAGTGTGTATAGTTACTTTATAGAGTTGTGAATAATGAAAATAAATTGCAATCTGAAATATATATTTTTTTGAGTTAGGGTCTCACTCTGTCACCCAGGCTGGAGTGCAGTGGCGCCATCTTAGCTCACTGCAGCCTCAAACTCCTGGGCTCAAGTAATCCTCTGGCCTTGGCCTCCCAAACTGCTGGGATAACAGGCTCGCAGCGCCATCTCGGCTCACTGCAAGCCCCACCTCCTGGGTTCACACCATTTTCCTGCCTCAGATTCCCGAGAAGCTGAGACTACAGGTGCCTGCCACGATGCCTGGCTAATTTTTTTGTATTTTCAGTAGAGACGGGGTTTCACCGTGTTAGCCAGGATGGTCTCAATCTCCTGACCTCATGATCTGCCCGTCTCGGCCTCCCAAAGTGCCGGGATTACAAGCATGAGCCACCGTGCCCGGCCAGGTTTCATTTTTAACATTGCTATCGGCTTACTCAGTGCCACATTAAGCAGGCTATATTCAACTAGTTAATTTGTTGCTTAAACCAAATAAGCAACCTCCTCTTTCCAGTACAGTTGGTGTTCTCAGCAATTGTGAATCCATCTGGTTGCACAGGGGCTCTGCAAAGTTAGGGAGAGTCCCTCAGAGACACATGGAGCAGGCAACTGAGAGGCACAGCTGCATCTCCTGCCACCCTGGTGCGTCACAGCCATCTCTCCTCCGCCTTCCTGCCTCCCTCAAAACCTCAATGACAACTAAGGAAGGCACAGCTTACTCAATGCTGTTGATCCACTTAAAACATGAAGAAATGATGTGAATCAAAGTTTCTTTTTCAGTAAATAATTTCATAAAATTAAACCAAAACTATGGCCTTTTAGTAGCTGGCCTCCCTCAGGGTCCCCTGCCACCTACCCAATCGTATCTTAACACACAGATACTTACATATCAGGGTTCAAACATACCACTGGAATCACATTAAAAAAAAAAATTACAACTCAGGCAAGGCATTCCCAATTTTGACTCATGGTTAAATTATATTTTATGGTAAAGTCTCAACTTCTCTGAGTTTGAATAAAGCCTAAGAATGTTTTATAAAAGATTCATTTGTTTGCTAGTTATTACTGTACTAATACCTGCCATTTAGCAAATGTCTATTACGTGCCAAATCCTGTGCTAGGAGAACTAGGAACACAAACGAAGACAGTTGAGGCCAGGCTCCCGCAGGCATGATAATGACAAAATAGTCCCACTGCATTCCAGATGAAAATCTCAAGATGCACTCGCTAGAAAGCTTTAAGGGTCTTCTGTACTGAGGAAATCCCAGATTATGATTTATAATAACACATCAAATTAGCAAGGTGGCCAGAAATCCTTCCCTTTTGGTGGATTTGGTAAAAAACTAAATAATTACCTTATAAAAGATAGCACCTTTTCCTAGTAGCTAGTTCCTAAATTGTGTCAACTATTCCTTCACAACATCTCCAAAATATGTCACTTTCTCACCTTTCCTTTTTTTTTTTTTTTTTTTTTTTTTTTGAGACAGTCTCGCTGTCACCCAGGCTGTAATGCAGTGGCATAATCTCGGCTCACTGCAATCTCTGACTCCTGGGTTCAAGTGATTCTCCTCCCTCAGCCTCCCGAGTAGTTGGGACTACAGGCGCCTGCCACCACGCCTGGCTAATTTTTTTGTATTTTTAGTAGAGACAGGGGTTTTGCCATGCTGTTGCTAGGGTGGTCTTGAACTCCTGGGCTCCAGTGATCTGCCCTCCTTGGCCTCCCAAAGTGCTGGGATTACAGGCATGAGCCACCGTGCCTGGCCTCTCATCTTTCCTAATCTAAGTTAAATTACCTTCCTCATCTGTCTTTCATCATTACAACAGAAATTTCAAAAGCCAAAGGAATTCTAACATGATACAGGCATTATAACACTTAAACATCCTTAGGATTTATATGGCTTAGAATTTTAAAAGGGAAAGCAGACAGCAGTAATAACAGCAGAAACTGAATGAGAAAAATTAATAACGTGATTAGGCTGTTTAACTTCTTAAAAATCTCTAAAGCACACTGTAAGGAGCAAGCAGAGTGGCCACTCTGAATCTCTCTTATTTGACTGAGACTTCTCCAAGGGCCGATTTTTTTAAGAGCTCTGGTAGTTTGGGTCAGGCATTTTTGAGCAATACAATGCAATGAACTGCAGACTTCTGATTATCCAGAGCCTACAGACTTGATCTATATTAAGCTTCACAATCTCCCCACCTCTGTTCTCCTATCTTATGCCCCATCTGAAGTGCCCTCTCTCCTCTTTTCCAAACTCCTTACAATTCAGATACAACTACTAGAAACTTGAGTACCACAAATGATAACAAAGGACATAAAACAAGGACATGCACGTCACTTTTGTTGCTCAGGCACTCAGACCACACCAAAAAGCGTGCTCTTGCGTGCTAACAAAACCAGATCAACAAACATGGCATTCAATGTAATTCACCTCCACATCAAATATTTTAAACATCAATCAGAATATTTATACCCACATAATCCTGTAAAAAAACTACTGGGATGAGGGAATCTTGTGAATAATATGTTAAGTCCAATTCCACTTTACTTCATTTTCTTTTCTTTTCTTTTTTTTTTGAGATGTAGTCTCGCCCTGTTGCCAGGCTGGAGTGCTGTGGCGTGATCTCGTCTCACTGAAACCTCTGACTCCCTAGTTCAAGCAATTCTTCTGTCTCAGGATTCCTGGTTCAAGTGATTCTCCTGCCTCAGCCTCCCAAGTAGGGGGGATTACAAACACGCACTACCAAGCCCAGAAAATTTTTGTATTTTTAGTAGAGATGGGGTTTAACCATGTTGGCCAGGACGGTCTCGATCTCCTGATCTCGTATTCCCACCCGCCTCGGCCTCCCAAAGTGCTGGAATTACAGGCGTGAGCCACCGTGCCCAGCCCTTTATTTTCATTTTAAACACAAAAGAAAAGGAGCAATACTTCTTCTCCAATTACCTGTTGTGTAAGACTGCTGAATGGCCAAATCTGTTGATATCATGGTGGAGATCAGGTCTGGGAAGCACTGACCAGCGGTCACAGGCTAGGAGAAAGAAAAATATATTTTAAAAGGGACTACCATTTCTAATCAATAGGACCTGACATTTTCTTTGGGAAGAATACTACAACAAAGAGAACCTCATAAAACATGCCTCTCAATTTTCTCAGTTACAACATCATTTCTGGGTTAAAATGCAGCAGCAGAGCAACAAGGCATGGAAGAAAGGCGGGATCATACTGCAATTCTAACTAGCAAATGCACCCAAAACCCATGACATCCGAATCACTCACCCGATTGCCTATCAGTTTGATCCACTAGAATGTTGTTGTTGTTGCTTATTTTTTATTTATTTATTTTTTTAGACAGAGTCTTGCTCTGTTGCCCAGGCTGGAGTGCAGTGGTGTGATCTCGGCTCACTGCAAGCTCCACCTCCAAGGTTCACGCCATTCTCCTGCCTCAGCCTCCCAAATAGCTGGGACTACAGGTGCCTGCCACCATGCCTAGCTAATTTTTTGTATTTTTAGTAGAGACAGGGTTTCACCGTGTTAGCCAGGATGGTCTCAATCTCCCGACCTCGTGATCTGCCCGCCTTGGCCTCCCAAAGTGCTGGGATTACAGATGTGAGCCACCATGCCCGGCCAAGAATGTTTTTTAAAGCAAGCAAACTTTACATTCTACAAAGCTTGTATCAGCAAAACATATGGGTTTCATAATTATTTTCCACTCTTTTCTATATTGATTTGCCCAAATTTAGTAAATAAAATGGAAAATACAGGTGGAAAATGAAATTTCAAAAAATTTAAATGTTACCTAATTTTTAATAGCCCTTTCCTAGATGCCCTAGATTGATTAATTTTCCTCTGTTGTAATCCATACTAGCAACATCTCTTCTGGATCTAATACCAACTGGTGCTGCTATACCATGCCAACCTCACACTCAGTGTCTCACTCTCTGAGCACTAAATATGTGCCGGTCTTTTCTATCTCTGTGTCTCTGCAAAGTGGGTTTCCTCTTGACTGGAGGGTGCTGCCTAACTTCACCTACTTGACACCTACTGTCCCCAAGGATCCAGAGGGGATGGCCCCTCCTCAAGAAAGTGTTCCCTGTTTATCATCACTCTTACCTTCCATGACTTAAACGGTACTCAGAGGTGCTCTCATACATTCTTTTCAGCCAGAAACACCCTGAAGTGCAATTCTATTGTCTGCTCATTTCTCTACCTCTTCCACTTTGAGGCTAAGGGCTTTAAGTTATTCATCTGATCTTCTCAATGTACAAACTGAGTGGCTGGCACACAAATGTCTGTTAAAAACGAATGTCTAACTTGGAATAGTCAAAATCATAGAGACAGACTGTAGAATAGTGGTTGCCAGGCATTGTGGGGAGGAAGAAATGGGACATTATTGTTTAATGGGTATAGAGCTTCAGTTTTACAAGATGAAGAAATTTCTGAAGATGGACGGCAGTGATGGATTTATAAAATTATGAATGTGTTTAATATCACTAAACTAGACATTTAAATATAGTTAGGATGGTAAATTTTATGTGTATTTTACCACAAGCAAAAAAATAATGATTTGTTTAAAATGAACATCTGATAATTTTTTTTTTCTTTTTGAGACGGAGTCTCGCTCTGTCACCCAAGCTGGAGTGCACTGGCCAGATCTCAGCTCACTGCAAGCTCCGCCTCCTGGGTTCATGCCATTCTCCTGCCTCAGCCTCCCGAGTAGCTGGGACTACAGGCGCCCGCCACCTCGCCCGGCTAGTTTTTTGTATTTTTTAGTAGAGACGGGGTTTCACCGTGTTAGCCAGGATGGTCTCGATCTCCTGACCTTGTGATCCGCCCACCTCGGCCTCCCAAAGTGCTGGGATTACAGGCTTGAGCCACCGCGCCCAGCCCATCTGATGATTTTTATGAAAGAAATCATCCAGTATGCATTTGCTTTGCATGAACAAATACTGCCCTCTTCCGGTCTAGTATATTGCTACACCAAGACCATGTGAGAAACCAGTTTTCTAGGGAATGAGATAAAGCTAGTAAGTGAACCAATTTTAACACAATGCTGGTATTTGCAACTATGTAACACTACCAGGTAGGCATAACATTACAAAGGAGAGACTAGACACCTCAACTCAGCCTCAAAAATTAGCATTCAAGCAATTAACAGGAGTGATTTCAAAAAGAATTTAATGTAGAAATAATTTTATCAGATATGTAACATTAGTCAAATGAATATAAAAAATACCATTTGGACCTCTTTCAAATGGCCTGACCCTTTTTTTGTCGTTGTTGTTGAGACAGAGTCTTGCTTTGTCGCCCAGGATGGAGTGCAGTGGCCGGATCTCAGCTCACTGCAAGCTCCGCCTCCCAGATTTACCCCATTCTCCTGCCTCAGCCTCCCGAGCAGCTGGGACTATAGGAGCCCGCCACCTCACCCGGCAAGTTTTTTGTATTTTTTAGTAGAGACGGGGTTTCACTGGGTTAGCCAGGCCTGACCATTTTTAACTGGCAATATTTTCAGTCTCCTTTTAAATGTTGCTTATAGACAAAAAGACGCCTGAAGCTAAAATGGTTTTGGAAAACTTACCAATGTCATAGGCCATGAAATCTGAAGAGAAGCATTTGGCACCATGGCTCATAGATGTGTCATTGTGTGTGTTTCCTCCAAATACTAGCATGGTTCCACTCACTATTACAGCTGTGTGCAAGTAACGGAAAAATCGGCTGTCCTTAAGAATGGTCCTTTTGAGTTTATTTAGAAATAATAAATACAAGGTTAGTTTTTAAAGAATATTTATGTATCTGCTAATGCAAGCACAACCACTTTATTAACCTCAGACCCAAATGTACAAATCCTTCCAGATTTTTCCCTACATATAAGTAACTTTTTCAACAATAAATATATATAATTTTAAAGACCTGTAAGAATTTTGGTAAAATATATTAAGAACCTTAAACTCTTCATACTAACTCTTCATACTCTGTAGCTATATAATTCTAGTTTCTGGGCAGAAATCATGTGAAATATTGACAGAAGCTTAATGCATAATGGTTTCTTAATAACATAAAAACTAGAAAGAAACCAAAACTTTCACCTGCACAGTCTCAGCATACCCACAAAATGGAGTATTGCACAGCTACTCAAAATGATAATTTTTATGACAGAATATAAAACAGTATCCATAGCAGGGTATCAAATAGGTGAGGAAACAGAAGAGAAACCATCGCTTTACAATTACATTATTTCATAACTCAAATTTGCTTTACATTTGTTAAAAAAAACTCTAAGCATTTTCTAACCAACCTACTACAGAATTACAGAATAATGCAACAAAATAAATACTAGCTACTTTATTACCCTCTGTTTATTTCCCAATTTCTCTATATATAATGCTGAACAGAATTATCTGCCAGGCATAAAAACAAAAAGATAGCACAATATTTTCTCAACAACTGCCTCTACAGAATTTACACCTTAAAGTGAAAGCTCAAGAAAAAGTACCCACCACATCTGGGTATCCACATGATATCGGTAGAGATCATCTGCAAGCCGGTACTTATTGGCACTGAAAGCCTTGTAGCCACCATGAACATACAGGGCCCTGGTCCTGTGGTCATAAACACTGCTATGGCCGTAACCCCCTTGCACAAGGGCACCCTGGGTGTGTAATATACTCCACGTGTTCTTATCTGGAAAGGAAAAACAGTTAAAGGCAAGCATGGCAGGCTCCTCTCTACTACTGAAAATGTCCAAAGCGCTTAGGGCATGAGAAGGGATTTCAGGAGACCTGATACACATACTTTTTTATCTTTATATTTTTAAAGAAAGTCACCTAAACTTGTAACAAAGCCATGTGGCCTAATTCCAGTCTGTTCTATGTTCTGATGTACTAATATGCCATGTAAGAAAAGAATTAACTAAATTTAAAACACTCAGGGCCAGGTGAAGTGGCTCACATGTATAATCCCAGCACTTTGGGAGGCTAAGGTGGGAGGATCACTTGAAGCCTGCTGTGTTGGCCAGCCTGGGCAACATAGTAAGATCCCATCTCTACTAAAATTAAAAAATTAGCCAGGAGTGGTGGCACACACCTGTAGTCCCAGCTACTAGGGAGGCTAAGGTGGGAGGATCACTTGAGGGCAGGGCATCAAGGCTGCAGTGAGCTATGATTGTGCCACTGCACTCCAGCCTGTGTGAGAGTGAGATCTTGTCTCAATACATAAAATAAAAAGATCAGATTCCACTCAAATGAACATTTAATTCCCTATAACCTTTGGTGACCAGTATACAGACATATTTTATAGGCCTACTTTTCACAAAATGTTAATTATACCTGGTATTCCTACTGCACAACAACAGATACAATGAAATTTAACCAAAGGAAATATTTTATATTAAGGGTAAATCATACTCCGCTAAATCAATCTCTGAAGGGCTAGGCAAATACTTTTTTTCTTTAATATTTGTTGTTTTGAACCATTTTCTTTTTATTTATTTTAAATACCCAAAGTACTTTGGGTCATCTTTGGCTCCTTACCAAATTGACAGTAAAAAACACATACTACATAGGAGTATCAATAATCTGTATTTCACTGGTAATACATCAACGTTAACTATGTTGGGGTTTGTTTGTTTGTTTGTTTGTTTGTTTGGAGACAGAGGCTCACTCTGTTCCTAAGGCTGGAGTGCAGTGGTGCAATCTTGGCTCACTGCAACCTCCATTTCCCGGGTTCAAGCGATTCTCCTGCCTCATCCTCCTGAGTAGCTGGGATTATAGGTGCCCACCACCATGCTGGGCTAATTTTTGTATTTTTAGTACAGATGAGGTTTCACCATGTTGGCGCCAGGCTGGTCTTGAACTCCTGACCTTAGGTGATCCGCCCGCCTCAGCCTCCCAAAGTGCTGGGATTACAGGCATGAGTCACCACGCCCGGGCCCAGTGTTAACTATGTTTCAAGATAAAGTACTGAATCAATATGAGGTTGAACCTTTCTAAACAGTCAAAATAATAAGCTTAGAGGTTTTGAATCTGATGTTCAAAAGGCATCTACTGGAAAAAATATACCTACCCAAATCATATTCCTGCACATTACTTATATATCCATAGAGAGGGCAGTGACCAAAGATGACCAGCATGACCACTCGGCCATTCTTCAGTGTAACAATGTGTGAGGAGTGCCCAACCACTGCATACTGCTCCTTTGCCTTAGGAGTCAACAATACCCATGACTCATTATGAATGTGAAAAACTCTCAACTCATTGGTCACATTCCCAGTTGAATCAATTTTTCCTCCATACATGTAAATTTTATCCTAGGAAAAAAATGCAAACAAAATTTTAAAAAACACTGAAAAGATTAAATCTGAGAACAGAGAAGAACAAAAGCTCAATATTACTTTCAGCTTAAAAAAGATTAGTCAAGAAACTAAAAATATAACTACCCTATGATCCAACAATTTCAATATTGGGTATATATCCAAAAGAATGGAAATGAACATATCAAAGAGATATCTGCACTCCCATGTTAACTGCAGCACAATTCACAATAGCCAAAACATGGAATTAATGTAAATGTCTATCAATGGATAATCAGATAAAGAAAATGCGGTGTATATATACACAATGGAGCATTATTCAGCTGTTAAAAAGAATGACATTCAGTCATTTTGTAGCAACATGGATTGAACTGGAGAGCATTATGTTAAGTAAAATAAGCCAAGCACAGAGAGACAAATATCACATTATTAATCATATGTGGGAGCTAAAAAAGTGGATCTCATGAAGATGGAGAATAGACTGGTGGTTACCAGAGGCTGGCAGGCTGGCGGGGGAGAATGAAGAAGGAAAAGAAGAATGTAAATGTATTTATTACCACCAAAATGTACACTTAAAAATGGTAAAGATGGTATCATTATATATGTATATTTTACCTCAATAAAAAATAAATTAAAAACATTTTAAGGGTTAGCAAAGGGCACCTTTCAGTGAATTACTAGGAAAAGGACAAAAAAAGGAAAAGGGAAATAAAACTAATCATATTTTACATCTCTAATACTTTACCAGTTTTCTTGGACTTCCTCACATGAATCTTTTACAGTATAAAAGGATTTGGAAAAATAAAGTTGCCTCATCCTACCATCTATCTACAAAAATGAGGAAATGAAAATGTTTATTCAGCCACATTACAACGTAGCTATTCTAGGCTAAACTTGCTTATGAGAATAAAAGCTAATCTACACTTTTTAATCTACATCTTTAACCATTTAGTGCCATAATTATAACACCCCATTACAGTTTGAAGCCATTAGAATCTCTTGAGTTAGAAAAGTTTCCATTTTAATTTCTACTTATAACTTAGGCAATTTTATAATGCCCCAACAAAAGTTTTCCCCAATTAAAACCAACACTGAGGTAGCTTTTCAACTATGTAATACATGAAGTAACTGAGGAAAACTTAGTTTCTTGCTTAGCACAGAGCAGAGATACTTTACCTTGTATAATGCCAAAGAATGACCATATCTAACAACCACATTGTTCACAGAACGGTTTAGTGGAAGCCACTCCCTAGAAGCAAGGTCATACCTACAAAACAAACAGATCACATTTTCAGCCAACTAATAAGACAGAACATCTCATACTATTTTATTTGTGATATAATCCACTTTGGAGATGCTTACTAAATCTACCATGGATATAGGGGGGCACTTGTCACCTTCACAAATAAACCTGACACCTGGGTCCACTGGACAAGTGATAACTTGGGAAAAGGAGCTGGACTATAAAATCCTGGGAAAAGAAAGGAATACAAACCTACTGGAAGGTTCTAGCACTTCCTGAAAACCCCTTCTATAAACAGTCTAAATCATTTAAAGGTTGTACTGTACTCAAGGGACTCAAAATTTTATTACAATAACTTTTATTTAATCATGAGAAACTAAAGATAGGTACCAAAAAAGGAATGATAAGTAAAAGAAAATTACTAATCTTTCCTTTTCTTTACATAATTGACTAAAATACATTTTCAAAAGCCAGAATACCATTATAGCATTTCACTTGTACTATGAATATAAAGACCTTAAAATACAAAAATGCCAAAAAGAAAATAATTTATAATCCTGCCATGCAATTTATACTTATTCATGCGTTATTGAAGAATCACATTCAATATCTTAAAGTACTCACTTTTGAGTTTTTGCTTTTGAGAAAAACTCTACTGTTTTTATAAAAAGCATACATGTTCATTATAAAGAATGTAACCAATACAAAGAATAAAGAGCCAAAAGTTTTTTAAAAAGTTTCCACATTCCATGATCTAGAAATAAATATCATTAATATTAAGTAAACATCATTCCAGACATCTTTCTACGCATATAAGAGGATAATGTTAATAGTTAATTTTAATTATTTTCATAAAATAGAAAAAAATAAACCAAAAAGAAATAAATGATATTGCTATACCTTAAGTAAATGTTTCTTTTCTATAAAAGTTTACCTGGATATTCCAAGTACTTAAAACATTTTGAAAAACATTATCATATATAAGCACAAAGGTATAAGAAAGTTTGTCACAATGGCAAAAAAGGAATGCAAATAAATGTCCATCCACTGAAAATCAACAAATAAATGGTAATATACACAGATAGATAACATAAAGAATAAGTATACAGAATGAAAAATATACTCCAGCAACATATGTCAACATAAATCTCAAAACAATGTTAAGCTAAAATAGCACACTGCAAAATATTGTTTCTATAAAGACTAAAAACAGAAAATTTATTAATTCTACTATACTTTCATATATATATAATGTATAACATATATGTAAAGTATAACATATATATGAAAGTATGAACTGATACCAAAATCAGGATACAGGTTATCTCTGGGACTTTGGAGGGACATACAAGGGACTTCAACTGTGTTAGCAGTGTTTTATTTTCTAACCTGGTGGTGAACCCATTGGTGTTATTTTTCTCTAAGCCTTTCTTTTTATCCTAAATATTTTATACACGATCTGAAGCAAATATAACAAATGGTGACAACTATTAAATATAAATTGCATATAAATTGGCACCAACTATTATTTTACATATGTTTGGAATATTACACACTTAAAATACATGAAAATTATTTAGAGGTTGAATTTAAAGTTATATGCAATTTATTTTGTACAGAATTCACTAACTTCTTGCTTTAAAAGCTGAAAATCTTAGCATTCACATTTCCTCTCATTTCTTCTTCCAATTTTTATTATAAAATTTTTACAATGTCCAAGTCCTTAACATTTGCACTACAATTGGTAAAAGTAATTCCATAGTTACTTAGTCCTGAATTTTAGCTGAATCAATCTCCTAATAGTCCCTTTACCACAACCTCTCTTTCTTGAGCTCTTCAATTCTCCTCTGGATTTCACTGTCAAGTGGGTTTTTGTTTTGTTTTGTTTTGTTTAAGTAGAGCTCATAGTACTCTTTCCCTGAATTCACTCCTGTTTGAGAATATCCACCTTCCAGGTTTACAGCAGAATGACACCTTGGCTGGGTATACTATTCTTGGACCATCCTTTTTTTCCTCCAGAACCTTGCAGATGTTGCTCCCTTGAACACTACTGGTATTGAAAATGTTGCTATGGAGAAGTCTGTGGCCAGCTTATTTCCCTCTTTTTTCATGGTTTGCTTTTCTGCCTGGAAGCCTGAAGAAGTGTGAATCATTCTCATTCTCTCTTCTTCTCTGCCTACCCGCAACCTCTATTTTTTTATGACATGATATTGTATTTTACTTCAAATAGAAATAAATCCATCCAGGAATATGTTTTTATAAAATGGACTGCATACCACTGCAAAGCTTCTGTGGAATTCTGGCTATGAAAGGTGACTCCCGAGGACTCATATAGCTTCCGACTACACATATAGACCTTACGTTCAAGCCAGAGGCTTATTTCTGTAAGTTTAAAAGAAAGGAAAGAAACAGAGGAAGCACAGAAACAGGTCTCCACATTTCTGTCAAAGGGCACAGAGAGTGCCCAATCTGTCTCTTAATGTATTTTGCTCCTCTTCTGTCAACAAGTCAGACCAAGAGCTTGTCAGAAACACTTAGGTGCTGGCAGGTCCCCAAAATCTGGCTAAGGTGAACTGCCAAAAGACACTTAAACAACATGCTAATCATCTCTCAACACAGAGAAAAAAAAATAAGACAAGAACAATAATACTGATGCAATAAAACATAAATTCCAAGTACCAGATAAATGCTCCTTCTGGGAACTGAATCCAAGATAACAAAGACAGATTCCAGGAATTCAGAAAAAGATGTCTTCCATAGAGTGACAGCACCTCCCTTGACCCCTCTAGGATGGCTGGCAAGCCAATGACCATCATGTACCACAGGGTACAGGTTTCAAACTCCATAATAGACTGGTAACCCAATCGGGCCACCTAAAGACCAAGGCAAAGGCTCTGTGGAGACTAGACATGACCCCAGCCAGCAGACGGCACAAAACTACCTGAGGCTTCCCAAATAATAATTTGTCCTTTACCCCAAAAGTTCAATGACTTTATTTTTCTTGGATACACTCCAAGCACAAAAAGTTCAATAACTTGATCAAATCAGGTTTTGTCATTGAGAAACTACAGAATTTTTCTGAAACGCCTTGTGCTGTTTCAACCCATCTGTTAACGTGTGTTAGGTACTTTTCTTCAGTGACAGCAATTATAGTTCTATTTGATCACCTGTCCTTCATGTGTTTTTGCTTTTCTGTTTTTTTTCCCAATGTATTACACAATTATCTCAACCTGTCAGTAATTAAATTTTCATTCTAATTTTTGCTGCATCTAATTTATTCGTATTTCTTTAGGCCTACAACCTCCCAATTCTTCTGTTACTATCATCTTCTTGTCTTCTAGCTTGTTTTTCTGAATTCAAATTCTTATTAAGTTGATCTGCAGCACGAAGCAGTTGGAAGGAATCTCCTTCTACTCCTTGAAGCTGCTTTTCTTCCATGATGGGTTCTTGTTAGATTTTATAGGCTGCAGTCTTTCTTCCTCTTTATTTTTTCATCATAGAATATTTGCACTAGCTACAATGCCATTTCTTTCATCTTGTTTGAGGTTAGACATAGCTCTCCAGACATTTTATTTGCAAAGTGTGGGTGATTTCTTAGTTCTGTTCCCACTTTATCTAAGACAAGTTTATCGAATTTCCATCCTTTCCATAGCTTTAGTGTGAGGGCTGGTATTTTATGTTCTATCTACTCTTCTGAAGTCTAAGGAAATGTTGGGGCTCAGATGAGAGGGTGTGCAGCCGGTTAGAATAAAATATCCAGACTCTCCTCTCCTCTGAGATTTTGTTTGTAGTCTACCACAGTGCTCAGATCATATTCTAATTTAAATAGAAGCCCTGAGTTCTGGGTAGGGAATCAGCCACTTGGTCAATTTCTCCCCTTTTCACCTGATGCTCCCCAGCAACTATGTCTCCTACTCTTTAGTTACAGTCAAAAACAGTAATGCTCACTCAGTTTGCTCCCTTCTAGATTTTGGGCTATCACTGAGAATTATCAGAATCTCCCCCAGTGTTGTTTCCGTGGGGTATGTAAGAGGTCAGGTCACACTTGGTGTTCCATGAGTCTGCTTTCACATTTATTGGATTCGGTGATGTTATTTTGCTTATCTGGTGGACGGCTGATCGATTTATTATTATTTTTTTAAACTTAAGAAAAAAAAAAAAAAACTCTCTTCTGCTCCAGAGAAAGAAATTTGGTAATAAAGTTTCAACTGCCAATCTTAATCCAGGGTACCAAGACCACTTATTTCACAAGAGGACCATTGGGTAACAAAAGGGGAACTGCTTTTTAATGCAACTAAAAAGTTTTGCATTAACAGGAATGTGAGGAAAATGGACAGTAAGAGCAATTCCTAAAATACTTTCATGTAAGAGGATAAATGACTATAAAATCTGTAATCTGGCCGGGCACAGTGGCTCACGACTGTAATCCCAGCACTTTGGGAGGTCGAGGCAGGCGGATCACGAGGTCAGGAGATTGAGACCATCCTGGCTAACATGATGAAACACCAACTCTACTAAAAATACAAAAAATTAGCCAGGCGTGGTGGCAGGCGCCTGTAGTCCGAGCTACTCAGGAGGCTGAGGCAGGAGAATGGTGTGAACCCAGGAGGCAGAGCTTGCAGTGAGCCGAGATTGTGCCACCACGCTCCAGCCTGGGCGACAGAGCAAGACTCCGTCTCAAAAAAAAAAAAAAAAAAATCTAAGTTCCAGAAACACTACTTCTAAAATGAATCACTAAATTAACTTTTCATGAAAGTTCATTATTTAGAACTATGCTAATATTTACATGAAACCAATAAAGCTGTAGAAAATCATGTTTTGATCAAGTAGAAAAAAAAATTTATGATCCAAAAAACAATGTGGCTCATGAAGTATGTCAGTCAAAAAAAAGTAATAGGTGATATTAATATTTCCAGGAATAGATGTTTGTGAAGGAAATAAATCATTTACTCTCCCATTTATTTGATAAATACTTATCTGAGTACCTTCTATGAGCTAAGCTCTGAGTGCAGTGAGTAAACAAGGTCCCTAACCTTGAAGAACTTCACAAAGCCAGACAATGAGGAAGTACAACAGCATGCACTGACGTAACCAAAAATCACGAACAATGCCATAAAGAAAATGAGGACTATAAAAAAGAACAACAGGGAGAAATGTCTGAACTGGATGGTCAGAGATGATCTCTCTGTGGGAAAACCATACTGAGATCTAAAGGGTGAGAAGACACCAGCCCTGAGGCGCAATAGCAGGAACAGTCTAGACCAAGGGAATGGCAAACGCACAGGCTCTTAAGGTAATGATGTACACTGTACGTTTCGGGTAAGAAAGCAGGCTGGTGGAGCAGGAGTGCTGTGAATGATGGCAGGATAGGAAAAGACTGAGTCTGGGAAGGTAAACAGTGGTCACATCATGCAGGGCCTTAAGTCCAAAGGCAAGACACTGATGGGTTTTAAGAAGGTAGTAAATGATACTATTTATGTTGTTAAATGGCACCCCAGATCATGTTTAGCAATTTGATTAATAGGAATAAATGGAAATGAAATATCAAATCAAATAGATTTGATAGAAATCTACTGCTGAAGACTAAGTAAGAGATAATAACAGGCTGTACATAAAGATAAAAGAATAAATATGACATGTATTTGGTGACAGAGTTGAGGGGGCTTAATATGAAATTACGGTATGAGAAGGAGAACATACGGAAATATCTAAAGACTCCCATTTCCTGCGTCAAGAGAGAGGGAGGATGCTAGGGTAAAATCACATAATGGTAAATATGCGCCTTTCATAACATCTAGTATAACAGCAGAAGGCATAATCACTTTCATGCCTTTAATTTTACCTTCTCTTCTCATGGTGGCAGCACTAGAGGTGATCAGATTTGGGATAGATTCTAAAGGTAGAGCTAACAAGATTTGACCTATCGTGTCAGACAGACACTGGGGTAGTCCTCATGATCTCCACCTCCTGGTATTCATACCCATGTATAATCCCCTCCCCTAGGAGGCAAACAGGATCTATGACTTGCTTTTAACCAACAGAATATGGCAAAGATGATAGGATATCATTTCTGTGACATCCATCCTGCTAGCAGACTCAGTCTAGAGACTCTCCTTGCAGCCTGATGAATTAAGCAGCTATACTGGTGAAGCCCAGCTGACAAGAAACTAGGTGGCCTCTAGGAACTGAGGTAAGCTCTAGGAGCTGAAGGCAGCCTCCGTAAATTGAGGACAGCCTCAAGTCAATAGCCAACAGAAAGCTGGGACCCTCAGTTTTATAACCACAAGGAAATTGACTCTGCCAGCAACCTGAGCGAGCTTGGAAATGAATTCTTCCTCACTCAGGCCTCTAGATGAGAATGCAGGCCAGCTGACAACTTGACTACAGAGGACTCCTAACCATCCAAAATGGTGATAATAAATGCAAATTGATTTAAGCTGCTAAGTTTGTCGTAATTTGTTATGTAGCAAGAGATAACTAATAAATATACTAATATGGGGTGTCAAGAAACAAGAAGTCGCAGATGACCCAAGATTTCTGCCTTAAGTAAATAGAAGGATGGAGTGGCCATTAACTGAGATAGGGACATCTGGGGGAAGAGCAGCCTTGAGAAAAAGATGAGTGTGGGACATGCTGAGCACTAGATGCCTAGTACACAGACAGAAGGTTGAGACGTCAATTAAAGAGCTGGAGATAGGGGCTCAGATAAAAAGTCTAGGCTGCAAATACAAATTTGGAAGTCACCAAGTATAAAAGGCCAAGATACTATATGAGGTCACCAAAAGAGTGACAGCACAGCAATGGACCAAGGGTTAAGCCCTGGTCTGACATCATTCAGAAGTCAGTCAGTTGAAGAGAAACCAGCTAAAGAGGCTGAGAAGGAATACGGAATTAAAAAAATTATCAAGGGGATGTGGCATCCTGGAAGTCAACTAAAGAAAGTGTTTAAAAGAGGAGGGAAGGATTAACTACATCAAATGTTGGTGCCAGATCAAGTAAGATGAGAACAAACAATGGAAAATAAAAAATTCAGCTCCTAAGTCACACTAGCCATCTTTCAGGTGTGAAATAACTACATGTGGCCAGTGACACGACAGGGTAATACAGAACTTTTGCATCATGCCCGAAACTTCTATGAGACAGCACTGATCTACAGAAGACGATAAAGGGGCACAGATGTAGGTGAAGGGGAAATGTGGTGGCAGGAGTTTGTGGAAATAGTTTTCTGACCTTTATCTTTCAGAAGAGAAGCAGGAAGCAAGGCCATTAACTGAGAATGAAAACAGAAGAAAAGGTGGTAGGAATTTGAAAATGAAAAGAAGATATTAGAGTTAAGAAGGAGAACAGGAGAGGGAGAGAGAAAGAATCAATGAACTATGGACCCATGTGGAGATCAAAGACTATTAGGGTATTAGAGAGAAAGATGTGAAAAGATTGGAAAGTGTCTCAGGTAAGATTTCCTGCAAGCAGAGCTGGAGATGGGGATTCCTGTACAAGTGATTTACTGAGGGAATGCTCTCTTGACAAACATCAGGAAGTGAGATAAGCAAGGCAGCAGGAAGAAGGAGAGGATAAGCAAAAAGGTGGTCTCAGCTGAAGTATAGCTTTTGCCTGATCCCAAGGGGAGCCCTGGAACATGAATTTTCCCATGTAGAAGCAGGGTCAGACTCACGTACCTCCACCCAGCCAGCCAGTCAGTGGCTGGGGGCCAGGGTGACCATCCCATTTCATCCAGTACTGAGGGGTTTCTTGGGACACAAGACTCAGTGCTAAAACTGGGAGAGTTCCAGTTAAACTGGTTGGTCACTATACTAGGGGCTATCCTGGTGGTAGAGCATAGTATTCTAGGTGTTCCTGGGTAAGACAGCTCCAATCTGCTGAGAGAGGTCAGCTATGAACTGACAACAGCCAAATTGCACCGCATCAGGTAACTGTGTGCACCAGCCAGGTAAAAATAAAGAGATTTAGGCAAGGCACCAACAGTGTCCACCACAGAAGGGGGGTAGAATGTGGAACGTTTAGAATGAGATTATAGAGGGGCTGCAGTTATTGACAATGACACAGTCTAGGAGTGCCCACACAAATGACTTGCTGAGGTAGAGTCTGGAAAGACAGCATGAGCCCCTGAACAGCTCTGGGGCTTCCTCTGGGTTGTCCAGCCAAGAAAGAATAGAGACTGACAGCTCTCTTTCCCCCAGAGGGAAGGGGGATGTGTAAGAAAAGCTCTGTAGAGATCCAATTTTCTATGAGATCTCTGGGTGCCACCTGTGCCACTCCCAGTGCTGGGAAACAGTTCTTCTGATGAAAACCATGAAAATGCCTAAAATCTGTATACCTAAAAACTGTAATAATATGTGACTTTAAACTCATATTCAGGAAAGCATTTGTGTTCCAGGCAAAGAAAATAGTTTGAATCTATGTATGGGGAAAGAAAAGAATCTGGAGGAAGACTACTAACCTGACCTGACCATTGCAGGAGTCTCATCAGAAATTAAAGGGCTTGAACTAAGGCAGCAGCAATGGGAATAGAGATTGGGCCAGTTCAATCCTACACAAAAAGAACAAAGCTGGAGGTATCAGGTTACCAGACTTCAAACTATACTACTGGGCTACAGTAACAATAACAGCATGGCACTAGTACAAAAACAGATACACAGACCAATGGAACAGAATAGAGTCCAGAAATAAGGCTCTACACCTACAACCATCTGATCTTCAACCTCTGTCTCCCAGGTTCAAGCAATTCTCCTGCCTCAGCCTCCTGAGCAGCTGGGACTACAGGTGCCCGCCACCATGTCTGGCTAATTTTTGTGTTTTTAGTAGGGATGGGGTTTTATCATGTTGGCCAGGCTGGTCTCAAACTCCTGATCTCAAGTGGTCCACCCACTGAAAGTGCTGGGGTTATAGGCATGAGCCACTGTGCCCAGTCTGACCAAGTTTTATTACAGAATTTGCTTGTGTTTCTTTGATTTTGCTAGACCAGTTGTACAATGTGTTTTAACGACTATGGGGGGATGCAGAAACTAGGCCACCGCTGCCGTATTTCCAGAATCCCTTAATGAACAGATGCTGGTTTTTTGGACAATCTTCATTAATAGAAAATGCCTAGAAAAAAGTTCCAGGTAATAAAATCAGCAAGATTAAATTTATAAATTATTTTCTACAAGTCCACCTCCACAGCTAATTCTACTATGACAACAGATATTCTCCCTTCAAAATGAGCAGCATGGGATCAGCAAACAGACTTTGAACCCTGGGACGTATTAGACAATGGTATAATTTCCACTAGCAAACTATAAATTCGAACCATTTGACCTTGGAACTATTAATTAAATTAAAAGATAAAGTAATCCCCACTTATATAGAACTTACTACAAAACTTAAAGCAAAACATCAGAGACAGTATTTGAAAACATGAATGGTATCATGACAATGAATTTTTTGTAGCATTCAATTTTAAAAACTCAACATATGTCAAAACAATTTGAAAGACTACTACCAAAATATTAACAGGGATTTTCCTTAGGTAGTAGAATTACTGGTGATTTATTTTTGCTTATCTGTGCTTTATAAATTTTCAAAATAAAAAACTAAGCTTCTTGCAAAAATGTTTAAAACAACTTACGCTAGAACCATGTTGTAATCTGAGTGGTTGAACATATATCCTCCAACAACCCACATAATGTTTCCATTGACCACAGCTTTATGAGATGCTCTGGGGAGCTTTAAGTTAGAATATTCCTCTCGAGTCCAAAATGACTGGTTAGCCGGTACAGGAACTGAACATCCAGGACCTAATAAAAACATAATGAATTAGCTTCACAAAATACAGCTTTAAAGCTTACTGCATTTCAAGTTTTAATCATCTAAATATAACATTTAAATAATAGTCTTTCCTTTAGCATTTAAATATCAGACAAAACCTTTAATTTGTTATTTTAATTTATTCAGGGCATTGACCAAGGGTAAATCACATACTTTCTAATGATGACTTGACTAGATCCAGGTTAGAGTTTTTTTGGTAATGAAATACCTGCTTAAGCAACTCTCAGGAGAAAGCCCAGATAAATAAATAATTAATTCACATGAAAAATCTTAAAGATAACATATATAGTTATCCTTCAATATCCACAGGGGATTGGTTCCAGGACCCCCTTGGTACCAAAATCCACAGATGCTCAAAGTCCCTAATTTATAACTAGTGGTGTAGCACTTGCATATAACCTACACACATCCTGCCATATACTCTAACTCACATCTAGATTACTTATAATACTTAACACAATATAAATGCTATGTAAATGGTTTTCATATGTGTATATTTTATTTGTATTATCTTTTTTTTTGAGATGGAATCTCACTCACTCTGTTACCCATGTTGGAGTGCAGTGGTATGATCTCGGCCCACTGCAACCTCCGCCTCCAGGGTTCAAGATATTTTCCTGCCTCAGCCTCCTGAGTAGCTGGGATTACAGGTGCCTGCCACCACGGCCAGCTAAAGTTTTGTATTTTTTAGTACAGACAGGGTTTCACCATGTTGGCCAAGCTGGTCTCGAACTCCTGACCTTAGGTGAGCCACCTGCCTTGGCCTCCCAAAGTGCTGGGATTATAGGCGTGAGCCACCATGCCCAGCCCGTATTATCTTTTTTTTATATATATTTTTAAATTATATTTTCTGAATATTTTCTACACACGGTTGTTTGAAACTGCAGATGCAGAATTTGTGGATATGGACAAATAAGTGTGATAACTAGACCTGGGAGCAATCATACAAACTATCCATCTTCTGGTAAATCAAGAAACTTAAACAAACTGAAGAGACAGACTCCATTCTTGGGAGGTTTGGCTTCTGCTGCAATATTTGCACAATGGTAGATACTGAAATGCTTCAATTATTAACTCTACAATGTCAGCCAAACCCAACAAACTAAGGTATTTAAACAAGCATATTTCCTTTCAAAATGAAAAGGTTCTGAGGAAGGGGTAAGTTTACAAGGAAAATCACGAAATTAATAACAGTTACTATCACTCACCCCTTAAAGAATTCCCTAAAGCTTCTTTAATTATTTCTGTAGATAATACTATTCGCTAATTCCTTTAATATTCTAATATATAACTGATTCCAATTTTCTCCGAACTTAAGAGTGTGTTTCTGAGGAAATATCATTATTGTCAGCTCTTGTCCGACCTCCCAGCTTGGCTCTCTGCTACATCCTTTTATGACCGAGTCCAAGTTCTTCAACTTTCACAAACAGGTTACAAAAAACAGCCTACCCTCCATAATTCTAGAGACCACGACCACACATCTATGAAATTGAAATTCATAAGCAGCTGGATAGAGGGATGTTTCAAGCTTAAATGTTACCTGGTATTTGAGTAATATAAACTATATAGGTGCTAAGAATAAAGTCAATCTATTTATTTAGCTGGGAATGTTCTATAAATGGAAGAAAAAGTAAAAATGAAAGAAGCTCCTACCCTGCCAGCCTGAGAAGCAGGAGCATCCTCTGACATCACTTGAATTGCAGATGCCTCGACGAGGAGAACCACAGTTGTCTGTACAGTGAGGAATGTCACATGCTTCACCTTTCCAGTTTTCAGAACATTCACATTCAACAGTATTACTGTTATTACTGATCTTACACTCTCCTTGGCCTGAGCAGTTATTCGGACACATGTCAAAACTGTGAAAATAGCAGGGAAAATTACATTAACAGAACACAACACAACACTTCGATTAACTTAGCAGAACTTTCTCCCACACAGGTTTAAGAATCTCACTGTCTCAGTTCATTCACAAGCATAACTTCAGTACTTAAAGATTCAGTCCAAATGGGTTTGCTCAACACTGCATAGCTAGAGCCTGAGGTACAAGTAATGAAATCAAATCAACCCTGCTGGATTCTCATAATAAGAGGATAAGAATAAATAACTCATAAAGTCAAAGAAATTACAAAGAGGGAGGAGATTTTTGCAGAACTGTCAGCTCCTCAAGGGTGGGAGGATTATCCTACTCTTCTTAGTAGCCTGCTAATGATAAGCTTTACAGAATTGCTGAATTCATGGTTGGAAGTTTGGGAAGGAAAAGAATAAAACAAACTGCCAACAATAAACCACCATCCTAATGGTACATACTCCTCTGTATAGTCTCTGAAAATTTGTATATAATAGAATTTAAGGTTACTGCCCAGATTGGTATATTTAAAATTCCTTAGTAATTTTATCTACTCATTTCAGATGGAAGAAGGCAGGCTACTTTAACTTAATGTAAGAATTGAACTATGGCCAGGCGCAGTGGCTCACAACTATAATCTCAACACTTTGGGAGGCAGAGGCAGAATAATCACGGTCAGGAGTTCGAGACCAGCCTGGCCAATATGGTGAAACCCCGTCTTTACTAAATATACAAAAAATTATCTGGGCATAGTAGTGGGTGCCTGTAATCCCAGTTACTCAGGAGGCTGAGGCAGGAGAATTGCTTGAACCCAGGAGGTGAAGGTTGCAGTGAGCCGAGATTGTGCCACTGCACTCCAACCCGGATGACAGTTAGACTCTGTCTCAAAAAAAAAAAAAAAAAAAAAAAAGAATTGAACTATAATGCATCCCATAATAACATAAGATACTTGTACTGACAGTGCTTTGAAACAATATAATTCAGAATTTAAAAGGGGGGGATAAATGGGCTATCAAGGTACTTTAATGATACAGATTTCTCCTACTATTGAGTACATGACAACTACTAATATTTGTTGAGCTGTACTTTGTAAAATTCCAATGTTTTTGCCCATTAGCAGAAAAGTCCCCCTCTTCTAGAAGTTCAACAGCAGCAACACCTGGGTTTAAATTGTGTTCCCACCACTTACTTTGACAATCTACTTAACCTTTTCCTGTCAGTTTCCTCAATTATAAATGAGTAGAAAAACAGAGCCCAGACCTCAATGAATTTATAGAAAAATTTTAAATGAGAAAATCCATGTAAACTGCCTGATGCTATGCCTGGCACACTGTAAGCTCTCAATCTATGTTAGCCATTATTGTTGTAAAAACATAGTAGATAGTCTCCTGAATGAAACCACAAATACTAGACTTAAGAATCTTACCTGTAAGTAATATTAAATCCAGTCAAATTATAAGCAGCATCACTAAAAAAATGCAGCAGGACATAACCTGATGTGGCAACAACCTCAGGGACAGTCTCATTGCCATCTCTCTCAGGAACAATGAGGCCACTGAAATGAAAACACACTTCTTATAGAGGGAAGCACAAGCACAGACATGTCAAATTGTAGCAGACACAAATTAAAAACAAATCCGTCCTTATAATTTAAAAACCACATCCAGGAAGAGAGGCAAATTCCTGTGATAAATACATAGGGCTACCCTATTAGTTCTGGATCCTTGAGGAACAGATCTGAATCTTTTGCTAGGCTTCCTTTATTCTGAGTTGTATTTCTAATGAGATTTGAAATCAACGGCCCTATTCTTTTCTTATAAAACTTTTATAGTGCTTCTTTGAAAAAATAAACTTCCACAATCACATAAAGTAACAAATTTTATGAGTGATGAATACTACACATATATTGCTGAAAGACATGAGTTCTTTTTGTTTGTTTGCTTGTTTGTTTGTTTGTTTGTTGAGATGGAGTCTCGCTCTGTCGCCCAGGCTGGAGTGCAGTGGCACGATCTCCACTCACTACAAGCTCCGCTTCCTGGGTTCACACCATTCTCCTGCCTCAGCCTCCCGTGTAGCTGGGACTACAGGCACCCGCCACCACGCCCAGCTAATTTTTTTTTTTTAATGTATTTTTTTTAGTAGAGACGGGGTTTCACCGTGTTAGCCAGGATGGTCTTGATCTCCTGACCTCGTGATCCGCCCGTCTCGGCCTCCCAAAGTGCTGGGATTACAGGCGTGAGCCATCGCACCCGGCCTGTTTGTTTGTTTTGAGACAGAGTTTTGCTCTTGTTGCCCGGGCTACAGTGCAGTGGCGCAATCTCAGCGCAACCTCTGTGTCCCGGAGTTCAAGCAATTCTCCTGCATCAGTCTCCTGAGTAGCTGGGATTACAGGTGCCCGCCACCATGTCCAGCTAATTTTTTTATTATTTTTAGTAGAGACAGCGTTTCATCATGTAGGTCAGGCTGGTCTCGAACTCCTGACCTCAGGTGATCCACCCACCTCGGCCTCCCAAAACGCAGGGATTACGGGCGTTGAGCCACAGCACCCAAGATATTTTATATAAAATATTTATATAAGAATATGAAGAAGCTAAACAAACACCCATAACTCCAATACTGTTAGCACTCTAATGCATTTTCTTAGCCTAATTGATGTTATTTACATTGTATATTCTATTTTACAAATAAAACATATCCATTTTCTATATCATTAAAAGCTCCCTAGGTTCTCCTTAGGACCTCACTCACAACCCAGCACATAATAGATTCTAAATGTTTGTTGTGTGACTGGTATAAAAAAAAAAAACAAAACAAAACAAAACACTTACTGAGTAAAAGGTCTAAATGATGCCTTTAAGACTCTAGAGCCATAATACCAACTTGCTTTCCAGAAGAGATACGTAACTTGAAATCGTATCAATACAGAATGAAGGGTCCATCCCACTTCACTCTGCCAACAGCAAGGACTACTAGGTTCTATTTTAATTTTGCTAATTTAATAAGTAAAAAGCAATTTTTAAATTGTTGTTCTGAGATCTTTTACTCCTGAGGTTAATCGTTTTTCTTATGTCTACCTGCTGTTGCATTTCTTCATATGTCCGTGATTTTTGCCTTATTACTGATTCACCACCACCACCACCACCATCGTATTTGGTAAAAGCCGAGATCCTTGCCAAGCCCTACGCAATCTGTCCCAGACACACAACCTCATGCTCATTCACTCTGACCTAGCAATTCTATTTCTTTGTAGAAAAAATACTTGCTCATGTACACAATGACCAATATACAAGAATCCTAACCACAGCACTGTTCAGATGGCAACAGGGTGGAACCCATCTAAATGCTCACGCCCAGAAATCTGACTACATAAGTCACTGCATATTACATAGGTCTGCGGGACTAAAAAGAAGCTCATCAGGCATTCTGATAAGGGCATGGGGGAGAAGCAAGTTGCAAAACAATGGGCCTAGTACACGTGTACATTTACATGTACCTATATAAATGCATACAAAAATGACTAGAAGAGTCCATAACCAAGGAATCAAAATGAGGAGGGAAAGGGATTTTCATTCCTTTTGTTTTGCTTTGTTTTGTTTTGAGACAAGGTCTTACTCTGTCGCCCAAGCTAGAGTGCAGTGGCACGATCACAGTTCACTGCTGTCTTGACCTCCTGAGTTCAAGCAATCCTCCCACCTCAGCCTCCTGAGTGACTGGGACTACAGGCACACACCACCACGGCTGGTTAATTTTTAAAATCTTTTGTACAGATGAGGTCTCACCCTGTTGCCCAGGCTGGTCTCGAACTCCTGGGATCAAGTAATCCTACTGCCTCGGCCTCACGAAGTGTTGCGGTTACAGGCCTGAGCCACTGTGCCCGGCCCTTCATTCAATATATATATATA
>NW_016805470.1:1939817-1966847 GCF_001698545.2 Rhinopithecus bieti | reverse complement strand
TTTTTTTTTCTTGAGACAGAGTCTCCCTCTGTAGCCCAGGCTGGAGCACAGTGGCGCAATCTCGGCTCATCGCAACCTCCACCTCCCTGGTTCAAGCAATTCCCCTGCCTCAGTCTCCTGAGTAGCTAGGATTACAGGCATACACCACCAAACCCAGATGATTTTTTTTTTTTTTGTATTTTTAGTAGAGATGGGGTTTCACCATGTTGGCCAGACTGGTCTTGAACTCCTGACCTCAGGCAATCCACCCACCTTGGCCTCCCAAAGTGCTGGGATTACAGGTGTGAGCCACCACGCCTGGCCCTTCAATTTTTAATATGAAGGCAAAACTCTAGGAACTCTGAAACTCTGGTGCTCCAGGAGTTACAAAATAGTGATGCATTTCTACTATGTATTCAACTAACAAATATTTACTAAGCACTTACTACCTGTGAGACACTGTTCTAGGTACCAGGAATACAACAGCGAATAAGACTATGTCCCTGCCTTCATGTAGTTCACATTAGAAAAACAACAAATAAGCCCAGATACTCCCCACATACATAATGCCAGGTAGAGACAAATGCTATGAAGGGAAGGAGAGCAGAGGGAAAGAACAGAAGGTGCTACTTTAGAAAGGGTGAAAGGAAGGCCTCTTGGAAGAGGTGACATATGATTGGAGATGTAAATGAAGGGTTAACCATCATCATGCTTTCACTGGTTATATACACCAGAATCCCTTGAAATGCTGAAGGAATAAGTACTGACAAGACCAGGGCTACCTGGAAACAGGTATGTCAAAAGCAATCTTCGGCTGGATGCAGTGGCTCACACCTGTAATCCCAACACTTTGGAGAGGCCAAGGCAGGAGGACTGCTTGAGCCCAGGAGTTCAAGACCAGCCTGGGCAACACTGTGAGACTCCATCTCCACAAAAAAAAAAAAAAAAAAAAAAAAAAAAAAAAAAAAAAAAAAAAAAAAAAAAAAAAAAAAAAAAAAATTAGCTGGGCATAGTGTTGCATTCTTGTGGTCCCAGCTACTGGGGAGGCTGAGGTGGGAGCATCTCTTGAGCCCAGGATGTTGAGGCTGCAGTGAGCTACGTTCCTGCCTCTGCACTCCAGCCTGGGGGAGAAAGAAAAGGGAAGGGGAAGGGGAAGAGGAAGGGGAAGAGGAAGCACATAACTTTCTTAAAAAAAAAAAAAACTCTAAAAGGAATAATGTTCTTTTGAAGAATTTTCTCAATCACTCTCTCTGCTCTACCACTGCTACCACTGTTTATCAAATATACCATCCAGGTGAACCACAGAGTGATATACACCTGCTTGGCTCATGTTCCTACAAGGCTCCTGATAAGCTGATTCAAAGTGCCTGGCATACAACAAGAGCTCCATGAATTCTGATTAACAAACATAAGTACTATTATGATAACATCACACTTAGTTTTTGGGCTTGTGTTAAAGTTTGGGGTGCTTCTTGCTACAAGTTACGTTGCAAATGCTGGCATAAAGATACACACTCCAACACTTGACCAATGCCACTTTAAATGTTCAGCACAGCCATCCACCCTGCTCTTTGGCCTTGTAAGTGAACCTTTAAAACCCAGAAAATGGCCTTGGTTCTCAGTTCAAAGATACGTTCGAGAGATTTCTAAGCCAAAGCGGGTAGAAAAACACGAGGACACAAGAGTCACCTGATCTCCTGTCCTTGTGTACTGTTTGCTCCCTGTTAACTTCCTCATCCACACAGGACATCAGCCAGACAAGCCCCACGTGAGAAACACAAAAAATATTTGTTGAACTGATTTCTTTTTAAAGTAAAGGAAATAAAACGTTTGAGACAAAGAAATTTAGAAAGCCAGTTGCAGGTGGTTTCCTAAGGGGATATGCATTTTAGAAAAACATACAGTCATACACCACATAATGACACTTGGTCAACAACGGACCACATACATGACAGAGGTTGTATAAGATTATAATACCGTATTTTTTCTGTACCTTTCCATGTATAGATATGTTTAGATACACAAATACCATTGGGTTACAATTACCTACAGTATTCAGTATAGTAAGATGCACTACAGAATTGTGGCCTAGGTACAATAGGCTGTACCATATAAGCAGGATGTACAGTAGGCTATACCATCTATTGGTGTAAATACACCCTATGATGTTTACACAACGATGAAATCATCTAATAACACATTTCTCAAAACGTATTCCTGTTGCCAAGTGACACGATTGTATTTTAAAATCCTCTATCAAGTAAAAGGAAGAAAATCAGAGACAGTTTTGAATTCCCATGTGGCCAAAAACATAACGAACAACACAGCTACTTGTTGCTAATCAAAAGTAAAACACCCTAACAATTCAGAACACTCCATATATTTGGTGTTAAATTGCTTCTGTTTAACTACTAATGTAAATGTACTTATTGAAAAAAATATATATAATAAGTACGTTCCTGATTTCTCCACAGGTAGCCACTGTTCATTTTATGTGTACTGTTCCAAAAAGTTTCCCTCACTCATGATGCACATACATACACACACACAATTATATTTGAATTCAACAAATAACTCCTGAAGGCCTATGCAATGGGCACTACACAAGGAATGTGATGGATGTTTTCCTGATTTAAATTTTTCACAGAAATAGTTTCATTCAATATATTACTCTCAAACTATTTTGTAACGATAAACTTCACCACCACCACAAGGAGCAGGTGAACTTAATAGAACTATCACAATTTTACAGATCAGGAAACTGAAGAGAGAAGTCACGTACTATGCCTAGAAACTTACCCAGGGCTACAGAAACCAAGTTAGCACTAACACACAAGTGATGGTGAGACTCAAGAACTAGTATTTTTTCCATAAAATAAATGTGTTAAGTGATAATAAAGGTGAACCCAGTAAGAATGCAATCCAGAAGATATGTTTAAATTTAGAAATCAAACAATGATGAAAGAATGCTTATATGACTGAGCTTACCTAAATGCAGCAACTAGTGGTGCATAAATTGAGTCCCCATCATAAACGTATAAATGGTCCCAACTACACTCTGTAGCAAAATGATTGAAACGAAGTCTCATTATTCTATTTGGCCTGAAAAGAATAAAAAAAAGAAATTTATAAAAAAATTATCGTAACTATCAGACATTTGAGAATATAAAAATTCAGATTTTTAAATTAATAATATGGAACACAGTCTAACAACTGCCCCATCAGTACTCCTTCATTTGTCAAATATTTATTTAGTACTCTCCATGTGCAAGACTACTAAACATGCAATGGGAAAATTGATGTGGTCCATGATTCTGGGCCTTACAGTCCATTCAGTGGCCACTCTTTAATGGTCGCTGAACCAACCAATTAGCCTTACCATTTCTGCACTTCCTTATTCAACTTCAGATTCCACACTACGTTATTTCATAAACATGCCTGCCAATCCTCTAAATTTGCCAGCCCCTCTGATTTTTCATGACACTGGCTGGCAAAAGCTCTGTTCTACAGGAAACCAGTTATCTGCTCTAAGATTGAACCAGGAAAAAAAAAAAAAAAGCGGGGGGGGGGAGGTAAAAAAAAAAAAAAAAAAAAAAACCTAAGCTGTACCACACCACTGGGTAAACTGGTTTCGGCACTGGTCTCTGTTCTCCAACTGCAAATGGCACTTAGATTCTGCCAGCAGTCCTACCAATTCTCTCTCACTCTCCACAACTGCCACTCTCAACGACTATTTCAAATAACCCAGTCCCACCTCCCTGCTTATGCTCAGCAACCAGACAAAAAACCCTAAAATTCTCATTTTCCAAAATTCTATACCTATCTGCCTCTCTTTCTGTTTCTCAAATATTTGACATCTCCCTCTCATCTGGAACTTTTGCATCCACATTTAAATCTGCTTAAGTATCACATATTTTACAAAATAAAACAGGCCGGGGCGGTGGCTCACGCCTGTAATCCCAGCACTTTGGGAGGCCGAGGCGGGAGGATCATGAGGTCAGGAGATCGAGACCATCCTGGCTAACACAGTGAAACACCGTCTCTACTAAAAAAGACAAAAAAATTAGCCAGGTGTGGTGGTGGGCAGCTGTAGTCCCAGCTACTCGGGAGGCTGAGGCAGGAGAACGGCGTGAACCCAGGAGGCGGAGCTTGCAGTGAGCCGAGATCGCACCACTGCATTCCAGCCTGGGCAACAGAGCGAGACTCCGTTTCAAAAAAAAAAAAATTTAAAAAAATAAAACAAAAGCCTCAAATCCCAACTCTCCCTCTACCAAATACCTGCCCTACTGTTTCTCCTTCTAATAAGGTAAAACTTCGCAGAAAACTTTGCTTTCTCCAGTGCCTTTATCTCACTCACCCCTTCACTCTCTAGCCTGGCTTCAGTCCAACACTCCACTCAGAAAGCTCTGGGAATATCAACATCATTATATCCTGCTGATGCCTAATTCTATTTCTCCAGTTTAGACCTTGCCTCTATCCCACACTTATCTAACATCTCTAGTTTAACAACTAAATAAATACATAAACAAGTAAACTCAGATGGTGATGAATACTGTGAAGAATTATTAAAAGAAGGTGATGTGGCAGCACAAAAAGTAGTAGGGAGATAGCCCAGTAAGCTTTGGCAATATGAGAATGACAAGAGACAAGCCATGTGAAAAGCCCAGGGAAAAACGTTTCAGACAGAGGGAACAGCATGGTCTTAAGGGAGAAAGAGGCTGACATGTCCAAGCAACATGAAGAAAATCAGCGTGCCTGAAACACAGCAAACAGAGAAAATCTTAAGAGATGAGAAGTGGGAGGTGGGCAAGGGGCAAAAGCAGGAGGCCAATTTCAAGGCTACTGTGTGGCCCATGAGAGAGAGGATGGTGGCTCTCCCAGTTGTGGAGATGGAGGTGAAAAGGAGTCTGGTGATGGACTGGGGAGACAATCTAAACGGAAAACTGACAGAACTTACTGACAGGCTAAATGTGGGGAATAAGGAAAAGGAGGAATGAAAGTTTCTTTGCTTAGTTTTTCGCTTACGCTGAGGAGGAACAACCATTGAGAGCACATTCAGAAAAACAAGTGGAGGAGGGCATCAGGTGGTTACGAACTGATAGGACAGAGCAGAGCTCCTTAGAGCAGCACTCCTCAAAATGAAGTCCACAAAATGCTACAGGTCCTGAGACCCTTATGGGAAGTCCCAGGAGGTCAAAACTATATTCACAGTAAAACTAAGATAGCATATATTTTATCGCCATGCTGGCATTTACTAATGGTTCAAGGAGCAATGGTGGGTGAAACTGTGGGCATCTTAGAACAAATCAAGACAACAGCAGCAAATGGTACTAGTGATCACTGCTATTCTTCACCACCAATTGCTCACAGGAAAAAGAAAAACTGCCAGTTTCATTTAAGGATATCTTGATTAAGCAGTTTAAAACTTCTAATTTTATTAAATCCTGACCAATTAGTAGACATCTCTTTAATATTCTGACAAGATGCAAAGTAAATATAAAACACTTATCTTGCCTAACAGAAGCGCCATGGTTTTCTCAATGAAAACCACTTTTGCTACTATTTAAGTTGCAAGCTGAACTAGCTACTTTTTTCTTACAACACCATTTACCATGCTTACTTGAAAGAACAATCAACAAATTATGGTTATTCAGAGTTGGATATCTGGCAGACATTTTCTTAAAAATTAGGAAAGCAAGCCTGTCACTTCAAAGAAAACAACTGACAGTATTTGCTGCCAAAGATAAAATACAAGCTTTCAAGTAGTAATCAGGATTTTGGAAAATTTGTTATTTGCCATACTTAGAACTTTTTGAGGAGACTGATGGTGATACTAACCAATGTGATTTTTTAAATATTATGTAAGGGAATAAATATATCAACATATGGAAGATCTGCATAATTCAATGACCTGTTGTTTTCCAAATGACCTATATATCATGTTACCAAATCATGGATGGGAAAAAGATCCATTCAGTGCAAGAAAACCAATGGATTTTAATTTCACAAGTACCAGAAGTTCCTTCACATAGTTTCAGATTACAAACTGCAATTTACTTTTAAGAAATTACTACTTGTTAAGTTTTGATATGGTATCAAAGAAGACCATATACAATTATTTTAAAATACTGTACTATTAATATCTTTCTTCCTACTTCATATTCAAGTGAGGCCTCATCTTCTTGACAGGCTTCAATCACAATAACATACTGCAACAAAGTGAATGCAGAAGATATGATAATTCAGCTCTTTTATCAAGCTAGACATTAAAGAGATTTGCAAAAATGTAAAACAATGTCATTCTTTTCACTACAATTTTTTAAATATAAGGTTCTTTTTCATTAAACTATCATTTGTACTAACATGTAGTGGGCTTATAATTGTTGCTTTTAAATGAATAAATAATATTTGTTGGTTATAAGTTCTCATATGGTGAACGCAGACAAACATAAACTTATTTGGGGCCGGGGGCGGTGGCTCACGCCTGTAATCCCAGCACTTTGTGAGGCCAAGGCAGGAGGATCACTTGGGGTCAGGAATTCGAGACCAGCCTGGCCAACATGGTGATACCCTGTCTCTACTACAAAATACAAAAACTTAGCTGGGCATGGTGGCACATGCCTGTAATCCCAGCTACTCGGAAGGCTGAGGCAGGAGAATCGCTTGAACCCAGGAGGTGGAGGTTGCAGAGAGCCAAGATCACACCACTGTACTCCAGCCTGGGCCACAGAACGACACGCCATCTCAAAATAAATAAATAAATAAATAATAAACAAACTTATTTGGAATCCTCAAAGTTTAAGAGTGTAAAGAAGTCCTGAGACCAAAAAAGTTTGAGAATTACTGCTTTAAAAGTCTCCCATGAAGACAAGGAGAAAAAAAGCAACAGCTGGAGGGACACAGTGGGTCCAGAGAAGGGATCACTTAGGCAATAACAGTTATTACAATTTTCTTATCCACAACAAAATAGATACTTAGAAAATAACACATTATTGTAATTTTCTAATGCTTTAAGCAAACCATTAAAAATATGTAACTGTGGCAGGGCGCAGCGGCTCATGCCTGTAATCCCAGCACTTTGGGAGGCCAAGGTGGGCGGATCACTTGAGGTCAGGAGTTCCAGACCATCCTGGTTAACATGGTGAAACCCCATCTCTACTAAAAATACAAAATTAGCCAGGCGTGGTGGCACACACCTGTAATCCCAGCTACTCAGGAGGCTGAGTCAGGAGAATCGCTTGAACCTGGGAGGTGGAGGTTGCAGTGAGCCGAGATCACACCACTGCACTCCAGCCTGGGTGACAAGAACAAAACGCTGTCCCATAAAAAAAAAAATTAAAAAAAAAAATATATATATAACCATTTCTGAACTATTACAGTTGGAAATACACAAATTTGTGGTGTGTACAATTCATTTGCAGCATTAAATCAACATGAAACTTTTAAATTAATGAAGGCTAAGAAAATTAAATTCATTTTGTCAANTGGTGTGTACAATTCATTTGCAGCATTAAATCAACATGAAACTTTTAAATTAATGAAGGCTAAGAAAAATTAAATTCATTTTGTCAAATGAAAGGTTATCAAGTAAATGTTTTAAGTACTTTATGCTACAGATCGTTAATTTTATTTGTGGGAAAACTAATGTCACACTGACCTCTATGCTAAAAAACCAAAAATTAAGTCAGCCATTTCTACTTACTGTCCTTCAATGAGCCAGGTGCACTTTGTTTTATATTTATAATTTCCAGGTCCATCTGTTACAAACCCAGAAGATCCAGTTAGTCTGTAATTTAAATCAAGAAAGAAAACTTAAGTCTATGATATTAATTTCATATATTTTTATATATTTTCATATATTAGTATTTTTTAATTCTTAATATAATACAAATTAAACATAATGGGCACATTAACACATACTGTAACCAGTAAAAAATGACTAGTTATATTCAGATTGCATAAATTTAGATGAAACAAATACTTATCACATACATGAAAAAAGAAGACAGCAAAATATTAAAAGCAACAGGAATGAACAAAACATACCTAAATCTTAATTTTATGTCATCTTTTTTCCTTTTTTCCTTTTGGTAAAGACAGGTCTCGCTATGTTGCCCACGCTGGTCTCAAACTCCTAGCTTCAAGAGATCCTCCCACCTCGGCTTCCCAAAGCACTAGAATTACAGGCTTGAGCCTTCACACCCAGCCATAAATTTCTTAAATTTGTTTTTTATTTTTTGTAGAGACAGAGTCTCACGAAGTTGCCAGGCTTGAACTTATGGCCTCAAGCAATCCTCCTCTCTTGGCCTCCCAAAATGCTGGGATTACAGGCGTGAGCCACTGCAACCAGCAAGTATCTGCTGCTATATAAAAAATTTTAATATTTAAGAAGGACGCTATTTCCTTCATCATGGCTGTTTCCAGATCATTTTTCTTCCCTCTTTCATCAACATCAGCCACTCGGAACACACGCTCGCTTCTGGATCTGCCTCCCTGGGAGTCATCTCCCAGCTACTCCTAATGCACTAAAGATATTACTAAATCGTTCACTCTATTCCACTATCTGCATCAACATCTAAGATATTCCATCCCAAACCCAGCCTCTCCATTTCTTAACCTCACCATTAACTATCTTTTCCTCCACCCCTCTTTAGCCATCCCCTTCTCTGGCACTTGCTATTACCAGTAACAACATTACCCACAAAAAAAGCACCCTAACCTCTGACTACTGTCTCATGTCTCCAGTTCATTTAGCCTATTTCCCCCTTTCCAATGAGTCTTCAGCCCCATGGAGACCAACAATACACCGAACTATCTTTTCTTCACTGTTCACCACCTACCATCCACACATGTCACTTTCTCACATACCTAGTTAAGACCCCATAGTCCATCACAAGAATCATACCCTGCAAACCCCTTGATATTCTTGCCTTTCTCTCCCTCTGTTGTACTCGCCTGACAGAGATGTATCCAGGCCTTACTCCCCAAAATCCATTCCACCTCAAAATGTTAGTTGAAGCCAATCATGTTTTCCCATGCCCCTTGCCACTGACTAATTAGAAATGTGTATCAATTAAAATTAGGTGTGGGCTGGGTGTGGTGGCTCTTGCCTGTAATCACAGCAGTTTGGAGGCTGAGGCAGGAGGACTGCTTGAGGTCAGGAGTTCAAGATCAGCCTGGCCAACACAGCAACACCCTCATCTCTATTTTAAAAAAAGAATATATATCTATATAGACACATATATATACACATATAGAGAGAGGGAGAGAAAATAAAAATTAGGCTTTAATGCAACTGACAGAAAAACCTAAACAGTAATGGACTAACTACCAAGATAAAAAAATCCAAAGGTAAGCAATCCAGAGCATGGAAATCCAAGGCATTTCCATGATCATCAGGGACCTAATGCTGTTCTATACTATTGCTCTGTCATCCCCAACATGTGGTTTCTACCTCATAATCCAAGATAGTGGCTCAAGCTCCAACTATTATACCCAAATTCTACCCAGCAGGAAGGAGGAAAAGAAAATGGGGGGCACACCCTCTCTCCCCCTGTTAAGTCACACATGAAAATTCAACTTACATTCAATTAGCCAGAAGTTACTGACATGTCTACAAGTAGAGGGAGGCTGAAAAACGTAGCCATTATCCCAGATGATCATGTACCCATCATGAAATCAGAATTCTTTTTACTAGAGAAGTACGAAAAGGCTATAATGTGTAACCATGAATCTCTGACACAGCATGTAATCTAATACTCAGATGTGAGGGCACATCTGATGGATGACTTCCAGGAAATATTTTCTTATTCTTAAGAAAGTGTGTGGACAGGGAGACACGCCACCTAGATCACCTCTTCAAGGAAGGACTTGCTGCCAGCAGCAGCAGGGAAGGTGGTCAGCAGAACATCAACTCCTTCAGGGGCTGCCTTGCTGCAGGTTTTGCCCTTCCCATGGCAGCCCATACCATAAAGAGTATAAAGGCCCAGGCATTTCAATCCAACATGGGGCAACTCAAATAAGCAACCCTGACCCAGAGTTCCCCTTTGTCAGGACTGCATTGGAGCTCAACTTTTTCCTTTGCCTAATTCTGCTTTTCCTTCCTAAAACACCTTCCTCTATAACACTAAAATCAAGTTGTAACCCAGACTCAGCCTTAGCAAATGCTTTAAAAAAAACAGCCTATGACAAACATCCAAGAAGAAACTGTCTCATTCTTCTCTCTCTGGACTTGGCTATGGCTGGATTTTACAGCTGGAAGTACTACAGCCTGAACACAAAGCCTGTGCTATGCCTAAACACAAAGCCAACACCAAAAATGACAAATCAAAGGAATACAAAGTTCCTGAAAAAATAGTATCAACCACCCACAAAAACCACCTTACTCCAGGCTTCGAGTTTCTTAGGTAAATTTCTCACTGGTTATTGTTTTATTGCATGTTGTGTGTGTACACACTTCCTTGATTCTTTGTTTTAAGGCCTAACATAAAAGGTTTTATGGCTCTCCACTATGCCTCTTCTACTCCTAAGAGTTTCAGTGGACTTCACATGAACACTTAGGTTTGCAAATCAGCATCAGTTTTAGAAAAGAAATAATTGTGTTTTTTGTTTTTTTTGTTTTTGAGACAGAATCTCACTCTGACACCCAGGCTGGAGTGCAGTGGCATGCTCAATGGCTCACTGCAGCCTCAAACTCCTGGGCTCAGGTGATTCTCCTACCTCAGCCTCTGGAGTAGCTGGGACTACAGGCACACACCACTATGCCTAGCTAATTTATTTTAATTAATATTTTGTTTTAGAGATGAGTCTTGCTATGTTGCCCAGGCTGGGAAATAGGTCAGTTTTATTTTAAATGTTTACTTAGTATCTTTAAACATACATATTTATATAATTTTGCAGATAATGCATAGATATGATCACAGACAAATTTTTTTTTTAACCTACTTCCCCAGTTACTCTGACCCACCCTTGACCAAGGTAAACATTTAACCACCTAGCAGGAATTCCTAAATACTTTTCTTCATACTCATGAGCCTATGATATAGGCATGGTTCTCTTAAATTATTTTTTGGTTACTCAAATTATTACATACTTTTCTGCATCCTTCTTTGCTCACTCAACAAAACCTTACGGAACTTTCTCAAACTAATCTGATATTAGTCTAATTTATTTTTTCTTTATGTAGCATAATATCCCACCTATGGAGGTATCATTTTTCCTGCCTTTCCCTACTAATGTTCATTTCGTTTTCAGTTGGCTGACAATATGTACATCACTGCAATAAATATCCCTATACATATGGCCTTACTTGGGCTTTTATTTCTAAGATTAGAAATCTTAGGAGGAGGTATACTAGGCCAAAAGGAATATGAATTTTAATTGTTAACCAAGCTGTCAAATTATTTTCCAAAAGGCTGTAACAATTCACATTTGCACCAGTAATGTATGAGAATATGCTATTCTCCACATCCTCTCAGCATTAGGTGTTCCTGTTTCTTTTAAATTATGTGAGTTTTTAATTCAAAATTCCCTGTGTTCTAATAAATGGCCAACAAGTGGTTACTGAAAGTTTAAAGGAATTTGAAAGAGAAAGGCCAGGAATATCAACCTAAAATTTCAGGTCAAGTTTTACAGTATCGTTGATAATCTAGGTGTGGGCATGGGCAACACCTGTACGCTAGGAAAACCTAGTTCACTGGCAGTCACACAAAGGCATCAAACTGAAAGGCATTTCAATAATGTAAGGCTAGAAATATAAAGAATGAAGACCTTGCCACTACCAGTTTCTCAGTTCAAGAATACTGAGGCAATTCTGCAGTGGAAACAAATACAGGGAGAATAGGGGAACAGGGGGCAGGTTTCAAAGGAGTCGTCTCATAGTTATTTCTTTCTACTTTACCTGTATTATTACCAGACAACGCAGCCTGTAAAATCTCAACTTTTCTCATCTGGTAAGATTTTCTTTATGGTCAAGTACCTTGGACATTAAACTTTGACCACAGTTCCTTGGACATTAAAAAAAGATCTATTCCAGGAATTTAAAACACTATTTCTACACACATATAATCAGGTTTATTAAATGCACTATTCAATTCCTTATACTCGTATTTTCATCCACTAGACCTAATTCTGATAAACATGTACTGAAATCCTGGCCAGGTGCAGTGGCTCACACCCATAATACCAGCACTTTGGGAGGCTGAGGTGGGTGGATCACGAGGTCAGGAGTTCGAACCCAGTCTGACCAACATGGCAAAACCCCATCTCTACCAAAACAACAACAACAAAAAAAAAATTAGCCAGGCATGGTGGCAAGCGCCTATAATCCCAGCTACTCAGGAGGCTGAGGTAGGAGAATCGTTTGAACCTGGTGGGGGCAGAGGCTGCAGTGAGCTGAGATCACACCACTTCACTCCAGCCTGGGCAAAAGAGCAAATCTCTGTCTCAAAAAAAAAAAATTATATATATATACATATAATATCTATATATATATTGTTCATAAACTATGCCTTTTACGATGGTAACAATCCATTTACCTAGCTTGATATTTAAATTTCACCTTGTCTTTTGGATATTTTCCTATATCTTAGATCTTTATTCAACTCTTTTATTTTCAGCTTTACCTATCAAGTTTTCAATAGTTTGCTTCTTCGAAACAGGACTTGGTTAGGTTTTGTTTCTTAAACTAATCTCACAGTATTTTACTGGCACAATATATTGACAGTATTTTACTGGGACAATATATAATCTGATGGTATTTTACTGGCACAATATATAATCTATTTGCATTTAGTTTAATGACTGCTATACCTATTTGATTCCTTCCAACCAAATGTTTAATCAATCTTAGTGAAAAGTAATTTATATATAATAAAATGCAGCCACTTAAGTGTACAATTTGATAAGCTTTGACAAATATATACACAAAGTGTAATCTCCTCAAACAGGATATAAAACAGTTCCCTCACCCCCAAAAGCTCTTTTATATCCCCCTCCAGGTAATCCCTACCAACCTCCACCTCAAACATTGATCTTATCTTTCACACTATAGATCAGTTTTACAAAATTTGATTTAATGGAATTAAAGACACTTTTGTGCCTTGCTCCTTTTTATAAACATAACTTTTCTAAGTATTGTATCAATAGTTTGCTCCTTCACACTGCTGAGTAGTATTCTCTTGTATGAAAGTACACAACTTGTTTATTGGTGGACACTTGGATTATGTAATTATAGTCTTTTACAAATGAAGCTAAGACATGTATAAATCTGTGGACAGGTATATACATTTCTCTTGAATAAATGTACAAAATGAAATCAATGGATCAAACTATAGATATGCACTTACATTTTTAAGAAACTGCCAAACTGTTTCCACCTTACAATCACATTTTCAAGGTATGAGAGCTCTACTTATTCCTCATCAGTTCCTACCATTGGTATAACCAGACTTTTTATTGGTTATTCCAGTAAGTATGCATTATTCTATCTCATTATGACATAAATTTGTATTTTTCTGATATTTAAAGATTTTCAGAGGCTGGACACGGTGGCTTATGTCCATAATCTCGGCACTTTGGGATGCCAAGCCAGGTGGATCACTTAAGCCCAGGAACTCAAGACCAGCCTAAGCAACATAGTGAAACCTCGTCTCTATAAAAAACTTAGCCAAGTGTGGTGGTATGACCTGTAGTCCCAGCTACTTTGGAGGCTAAGGTAGAGGATCGCTTGAGCCCAGGAAGCAGAGGTTGCAGTGAGCCAAGATGGTGCCACTACACTGCAGCCTGGACGACAGAGGGAGAAACTGTCTCAAAAAAATAAAATAAAAAAGATTTTGAGTACCCTTTCTGGTGTTTACTGATCGTTTGCACATATTATTTTGTAATGTGTTTGTTCTTACTTTCACCCTTCTTTTTCTTTCCAACTTTTATTTTAGGTTCAAGGGGTACATGTGCAGGTTTCGCAGGGGTTTGATGTACAGATAATTCCATCACCCACGTAATCAGTGTAATACCTGAAAGGCAGTTTTTCAGTCCTCACTCTCTTCCTACCCTCCACCCTCAAATAGATCCGGTGTCTGTTGCTCCCTTCTTTGTGTCCATGTGTACTCAATGGTTAGTTCCCACTAGTGAGTATGTGGTATTTGGTTTTCTGCTCCTGCATTAATTCACTTGGAATAATGGCCTCCCTGCATCCACGTTGCTGCAACGGACACAACTGCTTTCATTTTTACAGGTAGTAGTATTCCATGGAGTATATGTACCACATCTTCTTTTTTTTGAGATGGAGGTTTACCCTGTTGCCCAGGCTGGAGTGCAATGGCACCATCTCAGCTCAACTGCAACCTCCGCCTCCTGGGTTCAAGCAATTCTCTGCCTCAGCCTCCCGAGTAGCTGGGATTACAGGCGTCCACCACCATGCCCAGCTAATTTTTCTATTTTTAGTAGAGACGGGGTTTCACCATCTTGGCCAGGCTGGTCTTGAACTCCTGATCTTGTGATCTACCCACCTAAGCATCCCAAAGTGCTGGGATTACAGGCGTGAGTCACCACGCCCGGCCTTCTGGTTGTTTTTTTATTTGTTTTTATACCTTAAGTTCTGGGATACATGCGCAGAACATGCAGGTTTGTTACACAGGTATACGCGTGCCATGGTGGTTTGCTGCACCCATCAACCCGTCATCTACATTAGGTATTTCTCCTAATGCTGTCCCTCCCTAACCCCCCACCCCTCAACAGGCCCACACCAGTGTGTGATATTCCCCTCCCTGTGTCCATGTGTTCTAATTGTTCAACTCCCATTAATGAGTGAAAACATGCGGTGTTTAGTTTTGTTCCCGTGTTAGTTTGCTGAGAATGGTGGTTTCCAGCTTCATCCATGTCCCTGCAAAGGACATGAACTCATTTGTTTTTATGACTGCACAGTATTCCATGGTGTACATGTGCCACATTTCCTTTATCCAGGCTATCATTGATGGGCATTTGGGCTGGTTCCAAGTCTTTGCTATTATGAACAGTGCTGCAATAAACATATGTGTGCATGTGTCTTTATAGTAGAATGATTTATAATCCTTTGGGTATACACCCAGTAACGGGATTGCTGGGTCAAATGGTTATTTCTGGTTCTAGAACCTTGAGGAATCGCCATACTGTCTTCCACAATGGTTGAACTTATTTACGCTCCCACCAACAGTGTAAAAGCGTTCCTATTTCTCCACATCCTCTCCAGCATCTGTTGTTTCCTGACTTTTTAATGATCGTCATTCTAACTGGTGTGAGATGGTATCTCATTGTGGTTTTGATTTGCATTTCTCTAATGACCCGTGATGATGAGCTTTTTTTCATATGTTTGTTGGCTGCATAAATGTCTTCTTTTCAGAAGTGTGTGTTCATATCCTTTGCCCACTTTTTGATGGGGCTGTTTGCTTTTTTTCTTGTAAATTTGATCTTTGTAGATTCTGGATATTAGTCCTTTGTCAGATGGATAGATTGCAAAAATTTTCTCCCATTCTGTAGGTTTTTCTGTTCACTCTGATGATAGTTTTTTTGCTGTGCAGAAACTCTTCAGTTTAATTAGATCCCATTTGTCAATTTTGGCTTTTGCTGCCTTTGCCTTTGGTGTTTTAGTCAAGAAGTCTTTGCCATGTCTTTGCCATGGGATTGCCTAGGTTTTCTTCTAGGGTTTTTATGGTTTTAGGTCTTACGTTTAAAAGTCTTTAATCCATCTTGAATTAATTATTGTATAAGGTATAAGGAAGGGGTCCAGTTTCAGTTTTCTGCATATGGCTAGCCAGTTTTCCCAACACCATTTATTAAATAGAGCATCCTTTCTCCATTGCTTGTTTTTGTCAGGTTTCCCAAAGATCAGATGGTTGTAGATGTGTGGCGTTATTTCTGAGGCCTCTGTTCTATTCCATTGGTCTATATATGTTTTGGTACCAGTACCAAGCTGTTTTGGTTACCACAGCCTTGTAGTATAGTTTGAAGTTAGATAGCACGATGCCTCCAGCTTTGTTCTTTTTGCTTGGGATTGTCTTGGCTATATGGGCTCTTTTTTGGTTCCATATGAAATTTAAAGAAGTGTTTTCTAATTCTGTGAAGAAAGTCAATGGTAGCTTGATGGGGATAGTATTGAATCTATAAATTACTTCGGGCAGTATGGCCATTTTCACTATATTGACTCTTCCTATCCATGAGCATGGAATGTTTTCCATTTGTGTCCTCTCTTATTTCCTTGAGCAGTGGTTTGTAGCTCTCCTTGAAGAGGTCCTTCACATCCCTTGTAAGTTGGATTCCTAGGTATTTTATTCTCTTTGTAGCAATTGTGAATGGGAGTTCACTCATGATTTGGCTCTCATGAGTTTGTCTATTATTGGTGTATAGGAATGCTTGTGATTTTTCACACTGATTTCCTATCCTGAGACTCTGCTGAAGTTGTTTATCAGCTAAAGGAGATTTGGGGCTGAGACAATGCAGTTTTCTAAATATACAATCATGTCATCTGCAAAGAGAGATAATCTGACTTCCTCTCGTCCTACCTGAATACCCTTTATTTCTTTCTCTTGCCTGATTGCCCTGGCCAGAACTTCCAATACTACATTGAATAGGAGTGGTGAGAGAAGGCATCCTTGTCTTCTACCGGTTTTCAAAGGGAATGCTTCCAGCTTTTGCCCATTCAGTATGATATTGGCTGTGGGTCTGTCACAAACAGCTCTTATTATTTTGAGATAAGTTCCATCAATATCTAGTTTATTTAGAGTTTTTAGCATGAAGGGCTGAATTTTATTGAAGGCCTTTTCTGCATCTATTGAGATAATCATGTGTTTTTGTCACTGGTTCTGTTTATGTGATGGATTACGTTTACTGATTTCCATCATGTTGAACCAGTCTTGCATCCTAGGGATGAAGCCAACTTGATTGTGGTGGATAAGCTTTTAGATGTGCTGCTGGATTTGGTTTGCTAGTATTTTATTGAGGATTTTAGCACTGATGTTCATCAAGGATATTGGCCTGAAATTTTCTTTTTTTGTTGTGTCTCTGCCAGGTTTTGGTATCAGGATGATGCTGGCCTCATAAAATGAGTTAGGGGGGAGTCCATCTTTTTCAATTGTTTGGAATTGTTTCAGAAGGAATGATACCAGCTCCTCTTTGTACCTCTCGTAGAATTCAGCTGTGAATCTGTCTGGGTCTGGCCTTTTTTGGTTGGTAGGTTATTAATTACTGCCTCAATTTCAGAACTTGTTATTGGTCTATTCAGGGATTCAACTTCTTCCTGGTTTAGTCTTGGGAGGGTGTATGTGTCCAGGAATTTATCCATTTCTTCTAGATTTTCTAGTTTATTTGTATAGAGGTGTTTATAGTATTCTCTGATGGCAGTTTGTATTTCTGTGGGATCAGTGGTGATATCCCCTTTATCATTTTTTATTGTGTCTATTTGATTCTTCTGTCTTTTCTTCTTTGTTAGTCTAGCTAGCAGGATTCACTGATTTTTTGAAGGGTTTTTCATGTCTCTATCTCCTTCAGTTCTGCTCTGATCTTAATTATTTCTTGTCTTCTAGCTTTTGAATTTGTTTGCTCTTACTTCTCTAGTTCTTTTAATTGTGATGTTAGGGTGTCAATTTTAGATCTTCCCTGCTTTCTCTTGTGGGCATTTACTGCTATAAATTTCCCTTTAAACACTGCTTTAGCTGTGTCCCACAGATTCTGGTACGTCGTGTCTTTGTTCTCATTGGTTTCAAATAACTTATTTATTTCTGCCTTAATTTCATTATTTATCCAGTAGTCATTCAGGAGCAGGTTGTTCACTTTCCATGTAGTTGTGCAGCTCTGAGTTTCTTAATCCTGAGTTCTAATTTGATTGCACTATGGTCTGAGGGACTACTATGATTTCCATTCTTTTGCATTTGCTGAGGAGTGTTTTAATACCAATTATGTGGTCAATTTTAGAAAAGTGCTATGTGGTGCTGAGAAGAATGTATATTCTGTTGCTTGGGGGTGGAGAGTTTGGTAGATGTCTATTAGGTCCTCTTAGTCCAGAGCTGAGTTCAAGTCCTGAATATCCTTGTTAATTTTCTGTCTCATTGATCTGTCTAATATTGATAGTGGGGTGTTAAAGTCTCCCACTATTATTGTGTGGGAGTCTAAGTCACTTTGTAGGTCTCTAAGGACTTACTTTACGAATCTGGGTGCTCCTGTATTGGGTGCATATATATTTAAAATAGCTCTTCTTGTTGCATTGATCCCTTTACCATTATGCAATGCCCTTCTTTGTCTTTTTTGATCTTCATTGGTTTAAAGTCTGTTTTATCAGAGACTAGAATTGTAATCCCTGTTTTTTGTTGTTGTTGTTGTTTTGCCTTCCATTTGCTTGGTAAATATTCCTCCATTCCTTTATTTTGAGCCTATGTGTGTCTTTGCACATGAGATGAGTCTCCTGAATACAGCACACCGATGGGTCTTGACCCTTTATCCAATTTGCCAGTCTGTGTCTTTTAATTGGGGCATTTATACTTAAGGCTAATATTGTTAAGTGTGAATCTGATCCTGTCGTTATGATGCTAGCTGGTTATTTTGCCCGTTAGTTGATGCAGTTTCTTCATAGTGTCAATGGTCTTTACAATTTGGTATGTTTTTACAGTGGCTGGTACTGGTTTTCCTTTCCATATTTAGTGTTTCCTTCAGGCCTGGTGGTGACAAAATCTCTCAGCATCTGTAAAGAATTTGACTTCTCCTTCGCTTAAGAAGCTTAGTTTGGCTGGATATGAAATTTCGGGATGAAAATTCTTTTCTTTAAGAATGCTGAATATTGGCGCCACTCTCTTCTGGCTTGTAGGCTTTCTGCTGAGAGATCTGCTGTTAGTCTGATAGGTTTCCCTTTGTGGGTAACTTGACCTTTCTCTCTGGCTACCCTTAACACTTTTTCCTTCATTTCAACCTTGGTGAATCTGATGATTATGTGTCTTGGGGTTGCTCTTCTCGAGGAGTATCTTTGTGGTGTTCTCTGTATTTCCTGAATTTGAATGTTGGCCTGTCTTGCTAGGTTGGGGAAGTTCTCCTGGATAATATCCCAAAGAGTGTTTTGCAACTTGGTTCCATTCTCCTCAACACTTTCAGGCACACCAATCAAATGTAGGTTTGGTTTTTTCACATAGTCCCATACTTCTTGGAGGCTTTGTTTGTTCCTTTTCATTCTTTTTTCTCTAATCTTGTCTCCACGCTTTATTTCATTAAGTTGATCTTCAATCTCTGATATCCTTTCTTCTGCTTGATTGATTCGGCTATTGATACTTGTGTGTGCTTCACAAAGTTCTTGTGCTTTGTTTTTCAGCTCTATCAGCTCATTTATGTTCTTATCTAAACTGGTTATTCTAGTTAGCAATTCCTCTAATCTTTCAAGGTTCTTAGCTTCCTTGCATTGGGTTAGAACATGCTCCTTTAGCTTAGAGGAGTTTGTTATTACCCACCTTCTGAAGCCTACTTCTGTTAATTCATCAAACTTATTCTCTGTCCAGATTTGTTCCCTTGCTGGCGAGGAGTTGTGATCCTTAGGAGGAGAAGAGGCGTACTGGTTTTTGGAATTTTCAGCCTTTTTGCGCTGGTTTTCCTCATCTTCGTGGATTTATCTACCTTTGGTGACCTTCAGGTGGGGTTTCTGTGTGGACGTCCTTTTTGTTGATGGTGATACTATTCCTTTCTGTTTGTTAGTTTTTGTTCTAACAGGCCCCTCTGCTGCAGGTCGGCTGGAGTTTGCTGGAGGTCCACTCCAGACCCTGTTTGCCTGGGTATCACCACTGGAGGCTGCAGAACAGCAAAGATTACTGCCTGTTCCTTCCTCTGGGAGCTTCATCCCAGAGGGGCACCCGCCAGATGCCAGCTGGAGCTCTCCTATATGAGCTGTCTGTTGACCCCTGCTGGGAGGTGTCTCCCAGTCAGGAGGCATGGGGGTCAGGGACCCACTTGAGGAGTCTGTCCCTTAGCAGAGCTCCAGCGCTGCACTGAGAGATCTGCTGCTCTCTTCAGAGCCAGCAGGCAGGAACGTTTAAGTTTGCTGAAGCTGCGCCCACAGCTGCCCATTCTCCTAGGTGCTCTGTCCCAGGGAGATGGGAGTTTTATCTATAAGCCTGGGGCTGCTGCCTTTCTTTCAGAGATGCCTTGCCCAGAGAGGAGGAATCTAGAGAGGCAGTCTGGCTATGGAAGTTTAGTTCATTTATATCTTTTTTCTTTTCTAATAAAAACATTTGCAGGTACAAATTCCTCTCTATATACTGCTTTAGCTGCATTCCACAAATGTAACAGACTGTGTTTACACCTTCATTCATTCCAAAATGTTTTTCTAATTTCCCTTATTTCTCCTTTGACCTATGTGTAATTTAGATGTTGCTTAATTTCCAAATGTTTGGGGAACTTTTCTAGTTATCTTTTTGTTAATGATTTCTATTGCAATTCCACAGAAACTCTGGCTCATGCCTATAACCCCAGCATTTTGGGGGACCAAGGTGGAAGAATCACTTGAGGCCAGGAATTTGAGACCAGCCTGCACAACATAGTCAGACCTCATCTCTACTAAAAATTAAACAAACAAACAAAAAAAATAGCTGAATTTGGTAGAGTGTACCTGTAGTCCCAGCTACTCAGGAGGCTGAGGTGAGAGAATCATTTGAGCCTGGAGATAGAGGATGCAGTGAGTTACAATCGCAACACTTCAGCCTGGATGACAGAGCAAGCGAGACCCTGTCTTCAAAAAAGAACACACATGATGTACGGTTTCAGTCCTTTTAAATGTATTGAGATGTGTTCTATTATCCAAGATATAGTCTATTTTACTGAATGTTCCAAAGGCACTTGAATGTGTAATCTGCAGTTGATACGTATCATATTCTCTAAGTGCCAATTATGTCAAGTTAATTGACAATGTTATTCAAGTCTTCTATATCCTTCCTATTTTTCTGTATACTTGGTTTTATCAATATTGAAAGGCAAAGGTTGAAATCTACAACTATAATTGTGGACTTGCACATTTCTCATTTTAGTTCTGACCATTTGTACTTCATGTATTTTAGAACTCTGTTATTAAACACCTACAAATGTAGGACTGTTCTGTCTTCTTGATGAACTTACATGTTTGTCTTTACTAAATATTTCTATCTCTGTTAATATTCCTTGTTTGTGTGAAGTCTACCTTGTTTTGGGGTTTTTTTTCTCTTGACTTTTATTTTAGATTCAGGGGTATGTGTGCAGGTTTACTGCATGGGTAAACTGCCTGTTGCCGAGGTTCGACGTACAAAGAATCCTTTCACCCAGTCGTACACACAGTACCCAATAGGTAGTTTTTCAACCCACCCCTGGCTCCCAACCTCCCCTCTCAAGTAGTCCCCAGTGTCTACTGTTCCCATCTTTGTGTCCATGTGTATTCACTGTTTAGCTCCCACTTACAAGAACATGCGGTATTTCATTTTCTGTTTCTGTGTTAATTCACATGAAGCTGACTTCGATCTTAATATACCTACTCCAGTTTTCTTTTTATGAGCCTACATAATTTATTCACATTTAGTAGATGACCTAAATATTAATTTTGTTCTTTCCATCTATATTTTGTTTGTTGCTTATTTGACATTGCTATCTTTTTTCTTTTTCCTTATTAGTGTGATAAAGTTGGCGTGCAGGCTGGGTACACTGGCTCATGCCTGTAATCCCAGCACTTTGGGAGGCTGAAGAAGGCAGATCACTTGAGACCAGGGGTTCGAGACCAGCCTGGCCAAAATGGTGCAACTCCATTTCTACTAAAAATACCAAAAAACTATCTGGGCATGGTGGCACATGCCTACAATCCCAAGTACTCTAGAGTCCGAGGTACAGGAATCATTTGAACCCAGGAGGCGGAGGTAACAGTGAGCCAAGATCCCACCACTGCACTCAAGCCTGGGTGGCAGAGCAAGATTCTGTCTCAAAAAGAAAAAAAAAAAAAGTTGTCATTCGTTTCATTTCCCCTTTACCTAAATACTACTGAACTTTTCCATCTTATCAATGGTTATCTTCCCTTTCCTGCCTTTCACTGTTGAAAGCATATGTCTTTAATTTATAAACAAGATGTCAAACATTTCCCCTACAAAAATACTCCACACTTATCCACTCCTTTCCCATTCCCAATCCCAAAAATGAGACTCCTAAAATACATCTACCTTTTCTTCTTTTCCCTTCCCTCTCTACTCTATGACACCTTTGGCACATTTCTTCTGCAGAGCACCCTAATTCCTATATTTTGCAGAAAGAGCTCAATACTCATTCAAAACTTTTCCTTATGTCCATTCTATTAAAGAGGTCTAATGTAGCACTTACATATTTCCAGTCCAACTTCATCCATTAAGATATAATTTTAAATATAAAACCAAGTTCATTGTTCACTGCTCTTCACTCTCTTCTTCACCTTTCCCAGTCTTATAGTCTCTGATCTGCTTCATTTATTTGCCTAGTATTTTCCTCAAATAGGATACTTGAGTGGTATACTCTGAATTTATATAGACCCCCTAAACATCTTTCTTTTACCTATACAGATAAATACCTTGGCTGGATATGGTATTCTTGGGTTGCAGTCATGTTTCTCTCAGTAGCTCTAGATGGTAATTCACTGTTTTTTAGCTATAGTTTTCAAATTTGAAATGTGATGCCTGTCTTTTTTTTTTCTCCTGTGGCTTACCGCCACTCCTCCATCCATTTCCTTTTTTGGTTCTTTTCTTTTGATTTCAATAGTTTTGGGAGTACAGATAGTTTCTGATTACATAGATGGGTTCTTTAGCAGTGACTTTTGAGATTTTAGTGCACTCATCATCCGAGCAGCGTACACTGTACACAATATGTAGTCTTTTCTTCCATCTGTTTCTTTCTCTCCTTCTGGAAGTCATATTATCCACATTTTGGACATCTCAAATTTCTCCTCCAAGTTTCTTTGCTTTCATGATTTCTATCTCTTTATATATTTGCTCTCCAAAATTTTCTTACACTGCCCCCTTTTAATTCATTTACTGAATTGTTTAATAAGGAAATCATAGATTTCAGCTCCAGAAAGTTATCTGTTGGAAAAAGTACATTTAACTCTCTTTAAATGTTCTAGATTTTTAATTTAAAATTTGGAAAGCCAGTCTCACACAGATGTGTTCAAGCAGACAGGCTGTGAGTACACTGTGTGTTAACCTGCAGTAATCTTCTCTGTTCTCAGATCTCCCAGTACTGCTTCAGCCTCAAGCACAGGTTAAGATTCTGCCCATCCATTCAGCAATACATTTGCCTTGTAGAGATCAAGAAGGCCAACTATACTACATACATGGGCGCTATGTCCCATCTTCCAGGATCTGCAGCTTCATGGTCCTTGCCCCTGGCTACAATGGCCAGCTACACACCAGTTCTCTCTGCTTAGAAGGATCACTACAGAACCAGATCCTGCAGTTTTCTGTAGGGCACCACAGCAGGCTGCCTCAAGAGAACCAGACAGGGGGTAGGTAACTGAGGGAGCCAAGGAAGCAGGCCTCATTCAGAATGCCATTTTCTTCATATCCCCCTTGGCTTCTCCTTATTATTAAAGCGCATCTGAGTTTGGGTTTTCTGTTGTTTCCAATCAAAAGTATCCCAACTACTTATTTTACCAATTCTAAAATGAACACTTTTAAAACTAATAGCTCAGAAATCAGGATATATTATAAAATCTATGGTATGCCACATACCATAAGTGACAGTGTTTTTTCTCAGTTCACAAAATAAGAGTGTATTTTGCACTCAATGGCACCTTGGTAAGGTGCAGTTATATATATATGGCAACTCCAAACCTGGAGGAGCCCAACTCTCTGCTTACTGTTATATACCAACAAGCAGCTAGATACGGCTAGAGACAAAATATTATGCTGTTTGGTCTCTCTTCACACTTATAAACACACATCTCATATAGACTCTCCACACTGTGGGTCAACCAATAATTCATTTCCCCGGTCAATTCACTTTTTACACCTTATTTTCTCTCTATTTCCTAAACCTTCTTCCCTCTCTTCAATTTTAGCTCATAATTAGTGGATTATCTTACTTGTTTCATATCTATTGTCTTCCAGTGGAATGTAAACTTCACAACAGCATGGATTTTTGTCTGTTCTGTTGACTATTTACATTTAAAGAGAGTACATTTAACTCTCTTTAAATGTTCTAGATTTTTAACTTAAAATGTGGAAAGCCAGTCTCACATGGATGTGTTCAAGCAGACAGGCTGTGAGTACACTGTGTGTTAACCTGTAGGAATCTTCTCTTCTCAGATCTTCCAGCACTGCTTCAGCCTCAAGCACAGGTTAAGACTCTGCCCATCCATTCAGCAAAGTATGCCTGGCATTCTAATGACACTCAGTGAATAGCTGTAGAAAGAATAACTAATGAGGAGAGAACTATATATATTTTTTCCCACTACTAAATGCACATACTATGCCTCTCCTCTAGTTACAAAGGATAAATGGTGTAAGCCCATTCAGAGTTGCATCGTCTACCTGGGTCCAGAATTTTTAAACTCCACCAAATCAAGGGCATTACCAGAGCAAACCTAATTCTAACTTCCACCCAACACTTTTACCCTCTGCTGGATCAGCTTACAGACAAGCTGTTGCATTCTCTTCTTAAAAAACAAACCCCCTTCTGCTCATATTCTTCAGGCTACTGCCTACTTCTCTTCTCACTTTTATATAAAAAATCTTATTGAAAGTTGTCTACTTTGACTGACCCAACGCTCTCACCAAATACCTTAACCAACTCCAACTGGACTTTAACCCTTACCCTCCTCTGAAATCCCTTTGTTAAGGTACATAAGGTGAATCTCATAGCATTCAAAAAGCTAGTAACTCTCTTCTTAAAACTCTTTTCACTTGGTCCCCAAAACTCTCCACTCTGGATTCCCTGGCAGCTTCTTCTCAGTTCACTTTACTAAATCTGCCTGCTTTCCCAATCTCTAAAAAGTAGCCCCGCTTCTCTATCTAAAGCCTGTTTCTCTACCTAATTCACTGGGTAGGTGATCTCACACTATCTCAAAGCTTTACATACCACCTACATACATTTTTAACAACCAAATTTTCATCTCCAGAATGAATCACCATTCTCCTGATTATTCCAAGTAAAAACTAGGAATAATGCAAGCATAACATCTGTTTAAAAAAATTCTTTTTTTCCTTTCTAACATTTATCACTTTCTTACTTTTATTGCCTTATTGCAGCTGTTTTAGACCTTCATTACAATACTGAAAATGAAAAGAACTTCTGATGGAAGTATCCTGTCTTATTCCCAATCTCAGGGAAAAGCTTTCAGTATTTCATCATACAGTGTGATTGTTATCCTAAATTCTTCGTACAAGCTCTTAATATATTAAGGAAGTATCTTTTTTTTCTTTTCTTTCACCTTTTTGAGACAAGGTCTTGCTCTGTCACCAAGGCTGGAACGCAGTGGTGGGATCATGACTCACTGCAGCCTCAACCTCCCAGGCTCAAGCAATCCTCCCATTTCAGCCTCCCAAACAGCTGGGACTACAGGCACACACCACCATGCCTGGATAATTTTGTAATTTTTGTAGAGATAGAGTCTCACTATGTTGCCCAGGATGGCCTCAAACTCCTGGCCTCAAGCAATCCTCCCACGTCAGTCTCCCAAAGTATTAGGATTACAGGCATGAATCACCTCACCCAGTCAAGGAAGTATTTTCCATTCCTAGTTTGTTAAAGGTTTTTATCATTAATGTATTGAACTCCATTTTTTAAAATTATGTATCTACTAAAATAATCATTTATACTGTAAATGTTGTGAGTGATACTGATTTTCAAGTATTAAATCAACCTTAAATTTCTCAAATAAATCCATTTGGTCATGATTATTTCGGTATTTCACTAAATACAGTCTGCAAATATTCTGTTTACATTTTTTCCATCTATGTTCATAACACAGACTGACTTGCTGTTTTCCTTTTCTTTCAGGTTTTTATAACAAAATGATGCTGGCTGTATAAAAACAAGAATAGAATTTCACCTCTTTTCCTATGCTCTGGAAGAGTCTGTGTAAGACTGGTGAAATGCCTATAAAAGTTGGGAAGAACTGACTGGTGAAGTTATCTGGACCTGGAGTTTTCTTTTTAGTAAGTCGGCTTTCCTAGATATTTGCCATTTCATCTAAAATTTTCAATGTACTGGAATAGTCATTAATAATATCCTCCTGATTTTGTCAGTGTCTATAAGATCTACCGTGATCTCCCCTTTCCTATTGCTGATATCACTCGTTTGTTTGCTTTTTGCCTTTATCAATCTCTCCAGCAGTTGATCAATTTCATTAGTCTTTTCTAATGTTTGTCTTTGTTAATCCTCGCTACTGTACCTGTTTTATATTCAACTAATTTATATTTATTGTTTTCTTCCCTTTGGAGCACATTGTACAGTGCTTTTTCTACTTGGAGTTGAAAACTTAGATCTTCACCTTTCCTTTTTAATGTATGCATTTAAAACTATAATCTTCATTCTCAGAATGCCATTAACTGTATCTCAAAGTTCTGACAGATAATACTTTCTCTGCCATTCCGCTTAAAACATTTTCAAATTTCCAAGGTGATTTCTTCTTTGATTCATGAATATTTAGAAGTATACAGAAACTATATGGTACAATGTTCTATATAAGTCAATTAGGCCAAATGTTTTCAAATCTTTCTGTTCTATGAACTATTGAGAGAGTATTAAAATTACTTTTGCCATTAGCAGTGGATGCTAAAAAGTAGAAGGAAATTCTGACGAGCAGCAGGGTATGTGCATGGTCTTAAAGCATCTTCCCACAGACTGCTTATTGATTGCAAATAGGAAAAAAATAGTAATTATATAGTGGAAAAATAAGACAGCACCTCAAACAGGAGAATAAAATCAACATTAAAAAATATCAGACAGGCCGGGCGCGGTGGCTCAAGTCTGTAATCCCAGCACTTTGGGAGGCCGAGACGGGCGGATCACGAGGTCAGGAGATCAAGACTATCCTGGCTAACACGGTGAAACCCCGTCTCTACTAAA
>NW_016805470.1:1927480-1939420 GCF_001698545.2 Rhinopithecus bieti | reverse complement strand
AAAAAAAAAAAAAAAAAAAAAAATATCAGACAGATGGTCATTGTATGCCTCCAGATCGAAGAACACTCCCTCACCTATGCAGTATTCTGGCCAAGGATTCGTAACTTGAATCTAATGATGGGAAAACAAAATAAATGCAAAATAAGGAACTGGATTAAAAGAGGGGGAATGTATTAATCAATTTAATGATACTGACATTCTATCAATATCATTAAAAAACAAAAAAGAAAGAAAAAGAAATGCAGTACAAATATTCTAAATCAGGGACCGGTAAACTACAATTGCCAGGCCAAATCAGGCCTGCTGTTTGCTTATGTAGATAAAATTTTCCTGAAACACAGCTGTATCTTTTCACATACTTATAGTCAATGGCTGCTTCTCTCTACAACAGCAGAGGTGACTAGATGTGACAGACATCTATGACACAAATCCAAAAATATTTACTATTAGACCCTGTAGAGAAAATGTTTGTTGATCTCTGTTCTAGATTAAAGCGTGGCAATCAGATGCAATACCTAACCCTAGACTGCATCCTGTACTACAGGTTGAAAATTACACAAAGAACATTGCAGGTCAACTGACAGAATGAAGCACAAACAGTAGATTAAAGCATTGTATAATGTCAAATATATTGAAGGTAAAAACTGTACTTTAAGACTCTTAAGACTGTCACTAGTCTCAGAAAACACACACTAATGTATTTTGGGTCAAGGGCCATGATATATACAGTTTACCCTTGAAAGTCTCAGAGGGAAAAATTATGTATACACACACATATCTGTGTGTGTGTGCTTATGTGGAGGGAGGGGTGAGGAATGATAAAGCAAATGTAGCGAGATGTTCAATGAATTTGGGTAGAATACAAAGTTGTGCTTTGCACTGCTTTTATTCTTGCACTTTTCTGTGAGCTTAAAATTATTTACAAATAAAAAATTTGTGGCCGGGCATGGTGACTCACACCTGTAATCCCAGCACTTTGGGAGGCCAAGACAGGTGGATAGCTTGAGGTCAGGAGTTCAAGACCAGCCTGGCCAACATGACGAAACCCCATCTCTACTAAAAATACAAAATTAGCCAGGCATGGTGGTACACACCTGTGGTCCCAGCTATTTGGGAGGCTGAGGCTGAGGCAGACGAATCACTTGAATCTGGGAGCCGGAGGCTGCAGTGAGCCAAGATCACACCACTGCACTCCAGCCTGGGTGACAGAGCAAGGCTCTGTCTCCAAAAAAAAAATTGTTTTTACCTCTGACATTTACCTCTGACATCTTTCACTTTATATATCATAAGGTTTCAATATTAGGTAAACACACATTTAGAATCATTCTTTCTGGTAGACTGTGCTTTGACCATTATGATAAGTTCCTATTTTGCCTCTAGCAATCCTTCTTAAGTCTATTTTGTCAGATATAGACATAAACCAGCTGTCTTTGGGTTAGCGTGTGATATATCTTTTTCCCTATCCTTTTACTTTCAATATTTGACTCACTACAGTTAAGTACAGTTTTGTATCATAGTTCATTGGTTTTCTTAAACCCACTTAGACAAATCTGTCATTGAACTGGTATCGTGAGTCAGTTTTCATTCCAGTACTGACATAACTGGGATTAAATTTACTGTCTTGCTATTTGTTTTGTATTTGCCCAGTTACTCTATGTTCCTTTTCCTATCTTGTTTTACCTTTTTTTTGGATTAAATATTCTTATTATTGCATTTTTTCTTTATAAACTACTATGTTATGCATCCTTTTACTATTCACTTTTATTTTGCTATTACCTTTACTTTTACTACCATTAGTGATCACCCTAGAAATTATAACTTGCATCCCTGATTTATTAAAGCCTAATATAAATTAGTACTTATACCATTTCCTGGGCAGTTCAAGGACCTTAAGTTTCACTTCTCCCATCCACCTATACCAGCTGCTTGGGCTTTGTTGGTGTATATTTTAATTCTATATTCTAAATCCTGGAGGACATTATTATTGCATACAATTAACATTCAGTTAAGTTGACCCACACTTTATTCTTTCCACTGCTCCTCATTCCTCTTACAATCTCTGTATTTCCTTCTGCAATCATTCTCCTCTGCTTATGGAACTCCCTTTACTGTAAGGCTGCCGGTGATTAATCCCCTCTGTTTTTGTTCATCTGAAAATACCTTTAGTTCTTCATTTTTGAAGTACATTTTCTACTGGATATAGAAGGGTAGAGAACTACAGCTCATGGACTAGCAGCCTGTTTCTGTAAGTAAGGTTTTACTGGAACACAGTCATGCCCATTCGCTTATGATTGTTTATGACTGCTTTCATGCAACAATACAGAATAGTTGTGGCAGAGATCTCACATGGCCCAGGAGTCTAAGATATGTACCACCTGGTCCTTTAAAGAGAAAGTTTGTCAACTCTTGGTATACAATTCTATGCTGGCATTTATTTTCTTTTCAGCACTTTAAAACTGTCATTCCATTGTTTGCGCTTCCATTGTTTATATTAAGAAGGTAGCTTTCAGTCTTGTCCTTGCTTTTTTTTTTTAAATAAGAAAATAAATTTTTAAAACAGAGACAAGATCTCACTGTGTTACCCAGGCTGGTCTCAAACTCCTGGGCTCAAGGAATCATCCCGCCTCAGCCTCCCAAAGTACTGGGATTACAGGTATGAGCCATCACGCTCAGCCTTGTTCTTGCTTGTGTAAAGATAATGTGTCTCAACCCACTGGTTGCTTTAAGATTTTTAGCTTTAGGCCGGGCGCGGTGGCTCAAGCCTGTAATCCCAGCGCTTTGGGAGGCCGAGACGGGCGGATCACGAGGTCAGGAGATCGAGACCATCCTGGCTAACACGGTGAAACCCCGTCTCTACTAAAAAATATAAAAAAAAAAAAAACTAGCCGGGTGAGGTGGCGGGTGCCTGTAGTCCCAGCTACTCGGGAGACTGAGGCAGGAGAATGGCATAAACCCGGGAGGCGGAGCTTGCAGTGAGCTGAGATCCGGCCACTGCACTCCAGCCTGGGCGACAGAGCGAGACTCCGTCTCCAAAAAAAAAAAAAAGAAGATTGAGACCATCCTGGCCAACATGGTGAAAACCAGTTTCTACTAAAAATACAAAAATTAGCTGAGCGTGGTGGCACGCGCCTGTAGTTCCAGCTATTCGGGAAGCTGAGGCAGAAGAATCACTTGAACCAGGAGGCGGAAGTTGCAGTGAGCCAAGATCCAGCCTGGGGACAGAGCGACACTTGGTCTTAAGAAAAAAAAAAAAAGATTTTTAACTTTCTTAGCAAAAATGCTGAGTATGCTTTTCTTTCCTCACCCTGTTTGGTGTTTGTTGCACTTCCTAAATCAGCAGCTTTAAGCATACTATCACTTTGTGAACATTCTGGGACATTATCTCATTAAGTATTGCTTCTGCTCCACTCTTTTTCACCTTTTGGAGTTCCAATTACAACTGTGTCCCACATCATTCACACTCTTTTTGGTATGTGCAAAAGTAATTGCAGTTTTGCGTTTTTTAACTCCATTTTTTTTTTTTTTTTTTTTTTTTTTGAGACAGAGTTTCGCTCTGTTGCCCAGGCTGGAGTGCAGTGGCGCAATCTCGGCTCACTGCATTCTCCACCTCCTGGGTTTAAGCAATTCTCTGCCTCAGTCTCCCAAGTAGCTGGGATTACAGGCACCCACCACCACGCCCGGCTAAATTTTTTTTGTATTTTTTTAGTAGAGACAGGGTTTCACCATCTCGGCCAGGCTGATCTTGAACTCCTGACCTCGTGATCCACCCGCCTTGGACTCCCAAAGTGCTGGGATTACAGGCATGAGTCACCACACCCAGCCTTTAATGCCAATTTTTAAATATTAGGTTGGTGCAAAAGTAATTGTGGTTTTTGCCATTAAAAAAAAGAAAACTGGCAAAAACCGCAATTACTCTTGCAACAACCTAGTATTTTTCATTCCTTTGTCTTTGGGTTTCTATACAGGTATTTTTTCCCAACATACCTTATAATTAACTAATTCTCTTCTCATCTAAGGCTCTTAAAATCAATTACTGTATTTCTAGTTTCCAGTGCTTCTTTTTATACTTTCTATTACTCTACTGAAATTACTGATCTTGTTATATAAATTCTTAAAGATACTAATCATTTATTTTAAAGTCTATTTCTAATCATTCTAAAAACTGACTTGTGTATGTGTGTGTGTGTGTGTCCACTAATGGCCTTTTTTGGTCTGTTCCAAAATCCAATCCAGAACCCCATAGGGCATTTACTGTTTTTTTTTTTTTTTTTTTTTTTGAGACGTAGTCTCGCTCCGTCACCCAGGCTGGAGTGCAGTGGCGTGATCTCAGCTCACTGCAACCTCCGCCTCCCAGGTTCAAACTATTCTCCTGTCTTGGCCTCCTAATTAGCTGGCATTACAGGCACCTGCCACTAGGCCCAGCTAATTTTTGTATTTTTAGTAGAGACAGGGTTTCACCATGTTGGCCAGGCTGGTCTCGAACTCCTGACCTCAGGTGATCCACCTGCCTCGGCCTCCCAAAGTGCTGAGATTACCAGCATGAGCCACCATGCCGGGCCAGTGCATTTACTTTTAATGTCTTCTTGGTCTCCTTGAGTCTGTTTCTTAAATAACTGAAATTTTAATTGAGATAACAGCAGATTCACATGTAGTTATAAGAAGAAATACAGACAGATTCCTTGTACACTTTGACGAGTTTCCCCAAATGGCAACATTTTAAAAAATTATAGTACAGTATCACAACCAGAATACTGACAATAAGTCAACTACATTCAGGTTTCTATAGTTTTACTTGTACTCATTAGTGTGTGTGCGAGTGTATGTGTATGTATCAGTGTGTCAAGTCTATACAATTCTGTCACCTGTATAGATTCAAGGATCTACCTCCACAGTCAAGATACTGAACAGTTTCAACACTATAAGGATTCCCCATGTTGCCCTTTTACAATCAGCATACCTCCTATCCCTGTGTCCTTAATGTAGCATTTTACCATTATGCCCATCTTTGTCTCTGGTAATTGTCTTTGCTCTGAAGTCTAATTTATCAAATATTAATACAGCCATTTCTGTTTTTTTATTAAATCAATGTTTGCATGGTATAATTTTGCATCCTTTTCTGTCTACCTACATTATTCAATTTGAAGTGACTTTCCTATAAGCAGTATATAGTTGGGTCACGTGTCTTCATCCACTCTACCAGTCTCTGTCTTTTGATTGGTATATTTAGTCCATTTACATTTAAGGTAATTATTAATACATCAAGGCTTAAGTTCTTGGTCTTTTGTTCTCCTCCTCTTGCCTTCCTATAGGTCACTTGAACATTTTTTAGAGTCCTATATTAGGGTTCTCCAGAGAAACAGAACAAACTGGATATACAACAGAGGATTTATTAGGGAAACTGGCTCACACAATTACAGGAGCTGAGAAGTCCCACGATAGGCTGTCTGCAAGCTGGAGAGCCAGGGAAGCCAATGGCACAGTGCAGGACAAGCCCAAAGCCTGAGAACCAAGGGAGCTGATGGTATAACTCAGTCTGAGGTCAAAGGCCCAAGAACCTGGGAGACTGCTTGTGCTAGTCCTTAAGTCTTGACAGCCAGAGAGCCTGGAGTTCTGATGTCCAAGCAGAGGAGAAGACAGGTGTCCCAGCTCCAGAAGAGAAATGAGATTTGCCTTCTTGTTCTATCTATGCCCTCAAACAACTGGATGGTGGCCACCCACATTAGGCAGGGGTAATCTTTACTCTCAGTTCACTGATTCCGGTGCCATCCTCTTCTGGAAACACCCTCACAGACACACACAGAGAGAATACTTTACCAGTTATCTAGGTCCGCCTTAACCCAGTCAAGTTGATACCTAAAATTAATCATCACGGATTCCAGCTTGATTTGTTTATATTTTTTTGAGTTTATATTTTTGTATAGCTTTTAAGTGATTACTTCAATTACTACAATATAAACATGCGACTTACAATAATCTGCTTATTAGTAACAACATTTTACCACTCTGAACAAAGTATGGAAACCTCACTTCCATTTAAGTCCTTTATCTTGATTTAAATATCATCATCTTTAGTGTTAGATGGTTTTATATTTTTTATTCTATCATCAGATAAGACTGATGAAACTTGGGAGGAAAGGAACAGTCTATTATTATTATTATTATTATTATTATTATTATTATTAGACAGTGTTTCACTCTTATTGCCCAGGCTGGAGTGCAATTGCGCAATCTAGACTCACTGCAACCTCCGCCTCCCAGCTTCAAGCGATTCTCCTGCCTCAGTCTCCCAAGTAGCTGGGGTTACAGGCATCTGCCACCACACCTAGCTAATTTTTTTTTTTTTGTATTTAGTAGAGACGAGGTTTCACCATGTCAGGCTGGTGTTGAACTCCTGATCACAGGTGATCCACCCACCTCGGACCCCCAAAGTGTTGCGATCACAGGCGTGAGCCACTGCACCCAGCCTGGGACAGTCTATTAATTTAAGTACACATATTTCTGTCTTTCCATTGTTCCTTCTTTCTAATGCTCCAAGATTCCTTCTACTATCATTTCCTTTCGGCTTAAAGAACCTCCTTTAGTCCATTTTTTTTTTTTTTTTTTTTGAGACAGAGTCTCGCTCTGTCACCCAGGCTGGAGTGCAGTGGCGCGATCTCGGCTCACTGCAAGCTCTGTCTCCTGGGTTCACACCATTCTCCTGCCTCAGCCTCCCAAGCAGCTGGGACTACAGGTGCCCGCCACCACACCTGGCTAATTTTTTTGTATTTTTAGTAGAGACGGGTTTTCACCGTGTTAGCCAGGATGGTCTCATCTCCTGACCTTGTGATCCGCCTGCCCCAGCCTCTCAAAGTGCTGGGATTACAGGCGTGAGCCACCGCCCCAGCCCCTTTTAGCCAATTTTTAAGGGTTGTTCTGCTAGCAACAAATTCTTTAGGTATCCATTATCTGAGAATGTTTCTATTTTCCTCTAGTTCCTGAGGCACAATTTCACCAGATATAGAATTCACGATTGACAGTCCTTTTATTTCAGCACTTGAAAAATATCATGTCTTGTCCTTCTTCGTGTTTTTTTTCTTTTTTTTTTTTTTTGAGACGGAGTCTCGCTCTGTCACCCAGGCTGGAGTGCTACGGCCGGATCTCAGCTCACTGCAAGCTCCGCCTCCCAGGTTCACGCCATTCTCCTGTCTCAGCCTCCCGGGTAGCTGGGACTACAGGCGCCGCCACGTCGCCCGGCTAGTTTTTTGTAGTTTTAGTAGAGACGGGGTTTCACCGTGTTAGCCAGGATGGTCTCGATCTCCTGACCTCGTGATCCGCCCATCTCGGCCTCCCAAAGTGCTGGGATTACAGGCTTGAGCCACCGCGCCCGGCCTCTTTGTGTTTTCATACAAGAAATCGACTGTCATTTGAACTGGTGTTCCCTATAGGTAATGCAACATTTCAGATGGCCTCCATGTTTTCAGACGAGAAATCTACTGCCATTTGAATTGGTATTTCCTTTAGGTGAAGCATCATTTCTCTCTGGCTGCTTTCAAGACTTTCTCTTTGCCTTTAGGTTTCAAGAGTTTAATTAGGCCGGGCGCGGTGGCTCAAGCCTGTAATCCCAGCACTGTGGGAGGCCGAGACGGGCAGATCACGAGGTCAGGAGATCGAGACCATCCTGGCTAACACAGTGAAACCCCGTCTCTACTAAAAAATACAAAAAACTAGCCGGGCGAGGTGGCGGGCGCCTGTAGTCCCAGCTGCTCAGGAGGCTGAGGCAGGAGAATGGCGTAAACCCGGGAGGCGGAGCTTGCAGTGAGCTGAGATCCGGCCACTGCACTCCAGCCTGGGCGACAGAGGGAGACTCCGTCGCAAAAAAAAAAAAAAAAAAAAGAGTTTAATTATAATGTATCTTGGTGTTTCACTGGGTTCATCCTGTATGAAGTCTGCATAGCTTCTTGGGTCCTTGGGTCCTTAGGTTTGTTTCTTTTGCCAAATGTGGTATGATTTCCACTATTATTTCTTTCAAACACTCTTTTAGTCCTACTTACTCTCCTTTCCTCTGGAAATCCAATTACGTGAATGTTAAGTCTTTTGTTATTGCCCCACAAGTCATTTTTTTTTGCAGTTTGTTTTCTTCTTATTAAGTGAATCCTATGGTTCCTTCTTCAAGTTTACTGATTCTGTCATTGCCACTCTATAGAGCCTGTCCAGTAAGTGTTTTTTTTCTGTTGTTTTTCAGATCTAAAACTTCTATTTTGGTGCTTTTTGATTTCATTTATTTAGTTTTAATTAATTTTATATGGCTTTTGCTGAGATTTTATATTTTTTATTTGTTTCAGGATAATTTTGATTTTGAAGAGCTTTTATGATGGATGTTTCAAAATCCTTGTCAGAAAATTCCAACATCTGATTCATCTTGTATTGGTGTCTGTTGATTGTCGTTTCTGATTCAAGTTGTGGTTTCCTTTGTTGGTGGTATGACAAGTGATTTGCTATTATATCATGAACATTTTGTCTACTGCGTTAGAAGTATCTAACATAGGCTTCTATTAAATCTTTTAGTTTAACAGTTAGCCACCCTGTTTAGTTTTAGCACGAGTATCTTGGTCTACTTTTCTAGGCTATCGTTCCAATGGCAGACTAATTTTCACAGCCTTTGCAGTGTTATTTAGCCTGCTTTGTTTATCTAGTGCCATTGACCTCCCACTGGTCTCTGCTGGCGCTGCCCGAGAGGGTAAAGAAGTTTCCCCAAGCCAGGCTGCCAGTTGTCTCTTGGTGGAAGACGGTGGGGTAGTCCTAGGTTACTCCTAGCTTCCTCAGTATCGCTAGTGTGAAAAAGGCAAGCTTTGAACCCACAGAGACAAAGAGGTCTTCTGTAAAGGATCACTTGCTCTTGCCAGTTCCACCCACCTGCCCATATCTCTGGGTAGGGGAGAAAAGGCTCAGGCCCACATGGCCAGAGATTTCTCAGACCGGGCCATTTGCTGTGGCTATGTCCTTTTTGCAGGTAGTGCCCACCCTGGTGTCTCTGGGCTGAAGAGGAAAATCTCACATCCACAGGGAAGAAGAGTCTTCTCAAACTGGACTGCATGCTAAAGTTAGGTCTCTCTTACCCGTTTTGCCAACCTGCCTCAGTGAAAAAGGGACATCTCAGGACAGGCAAAGAAGGAATGTGCTTCCTCTCACCACTTATAGGGTTAAGATTAGGGCTAGAGTTCCCAACTGATCCCCTTTGTCAATGCTGTCAGGCTTGCCAGATGTTTTCAGAGGGGACTTTCATTTGATTCAGGGGAAGAATGAGCCTACCCACCTAGCCTGCATTCTGTTGCTGGGTAGGAGGATCAGGAAACACCAGGTCTAGGTGGCCTTGTAATGAACGGGAGGATGCAAGATGCTCTATTACCATGTTGTTCTTGAATCCTGTGATCCCAAGTCAGTTCACTTTCTTCTTATAAACTTCAAGAATTCTCCTTTGTGTGTCTTTTGTACCAACTCCAAGATTTAGAGTTGTATTCAGCAGGGAAGAGCAGGGAAAACTGAGTCTATACCATCTCACTTGTAATGAAAGCCTCCCTATGAGTCTGTTTCAATTATCTGTTTTCTCTCCTGATTTTCAGTCAATTTTTAAATTTTCAGGTCTTTTTTTTTTATTGAATGCCAGACTAAGTTTCACAATTACGTAAATATTTATTACGTTATAAAATATTATACATAGTAATTATAATAATAACTTGAGGCAACGCTTGATGCTATCTTCCTCCACAGATTTACATTTGCTTCTAGCAAACAATAAAGCTAGGACCAGATTCTTTAATCCAATCAGGGATTGAGGTAATGTGAAAGCTGGGCTTCAGCCTTTGTAAGAGCTGATCTATTTTGAGTTCACCCTTAAGCACAGGGTGTAGCCCATCCTTCAGGGTTCCCAACTAAAAGCCTGAGGTATTTTCCAGTGCCCTTTCTTTCTTTGCAGCCCCTGAAATCCAACTGTGTCTCCTGGTGCTGCATAACCACCAAAACTCTGCTTAGAACCTCAGTCTCTCTGCCATTACTTTGTGCTCAATCTCAGCTGCACATCTCAAATTGGCCAATCACCCCAAGGGAAAAGCTGTACCAAAAGTTGGCCTGCGCCCCTGAGTTTACCTTCTCTCCAAAATTTTGGTCTCTGTAGTCCCTTCTTTGCCTTGCTCACTTTCCAAAGTCTTCAAGTATAGATTTTTAAAACAATATTTCCCATCTTCTCTAATAGTTGGTCTCAGTTGGAGCACTGGCTTAGAAAAAGCTATTCTACCACTGATAGAAATGAAAATCCCCTAGTGGCCTGTTTTGTGATATAAAAAGATGTCACAGGATCACCTTATAGCATTCTTGACCCCAACATGAAATAAGCCATTTTTCTAAGGTACCCTAAGTTCCCTATAGTGGGAATTAGTACTTACAGAACAGAGTCTGGCATTAGAAGTGCTCAATGCTACCTAGGTTGCTTTCTGGGATTTTCCAGCAGAGAAAATCAGATAATACATTTTCAAAAAAGAAAAAATATCGTGAGTTCATACTGACATCTCCAACTCAAATTTATGATCCCAAGATTCTTAATCAACAAATTCTCTGTTTCTACCTTCGTATCTCTCTTTTCCACACCAAAATCCAGGGCCCCAATCCAATAAAATTATCCACTTGTTTTACTTAACAACGCATACTTCCAGAACAATACCAATAATTCCAGCTATACGATTACTAAAAACAGTTTACAATATTTTTGCAGTTGTTTGTCCTTGAGGATATGTCCCTCTAGAAATGTATAATCAAATTACTATGTTTCAAAGTCATTTGAAAGACCATGTGCTTCAGCCTCAAACTTAATATACATTTAGGTTCACTTACTCCATTTTGCACTTGATTCTTAGAGATGGCCTTTTTTCTCTCATTTTATTTTTATTTTATAATATGGTAAAGCATTGGCATGGCTCTAAATGTAATCCACAAAATAAAGAACATTCAGAAGTCTAGCCTCTATCCCTGTTTCATCCACCCCATTCCCTCTCTCTCCTTAATCATTTTTATTAGTTTTTGGTTTATCATTCCATTGGTGTGTTTATATGTATGCACAATATACATTTATAGATCTATAGATCCCCTTTCTTTAAAAAATGATAGCGTACAATACTACTGTTCTGCTACAGTGGGGTTTTTTTTTTCATTTAACAATATATTCTCCCCAACAGCAGTATATAGCTATTCCTCCTTCCCTTTTATAGCTACATAGTACTCTGCTCTGTGAACATGTCATGCTTTATTTAACCAGCCCTCTAATGATACAAGCCCAGACTGAACTGCTATTGAATTTTGTTTTACAGTTTAAATTCACATGAAAATTCAAATGGTCTCACTGTGGTGACCAAATTGCTAACCTGCTGGTATTCTGGCCTTTGCTTTAACAGTTTTCAACAAAAAAGTTAACTATATAGGCAAGACATAAAATATGCTCACAAAGCCCCTACCCAGACCCCTGATAATAGGGTTCTCAGATTAACATCGAAATATCCGTAGAGCTTTAAAACACATGGATGATGTGGCCCTAACACAAACCCCTCTTGGGTGGAATTCAGCATTGCACTGGTGTCTTTAAAAGCTCCACAAATGATTCTAATACACCAAATCAATAACACACTTTCTATATATGATCTTGTAATGTCTAAGTGTTAAAGTAACTGACTTAGGCCAGGCGCAGTGGCTCAAGCCTGTAATCCCAGCACTTTGGGAGGCCGAGATGGGCGGATCACAAGGTCAGGAGATCGAGACCATCTGGCTAACACAGTGAAACCCCGTCTCTACTAAAAAATACAAAAAACTAGCCGGGCGAGGTGGCGGGCGCCTGTAGTCCCAGCTACTCGGGAGGCTGAGGCAGGAGAATGGCGTGAACCCGGCGGAGCTTGCAGTGAGCTGAGATCCGGCTACTGC
>NW_016805470.1:1921636-1927206 GCF_001698545.2 Rhinopithecus bieti | reverse complement strand
AATAATAATAATAATAATAATAATAATAAAGCTACAATCATTATAAATGATATAACATTATAAATGAATGCTATATGTTTTAATATTTAGGACATTCTACTACACCCATCCACAATAATTAAAACAACCATAAAATGATATGGCTCCCTCATATTTTTAAATAATAATAAATCATCAACCTTGAAAGACTCATTAAAAGCAACGGACCAGTCCTTTGCTCAAATCCTGGGCTGTCCCTGGAATTGTCCTGGCTGGATCAAGGTCTCCACGATACTCCTACAGGTAATTCCATCTGCATCCATGGCTTCATCTACCACCTCTGTGTTGCTAACTGCCCAAGCTGTATTTCCAGCTCAAGGCTAGACCCATGTTTCAGACTTATATTCCTTATAAAGTCATTAAATCCCCTCCTTCTATGTTTCCTTTAAACAACTTTGTCATCTACCCTATCTTCCAAAAAATTATTGACTCTTTCTTCACCTTCACCTCCATTCATTCAGCCTACAAACCAATCTCATCTTTTTCCCTCTTTGATCCCACTGCTAACGCCAATGCTCTAATTTGAATTCTCCTCCTCCTTGTCTAGTCTACTGCAACAGTCTCTTAACTGTGGCTCAGCCCAGTTCCCCAGTCTGGACAGTTCTTGGCAGAGCTACCTGTCATCTTCTTTATAATGTTATAAAGGGCAATCTGATCAGGTCAAAACCTGCCTGGAAACCTTTGCACGCCTCAGCACAACATGCAAGGTCTGTGACAATCCAACCCCAACTTACCCCGCCTGCTCCATCACTAGCCACTGCTCCCCAGACTGAGCAGACCATATTGTGGCAATATTGACTATGTATTTCTTCCTCAACTCACCTGCATTAAGTCTTTGTGGCTTAGCACAGCCTGACTTCTCTGTCTAGAATAACTTATTTTCTCCTAATCAACCTTTCAGATCTCACTTCAAATGTCCCTTGGAGCTCTGGGAACCTGTGCCCCAAGTTTTCTGTGCTGAGATGATTAATGCCTTCTCTGTTGTAAACGCATCATGTGGTTTGATTATTACTGTTATAGAGAATAATCTCTGCCCACGACACTGGCAAGATTTTCTCAAGAACATATCTCATTCACCTCTTTTTCGCCAGTGCCTAAAACATCCTAGATATTCACGTAACATTTGTTGCCTAATAAATAACAGCATCAACTCTAACACAGTTTTGCAACAACAAAAATGTTCAAGCTCTTATTAAGAGCAAAGTTTACTATAAAGGAAGTCCAGAACAATCTCATGTGTATCCATTACAGTATGGGAAAAAAAAACATTTCAGAAGCTAGAGAACTGCAGGTGGACCTTTCTTTCAAAGTCATCTGAACACTGACTCTATTCCCTCAGATGAGTAGGTGCTGTGTGGATGCCTAGTTCAGTTCAAGAACAAAGAAAGTTCAATGGTTTACAGCAGCTATATAAAGGTTGTTCATGTTTTTTTAAAACAGAAATAAAAACTTAGGCTAGCCAGACTGGTTCATGCCTGTAATCCCAGCACTTTGGGAGGCTGAGCTGGGAGGATCACTTGAGGCCAGGAGCTTGAGACCAGCCTAGACAACACAGCAAGACCCTATCTCTACAAAAAAATAAAAATAGGTTGGGCACAGTGACTCATGCCTATAATCCCAAACACTATGGGAGGTCAAGGCAGACGGATCGCTTGAGCCTAATAGTTCAAAACTAGCCTAGGCAACATCATGAGACCCCACCTCTACCAAAAAAAAAAAATTAGCCAGGTGTGGTATGGCACACACCTGCAGTCCTAGCTACTCAGGAGGCTGAGGTGGAAGGATCGCCTGAGTTCAGGAAGTCAAGGCTGCAGTGAGCTATGATAATGCCACTGCACTCCAGCCTGGTGGCAGAGTGAGACTCTGTCTCTAAAAATAGTTTAATTATACACACACACACACACACAAACATATCTACATATGTATATATATTTATTATATATATTAAATTATATATTATTTATAATACACATATAATTATACATTTTATATAATTATAGATAATTATACATTTTATATAATTATAGATAAATATATATACCCACTACACGTATGTATTTTTATATATTAGTTGTGTGTGTGTGTGTGTGTGTGTGTGTGTGTGTGCATCTCTCTCTTTCTCTCTCTCTCTCTGGACAGTACAGCAGCAAAAACTGAGTTCCAGAACCAACAAAACTCAATCCTGATCTTATGGCAGAATTATCTCTTCCCATTCAGCTACAGTCCACCTGAAATGATAAAACAGCCCCATTCTCCAATGCTCAAAACGTTGATGTGAGTTTCGTTAGTTTCTTCCTGTGCTTGATATCCCATTCATCACATGTATGAACAATTTATGATATAACTGCCATCAAAGACTTCCTTAGATGTATTCCTTCATCTCCATTCCCACTCTACCCTGAGCTCAAAAATAATTCATGGTAATCCTATTGCCAACACCTCTAGCTACCTTCAGCAGTTTCTGAGACCAGCCCACAAAGTCTACTAAGCACCCTACAGCAGAACGACATTCCTAAAGCACCAATGTCACCACCCTTGTCAATATTTAGAATAACTCTGTACAGACTGTAGAATGAAGTCTGAACTCCTCCTGTTCCTGACATTCTAACTATTAAGAATGTCCATCCTTCTCCTCTCACCTGCCAAGCCAATTCTCATGGTCCCCCAGACACTCGGTGCCCACTCTTACACCTCCTGTGCTTTTGCTCCTACCGTATTCCCCCTCCTTCCCGGAGGACACGCGCACGCGCGCGCACACACACACACACACACACACACACACACACATTCCCCTATCTAGAATATGCTTTCAACCCTTCTTGTATATTCAACAACCAGAATCTTTCACAGGGCCCTGAATATTAGGCAAAAATAAGCATAAATAAGGGTTACATTCAACCTGTTGGCTATCAGGTCTCTGTAACTATAATCTCTTTGAAAGAGTCCATGTAAATATATAGCAATGAAAGAAAAGAAAAGGCAATGGGCAAAGATAAAGAAAAGAAGTTTAAGGATCCTGATATTTAACTCCACTCCTCTTAGTCATCTGATACCTTTCATTTACATTCAACTTTACACTTTCCAGAAATTTTTTATGGTTATTTAAGACTACAAAGACCTACACAATCTTGCTTCTACCCATAAATGAAGAAAAAAGAATACCAGCAGATACTTAGATAAGTTTTGGGGGTTGAACAGACAAGATTTCACAATAGTTTGCAAGTGAGTAAATGGGAATAAAGAAAACACGCAGGTTTCTAGCCTGCGAGGTCTCATACAAGTGCTAAGAAAACTGAGGGTCAAACAGGCTTGGAGTAAAAATCAAAAGTTCAGTGTTACAGTATTCAAAGTCCCCAGACCGAGAAGAACATCTGAGTTTCAGGTACACATACAGAAGACGATTGAGTGCAGATGCACAGCAAGTGCCCAGAAGAACTCTGACTTTTACAAGCCAGAAGAAGACAAAGTCTGCAAATGAGCAGTCAGTCAAGCATGGCAAAAAAGAAACAGAGCATGGAGTCCCAGAAATCCAGAAGCAAGTTTGCAAAAAGGAAGCAGTGAAATGTTATGAAGTTTTGTAAGACAAGGCCAGAGAATTAACCACTGGATTTGACAAGCCGTGGACACTGCTGCTCCTATGATCTCTGACAGTCATAAGTTACAGAGAAAATTGGAAGTGAGGAAGTAGGACAAGAGAACAATTTCACTTGCAGGAGTTTTGTTGTAAAATGAAACATAGAAATGAGGCCACATTTGGAGAAGTCATGGGAGATAAAAGAAGGGTTGTTCCCCCCCCACAAGAGCTAATAATCTACAGATAATTATTAGAATAAATAAAATACTTTAGGAAAGGTGCAAAAAGTCCACTGCATTTCCTTTAACCAGCAGCAAACAACTAATTATAAAAATTTTAAGAGAGGCTGCGGCTAAGAGAAGATGGAGACAATACTGGAGCAGCAGCAGTGCTATCATGAGGAGAAGGAAAGGCTCATGGACGTCATGGCCAAAGAGATGCTGACTAAGAAGTCCACGCTCCGGGACCAGATCAATTCTGATCACCGCACTCAGGTCATACAAGACAGGTATATGGAGGTCAGTGGGAACCCGAGGGATTTGTATGATGATAAAGATGGATTACGAAAGGAGGAGCTCAATGCCATTTCAGGACCCAATGAGTTTGCTGAATTCTATAATAGACTCAAACAAATAAAGGAATTCCACAGGAAGCCCCCAAATGAGATCTGTGTGCCAATGTCAGTGGAATTTGAGGAGCTCCTGAAGACTTCGAGAGAATCCAAGTGAAGAGGCACAAAACTTGGTGGAGTTCACAGATGAAGAGGGATGTGGTCGTTAACTCGATCTCCATGACTGTTACCTCAAGTACATTAACCTGAAGGCATCTGAGAAGATGGATTATATCACATACCTGTCCATCTTTGACCAATTATTTGACATTCCTAAAGAAAGGAAGAATGCAGAGTGTAAGACATACCTAGAGATGCTGCTTGAGAACCTTCAGGATTACACAGATAGAGTGAAGCCTCTCCAAGATCAGAATGAACTTTTTGGGAAGATTCAGGCTGAGTCCGAGAAGAAATGGGAGAATGGGACCTTTCCTGGATGGCCGAAAGAGACAAGCGGTGCTCTGACCCATGCTGGAGCCCATCTTGACCTCTCCGCATTCTCCTCCAGGGAGGAGTTGGCCTCCCTGGGTTTGGACAGATTGAAATCTGCTCTCTTAGCTTTAGGCTTGAAATGTGGCGGGACCCTAGAACAGCGAGTCTAGAGACTATTCAGCACCAAAGGAAAGTCCCTGGAGTCACCTGATAACTCTTTGTCTGCCAAAATCCCAAGTCAAAAAGCACCAAGCGAGACACTGAGAGGAACAAAGACACTGCTTTTCTAGAAGCCCAGATCTATGTATACTCTGACTCATGGGGAACAGCGACATCTCACTCATGAAACTGCACAGGGCAAGCAAGCAAGGACAGGAGAAGAGCAAGAAGAGGAAGAAGAGCAGATCAGTGACAGTGAGAGTGAAGATGAAAAGAATGAGATCATTTACAACCCCAAAAACCTGCCACTTGGCTGGGATGGCAAACCCGTTCCCTACTGGCTGTATAAGTTTCATGGCCTAAATATCAACTATAACTGTGAGATTTGTGGAAACTACACCTACCAAGGGCCAAAGCCTTCCAGCAACACTTTGCTGAATGGCATCATGCTCATGGCATGAGGTGTTTGGGCATCCCGAACACTGCTCACTTTGCTAATGTGACACAGATTGAAGATGCTGTCTCCTTGTGGGCCAAACTCAAATTGCAGAAGGCTTCAGAATGATGGCAGCCTGACACTGAGGAAGAATATGAAGACTCAAGGGGGAATGTTGTGAATAAGAAGATATATAAGGATCTGAAAAGACAAGGACTGCTCTAGTGTTCAGGGATGTAGCTCAGCTTTTGGGCTAGCCCAGGCTTCCCTGAGATCTGCTTTTTCTTTTTCTCCCAACCAAATCCTCTTTTTTTTTTTTT
>NW_016805470.1:1913399-1921301 GCF_001698545.2 Rhinopithecus bieti | reverse complement strand
CCCAACCAAATCCTCTTAAAGACCCTTTGTTACATAGTCTCATGGTCTAGCATGCATCCTGTAGAAACAAGGCATGCTGGCAGATTGCAGGGTTGAAATGTGTTTTATCTGTTTTATATTTTAAAAGATTCTGCCAGAAAATAAAACCAGACCTTGCTAAAAAAAAAAAAAAATTTAAAGATACAATTTACAAAAGTATAAAAAACATCAAATATCTGTGGTTCACACCTGTAATGCCAGCACTTTGCGAGGCCGAGGCAAGCAGATCACTTGAGGTCAGGAGTTCAAGATCAACCTGGCCAACATGGTGAAACCCCATCTCTACTAAAAATACAAAAATTAGCCTAGCATGGTGGCACACACCTGTAATCCCAGCTACCTGGGAGGCTGAGGCAGGAGAATTGCTTGAACCTAGGAGGCAGAGGTTGCAGTGAGCCAAGATCACGCCACTGCACTCCAGCCAGGGCAACAGAGCAAGACTCTGTCTCAAAAAAAAAAAAAAAATCAAATATCTTGGAAAGAGATATACAAAACCTCTGCATAGAAAATTATAAAGCATTGGCCGGGTGCGGTGGCTCAAGCCTGTAATCCCAGCACTTTGGGAGGCCAAGGCAGGTGGATCACAAGGTCAGGAGATCGAGACCATCCTGGCTAACACGGTGAAACCCCGTCTCTACTAAAAAATACAAAAAACTAGCCGGGCGAGGTGGCGGGCGCCTGTAGTCCCAGCTACTCAGGAGGCTGAGGCAGGAGAATGGCGTGAACCCGGGAGGCGGAGCTTGCAGTGAGCTGAGATCTGGCCAGTGCACTCCAGCTTGGGTGACAGAGCGAGACTCCGTCTCAAAAAAAAAAAAAAAAAAAGAAAGAAAATTATAAAGCATTAAGACAAATTAGAAAAGATTTAAATAAATAAAGGTATACATCATGCTTGGGGTTCAGAAGACTCAACACTATAAAAGCTGTCAATTCACTTAAAACTGAGTTATAGGTTCAGTACCAACCTAATCATATTCTCAAGATATTCTTCTTGTCAAAAATGAACAAGGTGACTCTAAAATCTATATGGAAATGCCATGGACCAAGAATAGCCAAAACAAACTTAGAAAAGAACAAGAAGAGGCCGGGCGCGGTGGCTCAAGCCTGTAATCCCAGCACTTTGGGAGGCCGAGACGGGTGGATCACAAGGTCAGGAGATTGAGACCATCCTGGCTAACACAGTGAAACCCCGTCTCTACTTAAAAACAAAATACAAAAAACTAGCCGGGCGAGGTGGCGAGCACCTGTAGTCCCAGCTACTCGGGAGGCTGAGGCAGGAGAATGGTCTAAACCCGGGAGGCGGAGCTTGCAGTGAGCTGAGATCCGGCCACTGCGCTCTAGCCTGGGTGACAGAGCAAGACTCCGTCTCAAAAAAAAAAAGAACAAGAACAAGAAGAATAAGTTAAGGAGACTTGACATAAATCTATACTAATTAAGACAGTGCAGTATTACTGGCATAAGGATAGACAAACAGACCAAAGGAATAGAACAGAAAGTCCACAAACAGATCATATATACATAAACACCTGATTGATAACACAGACAGCACTACGGAGCACTGGGAAAAGAAAGGTCTTCTCAAAAAATGGGACTGGCTATGCATAAAGCAAATAAATGTGACTCTAATAAATGTGAATCTGAACATGCATAAAGCAAATAAATGTGACTCTAACCTCACACCACATACACACACACACACACCTCTTTCTCCAGGTGGACTGTAGATTTAAGTGTGAAAGACAAAACAATGAAATGTCCAGAAGACAATATAGAAGAGTACCTTCACAATCTTGGGATAGGGAAAGATTTCAACAAGATACAAAAAGCATTCCCCAAAGGGAAAAAAATCAATACATTTCACTACGTTAAAATCAAGAAGTAAATGCAATCTGCAACATAACATCATTTTAACTGCCAGCTGAACCTGAAAAAAAGTAAGAGAAATCACTAAAGGCCAAAAATAGAGACCTGAAAACCAGAGCAGGGAACATGTTAGCCAACTCCATAGTGTCCTGTGAGAGGCTGTCAATCTCCATGATCCAAGAGCACATCACCCTCTATAAAAGAATCTGGATCTAAATGCTCAAAAGGAAGACACTGAGGCCTAGGTCAATGTAAGGCAGGGAGTTGGAACTGAGAGCCCTTCAAGAAGGGTGGAACCCTTAAAGAGCTTTTAAAAACCAAACCTAGCTCTTAGGCACAGAAAAGCAACAAGAAAGCAGTTTCAGCATGGATCAAGGCAGGGGAAAATCCCTCCCAATTACTTCATAATGAGTCCCACACCCATTTGAGTTCTGATATATACTACCCTCACTTGGGTTCTAGCTACCCATAAGAAAAAAGATTAACATACAAAGTAGCCCCAGGTCAGAATACCCCCAAAGATATCTAGTAAAAATAATTACAAACTCTCTCTAGAGACATCTGTCTATTGATAAAGTCTCACTGAAGAGAAACTCAAATTTTCAACAAAATTGAAGCAATGCACCATGAACAAAAATCAGCAAATTAACAACAGGATTAGACCCTATAAAGTTCAGTTACTAGAACAATCCAATAAAGAACACAAACTAAATTTAATTTTGGGAGGCCAACATGGGTGGATCACGAGATCAGGAGTTCAAGACCACCCTGGCGAAGATGGTGAAACCCTGTCTCTACTAAAAATACAAAAATTAGCTGGGTGTGGTGGTACGCACCTGTAATCCCAGCTACTCGGGAGGCTGAGGTAGAGAACTGCTTAAACCTGGGAGGCGGAGGTTGCAATGAGCCGAGATCACACCACTGCACTCCAGCCTGGGCAACAACAAGACTTGGTCTCAAAAAATTAATTAATTAATTAATTTAAATTGCTTAAAGGCACAATAGGATCAAAAGTATCAAAAAAAAAAAAATAACGCTATGAAAATAAGTGACCAGTTTTATTAATAAAAGATAAAACCTCTAGAAATCAAATTAAAAATATAATCACTGAAAATGAAAATTTAACAAGTTACACCGCAAATTAGATACAGTTAAAGTGAGAATTTGTGAACTAGAGAAGAGATCTGAGGAAATTATTCTGAATGCAACAGAGGGAAATAAAGAGATAAAAATTATGAGAAGTAGAAAGTAAAGAGAATAAAAAGAATAGGCAACACATGTCTAAAAGTCATACTAAGAGAAAATAACAAATAAAATGTAAAGGAAGCTTTAAAAAGATAACACCTGAGAATTTCCCAGAAATGATGACAGACTTGAATTCTCAGATAAAGAATGCACATACACTGAGCAAAATAAAAATAAATCCACATTTGGGCACATCATAGTAATACTACATTAATACAATCAACCAAAAGAGAAAAGGAAAAAAAAAATAACAGAGAGATAGACTATGAGTAAAAGCAAGAGCACGTATAAAAAAACAGAATGGTTGGGTATGGTGGCTCACACCTGTAATCCCAGCACTTTGGGAGGCCAAGGTGGACAGATCACTTGAGGCCAGGAGTTCAAGACCAGCCTGGCCAACATAGTGAAACCCCATATCTACTAAAAATAAAAAAGTGGCTGGTCATGGTGGCATACACTGTAACCCCAACTACTCAGGAAGGTGAGGCACCAGAATCACTTGAACCTGGAAAGCAGAGGTTGCAGTGAGTCAAGATCGCACCACTGCAATCCAGCACGGGTGAAAGAGCAAGACTCTGTCTCATAAAAAAAAAAAAAGGAAAAAAGAAAAGGAAACAAAATGGCACCTGAGATATGCTTCAAAATAATCTATGCTAGCTGGCGGGAGGAGGGGAGGGCATGGGAATGGGGCAGTGGTAAAAGTGAAAAAGACTGGCTATGAGCTACAAATGTTGAAGCTGGTGACAGACACGTCAGACTTGTTATACTTTCCATTTTTGTTTATTTGAAATTTTCCAGAATAAGAAGCTAAAAAAGAGAGAAAGAAAAATAAAATTACCTATGAATGAATTAGACTGACAGCTGACTTTGAAATATCAGTAATAAAAATCAGAAGACATTGAAAAAAATATTCAAATTGCTCAAACAAAATACTGATCAATCTTAAATTCCAGCCCCAGCTATATGAGCATTCAAGGGTGAAGACAAAATAAAATAATAGACAAAATCTGACATGCTTGCCAAAAGAAAAGCTCACAAACACAGTTCAAAAATTCAGGCCAGGCGCAGCGGCTCATGCCTGTAATCCCAGCACTTTGAGAGGCCGAGGCAGGGGGATCATGAGGTCAGGAGTTCCAGACCAGCCTGACCGACATGGTGAAACCCCGTCTCTACTAAAAATACAAAAATTACCCAGGCACGGTGGCGGGCGCCTGTAATCCCAGCTACTTGGGAGGCTGGGGCAGGAGAATCACTTGAACCCGGGAGGCAGAGGTTGCAGTGAGCCAAGATCGCAACATTGCACTCCAGCCTGGACAACAGGGCAAGACTCTGTCTAAAAAAAAAAAAAAACTCAAAGTATTGGCAAATCAAATCTAAAAATCTGTATTAAAAAACATATCATGGCCAAAATGGGTTCAACTCAGGAATACAAACATGGTCTAACAATTAAAAAGTGTATCAGTGTAATTTACCACATTAACAGATGAAAGACAAAAATCAGTATGATCACAGGTCACGTTCTATGTGCAGGGAACTATTCCATAGGATTCCTTTTAAAGTCAGGATCAAGACCGTTCAACAATGTCCTACAATGATAATATTCAACAACATGAACTAGCTCATTAATTAGACAAGAAAGAAGGTGTATACGGATTAGAAATAAACTGTCACAACTTATTGGCAGCATGACTATCAACATGGGAAACAGGAGAATCCACATACAAACTACCAGTACTACAAGAGCTTAGGAAGGATTCATAGATATACAAATTCAAAATACAAGGAAATCAATTCTGCCTTTGCACTTCTGCCATCATCATGACGGTGAGGCTCAGCCAGGCTCTGACACAAAGAGATGTGACAGCTGTGATACCCCCATCCCCACCAGCTGAACCCAGTCAACCTCCTGCCTAGATCCAGACAGGTGAATAAGTTTACTAGACATCAGAGAAGTGACCAGATAAATACAGATACTCATGAGCTAAATATTCCTCAGTGCAATAATAATTTTAAAATCCATTCCTAGGTACTACAGTAATCAATTAGTTTCTAGTAATAACAAAATTCTCTATCTAGTAGTAAATCTAATAAAAGTGTGTCAGATCATTTGAAAAAAGCTATAAGAATTTACTGAAAGATATAAGAGACCTAAATAACTGGAAATATAAAGCATCTTTCCAGAAGGATGCGAAGGATAGAAAAGCCCTCTATTACAAAGATGACAGATTTTCCCAGGCTTATCTCAACATCAAGTGAAATTCCAAACAAAATATCAACAGGGATTTTTGTTGAAATTAGAGGAGCCAAGAGTTAAAAACAATCAAGACAAATCTGAAGTTTTAAATGATCATAGCACAATTCAATTCAAATGGGGAGCAGGGGCAAATCTGTTCTATAAATGGAATTGCAACAACTGCTTACCATATAAAGATAATTAAATTAGGTCAATATATAACAAATCATTCACAGAAGTAAGTTACAGGTAGATAAAAGATCAGAATGAAATAAAGCAAAATTTTTAAATTCTGAGGAAGTGAAATATAGAAGAGTATATTTACAAGGTTAGTACAGGAATTTTAAAATATAATACAAAAAGGACAAGCCATAAAGGAAAAGATTTATAACATTTACTACATATGGGTTTTGGTTTTTTGGGGCTTTTTTAAGAGACAAGGTCTCTCTCTGTCATCCAGGCTAGAATGCAGTAGTGTGATCTTAGCTCACTGCAGCCTCAAACTGCTGGGCTCAAGTGACCCTCCCACCTCAGCTTCCCAAGTAGCTAAGACTACAGTTATATGCTATCATGCCCTGAAAATTTTTAAAATTTTTTATAGAGATGGGGTCTCACTGTGTTGCTCAGACTGTTCTCAAACTCCTGGGCTTAAGCAATCCTCTCACCTCAGCCTCCCAAAGTGCTGGGATTATGGTGTGAGTCATCATGCCTGGCCTCATGTATTTTTTAAAATGAGAATGGTTATTAAACTGCTATGGAATTTGGATTCTATTCAAAATATATTTTTAAAGTAATACTGTATAATGGGTTTTTTTTTTCAGCAGCTCTATTTATAATATACAGAAATTGTATCTCTGCAACTCTATAAATTCATTTTTTTTGAAAAATAATGTGTCAACTGCATGTCAACCTAAAAGCAAGGAAGTAAAAAGAATTTCAGTTATTTTCGAGGTGTTTCAAAAGACTGAAGATCACTACCCTAGAGAAAAATCACACATGTATATGCATAAAGAGATAGGTAAAGAATGTTAATTGGGCCGGGCATGGTGGCTCACACCTATAATCCCAGCACTCTGAGAGCCCCAGGCAGGCAAATTGCTTAGGCCAGGAGTTCAAGATCAGCCCGGGCAACATAGTGAAGCCTGGTCTCTACTAAGAACACAAAAAATTAGCTGGGTGCAGTGGCACATGCATGTAGTCTCAGCTATTCCAGAGGCTGAGGTAGGAGGATCACCTAAGCCCCGAAGGTCAGGGCTGCAGTGTGTGGTGATTGCACCACTGCACTCCAGCCTGGGTGATAGAGTGAGACCCTGTCACAAAAAAAAAAAAAAAAAAAGAATGTAATTGTAGCACTATTTGTAACAGCAAAAGTTGAAAAATTCTAAATGCCCATCAGCAGGAAGATGGGTCAGTAAACTGGAATCCTTCTGTAATTAATATTAACTATGAATCCGCTAGAACTACATTTATCAACAGATAAATCTCCAGCATATCTCATCTCAAGATTAAAAAATGCTACATGTTTTTGGGAACAAGATATTGTTTGCAGAAATATCTCTCTGTACTTTCTCTCTTGTATCTGTAATAAGAGTAGAAACATGCAAGAGAAATAATAAACATCAACTTCACCATACTAGCTACCTCTGGGGAAAGGGTATGGTGAACAGGATTAAGAAGGGGTGGTAACATGGGGACCCTGGTCAGTATCTGTAACATTTTGTTACTTAGAATAACATTAATATGAAGAAAATTCAGAAAAACCAGGTTGCAAGTACAAAGAGATATTCCTTGCATCTCTTCCATAGGCTTCGAATATTTCATATTAGTAGGAAGTTACAGTTAGTTCAGAGACTGAACCAGCACTAAACATATTATCACTTTAAAGAAATGAGCTGTACATTTTGTCAGTATTGGTCAGTGTTTCTCAAAGAGTTGGCCAAATACTGCTCCCATTAAAAGACAGTCATGGCATCTATCAAAAGAGAAGCATAAGACACAATGATATTTATATATAAGTTATGAGAAGGCATAAAATGAATCTAATTCTGCAGATCTCAAGATCATCTTTGCCAAACCTTCTGATCAAAATCCTTGACAAGATATCTTCAGTACTTCAAAAACAAGTGTTCAAAAGGGAAAAACTGAGTGACAATTATAGCCAGGTTGGCCTTTTCATTCAATTTAGAGGAAAACTATCCAAACAGGAAGTGTGATATTTGTAGAGAAATGCTTACAAATAGCTGAAAATTGCTATCATTTTATCGTTTAGAATCAAAACATGCAAAAAAATTCTAAAAAATAATTGTGAAAGCACAAATTTATGAATATAAAACATTAGGACAGGTAAACTATTTTTAATAGCACAAAACACAGTTAAATTCAATCTCTACTCTAATATACATTTTATACCAAAATTTAATGTCTTTTTTTGTCTATAACTCATGCTTTTCCTTACATAATTAAAGCACATAAAACAACATATGCACCATGTTTTAAATAGAGTAAGGTCAAATTTTCCTTTGAAT
>NW_016805470.1:1903728-1910328 GCF_001698545.2 Rhinopithecus bieti | reverse complement strand
AAAAAAAAAAAAAAAAGGTATGATTTGGGAAAATTAACTATTATAGATTAAAGAGAACTGAAGATGGGCCTTGATAAGTAGAGACGAAAAGAAAGAATGGGGGAGCAGCGAGGAGGGAGGTGCTGAATTTAGCAAACATAGAAAAACCATGAAGTGGAAAGATTTGGTTAGGAAAAAAAGGGATGTGAAGGGAATGGGAACCTTCTGCTGAGGATCATTTTAGAGGTAATAAAAGAAGTAAAATAAGAGACACGTTTTTGCTTTTTATTACACTTTAAGTTCTGGGATACATGTGCAGAACGTGTAGATTTGTTACATAGGTATACACATGTCAAGGTGGTTTGCTGTACCCACCAACCCATATTCTACATTAGGTATTTCTCCTAATGCTATCCCTCCCCTAGCCCCCCACCCACCGACAGCCCCAGTGTGTGATGTTCCCCTCCCTGCTCCCATTTATGAGTGAGAACATGCGGTGTTTGGTTTTCTGTTCCTATGTTAGTTTGCTAGGAATGATTGTTTCCAGCTTCATCCATGTCCCTGCAAAGAACATGAACTCACCCTTTTTTACGGCTGCACAGTATTCCACGGTGTCTATGTGCCACATTTTCTTTATCCAGTCTATCACTGCTTTTAGAAGACTGATATGACAAAGTGTGAAACAGACTCTGCAGGTGTAAGAGAACAGTTAAAGTGCAACAGAAGCAGGTCAGCAATGAGGTGAAGGACTAGGTGCACTAGAATGGCAACAGAAGAAATGAAAAGAAACTATACAGTGTAAGAGCAGAAAAAACAAACAGGTAGAAAGAGCAAAAGATTACTCCTAAGTTTTGACCTTTGGTTAGCTAAATTTGGATTTAGCTAAACCAAATAAGGAAGTACAAAGAAAAAGACTATTTTTTTCAATGAGGATAAGAGGTTTGGTGTCAGTATGAGGTGACAATAAAACATCCCAGCAAAGATGCCCACCAAACAGTGGAAGACAGAGAAGTTCAGGAGCAATATAAGGACAGAAGACATATATGGCAGTCACGTGGGTAAAGATGACTTTTTAAAAAGTCATAAGAAGTAAATTACAGAATTTCATTCCTTTATTCAACAGATATTTACTGCTCACTATGCTCCAGGCCCCTACCCTCATGGAACTTACAATGTACTGGGGAAAACAGATGAGCCTAAATTGGACTTCTGAACATAATTTTAGGGCTTGAGGTTAACATCACTTAGTAATTACTATAAGAAAAAAATTTTCTTAACTTTTTACTTCTTCACATTTTATTTTCGAGAATTTTCTTTCTTTCTTTTGAGACAAGAGTTTTGCTTTTGTTATCCAGGCTGGAGTGCAACGGCGCAATCTCGGCTCACTGCAACCTCTGCCTCCTGGATTTGAGCGATTCTCCTGTCTCAGCCTCCTGAGTAGCTGGGATTACAGGCACTTGCTACCATGCCTGGCTAACTTTTTGAATTTTTAGTAGAGACGGGGTTTCACCATGTTGGTCAGGCTAGTCTCGAACTCCTGACCTCAGGCTATCCACCCGCCTCAGCCTCCCAAAGTGCTGGGATTACAGGCATGAGCCACTGCACCCAGGCAAGAATTTTCATTTCACTAGTTAAAAAGGCATTTAGGTCCTCAGATCGGCAGCCAGAGAGATTCAAGTGAATTTAAGATTTTTAAAATGTTAGCTTTCCTACTGTAAAAATCTATTTTCCTTCCTTTGTTTCTCAAAGTGTTTGTTGGAATTAGGTCAGTTCTTTAAAGAATGTCCATAAAGAGTGATTGGACTCAGAAAAAAAAGAGACGCCAAATGGTACAATAAAAAGAACACAGGTTTGGGAATTAGATAACCCTGAGTTCAAATCCCAGTTTTGCACAACTTCTGTGACCTTGGACAAGTTATTCAGTACATCCAAGTTTACTCATCTGTGAAATGGGAATAACTTCACTCTAAGGACTAAAGGGAGCTACTTCTAATAGGCAGTTGACACGATATATATATATATATACACACACACACACACACACATATATAGGTGTATATAAAAATAAATATATATACACATACATATATATACATATATATATACACACCTATATATATGTATGTGTATATATATTTATTTTTTTGGAGACAAGGGTCTCCCTTTGTTGCCCAGGATGGAATGCAGTGGCATGATTATGGCTCACTGCAGCCTCAACCTCTTGGGCTCAAGTAATCCTCCTCCGTCAGCCTCCCATGTAGCTGGGACCACAGGCACATGCCAACACACCCAGCTAACTTTTTGTGTGTGTGTGGTAGTGAGGAGCTCTCACTTTGTTGCCCAGGTTGGTCTCAAACTCCTGGGCTCAAGTGATCCTTCTGCCTCTGCCCTGCAAAGTGTTGGGATTATAGGTGTGAGCTACCACACCCAGCCACTACCATTATTACTGTATGTGCTGGGCACAAAACAGATGTCTGATAAATGCTTATTTCCTTTCTTTTTTTTTCCTACAGAAGGTATATTCTAACATTATCAGGCTCAATCCAATTCACCAGATTATTCTATTCAATTCTCCCAAACATTTTCTATAGCAGGAACTTAAAAGAATTGAATGCACATTAAATTCAAAAATGAGCTTAATTTATCCTATGGGCATATTTATCTTTTGAAGAAAAATTACACTGGTGACATTACAAGTAGAAAAAAATGATCACTGAATTATGAAGATTCACATAAGAATGAATGAAAGTGGTACTGCCTTAGAAATCACACACCAAAGATTCTATAGGTATTTTTATTAAACTGACATCCTTTAACTTACCCTTTAAAATTAGTCATTTCTATGTCATCTTTTATTTAGAAAAAATGTTACTAACGACAATAATTCAATAATCTAAATTTTATATAACACCCTGAGAGCTGTCCTAAGGATTAAATAATACAATGTACATGAAAATGCTCTCTGGCACATAGTATGCACTCAGTGATAACCTTAGGGAAATCCATTCCTTATTAGCCTATGTTCCCTTCAATTAATGAAAAAATCCTATAACGGCAATTATAACACAGGATTTACAGGACTAAAAAGCTCAGAAAACACTCCAACTTGATGCCATTCTAAATCAGAAAGGTATTCATTTAATGTCTTTTAATAACAAAGAAGTTTGTAAGTTAAATCAAAATACAAACCACTGTAATCAAAACCAACATTTCACTCTTGCCCCCAAAAGAACACTTCGACTAAANGAGAATCCATAAGATTATACATTTTTGTGAAAGAATCTGTGAATTCAAAACTGAGAAAACACAGGTCAAGGGAGGTTACTTATGTGACTCTTAACAGCAGCTAACAGAATTCCAGCCCCTAATGTTTACTGACTTCTTAGTAAACCAATCAAAAAATTATTCGAATACAAAAAGGACCAAGAGAAATTAATTGGAAAATTCATTCATTTAATAATTGTATACTTTTAATGTCAAATTCTAAAAAAAAAAAAATTGGAAATTCACCCATTACTAAAATTAACTTCTCTAAGTGAAAACCAGAAAATTCTAAATAGGTAAACATGTAAATAAATAGCTAGAACTGAAGTCCACCCAAAACGTAAACAGAAAAACTGAAAACTTAAGAATTAAAAATTTAAAGGGTCCAAGCATGGTGGCTCTCATCTGTAATCCCAGTACTTTGGCAGGGTAAGATGAGAGGATTGCTTGAGTCCAGGAGTTCGAGATCAGCCTGGGTGACACAGTGAGACCTCGTCTCTACAAAATTAAAAAATCAGCCAGGCATGGTGGTGCGCACCTGCAGTTCTAGCTACTCAAGAGGCTGAGGTGGAAGGATCACTTGAGCCCAGAGGCTCAAGGTAGTTGAGGCTGCAGTGAGCAGTGATTGCACCACTGCACTTCAGCATGGGTGACAGGGTAAGACCCTGTCTCAAACACTCGAAGATCAATCCACTAGCAGAAAAAGAAAAAAAAATTTTTTAATGTTTTAATTGAAAGGATGATATCAAACCATGGTCTCTGATAAAAGAAAAGCAGTTAAAGAGATATGACATAAAGAAAATGAAAAGTGGAAAAAAAGCAAGACAAATATAAGAAAGCCATCGTAAGAAAGAAGTCACGTTAATAATAACAGACAAGTTTGAAAGTATAGAAAGAAAAGGGAAAATGGCCGGGCGCAGTGGCTCAAGCCTGTTAATCCCAGCACTTTGGGAGGCCGAGGCGGGCGGATCACGAGGTCAGGAGATCGAGACCATCCTGGCTAACACAGTGAAACCCCGTCTCTACTAAAAAATACAAAAAACTAGCCGGACGAGGTGGCGGGCGCCTGTAGTCCCAGCTACTCGGGAGGCTGAGGCAGGAGAATGGCGTAAACCCGGGAGGCGGAGCTTGCAGTGAGCTGAGACTCCGTCTCAAAAAAAAAAAAAAAAAAAAAAGAAAAGGGAAAATGGATGGAACAAAGTAATGAAATGAAAGATGAGAATAGTATATAATATATAGATGGAAGTCACTTGCCAAAATGCATGTGGGAATTCACAGAAAATAGTACAGTATTAAGTGGGAAACAAGTTTCATAGTAAGTTAACGGCCAATTTCCAGACACAAGTATTTCAAAAAGTACAACTACAGTTTCATTTCAGTTTTGCAAATATGATTGTGTTAAACAGAAAAACCAGTGTAAGATTTCTATTCAGTCATAACACTAGGTACCCACTTCTGTATTTCTTAAGATAAAAATATCCTACAAATGTATGAAATTACTTAATCACATTTATATGGTCAAAACTGTTTTGATCATAAACATAGTCTCCTTTTTATCCTATGTACATACCTGTCCTCTATACTGTGGTAAATAAAAAGCATCTGCCCATCTTGGGAACCTTTCATAGAGATAAAGTCTACGGTAATTTGTTACAGAAGCCCTAACTGACTAACCCTAGTCAGCTGACCCTCCCTCCCTCCCTCTGTATGTTCGGAATTGTTCTACTGTTAAGTGGCAGGAAATCCAACTCTAACCGGCTTAAGAAAAACACGGACTGCAGTACTTCACAAACCAAAAATTACACCTTCAGGCAAGTTTTGATGCAGAGATTCAGAAAGTTATCAGGTCTCCGGCTCCATTTCTCTGTCATCCTCCATCTTCTGGGAGTTGCTCTGACCTGAAGTGAATTCCTTACAACAGCAATGCTAACTCTAACAGTTCTAGGCATTACGGCCTCGCCACACAGAAAAGAAGGCAACACATGTCCTTCTAAATGCCCACAGAGGAAAGGGATCTCCGACAAAAGTCCTGAGATTCACTCTGATTGAGTCCATTAAAATCAATCATAAGCCCATTTTAAAACAATCAGCACGACCAGAAACTGGAATGCCCTGAGGGCTTATCCTAGGTCAAGCATGCACGTGAAGCTGCAGATTGTCGGGAAGGGATAAAGAGTCCATTACAACCTTACAATCTCACCCCCTTCCTTCCATTACACCCCTCACAAGTTATGTTCCAACAACAAGCATCCACATTCAGTTCTCCACATGCTATGGGTTGGACTGTGTTCCCCCAAAAAGATATGTCAAAGTCCTAACCCTGGGTCCCTGTGAATGTGACCTTATTTGGAAACAGGGCGTTGGCAGATGCAACAAAGTTACGATGACATCATACTCGTACATCCAATATGACTGGTACTCTTAAGAGAAAAGATAGAGACACAAAGGGAGGGAGAGTAGCACGTGAGATTGAAAGGGCGGAGGCAGAGACTGAAGTGATGCACCTACAAGCCAAAATGCCAAGGACTGCTGGCAACTCCAGAAGCGAAGAGAAAAGCAGGAAACAGATCCTCCCTCAGAGTCTTCAGAGAGATCATGGCCCTGCCAGTACCTTGATTTCAGGCTTCTAGCCCCCAGAACTATGAGAGAATAAATTTCTGTTGTTTTATGCCATGAGTTTGTGGTACTTCACTGTAACAGCCCAAGGAAATTAATACACTAAGTATGATAATCCATAATTCTTTGCCTTTGCAGATCAGCTCTTCATTCCTTCTGGAATGCCTTTCTCCCCAAGATGGTCTACTCACACTAAACTTCTCAGACCTGCCCAAATGTCCTCTCTTCTGTGATGTCTTCCACCAGAACCCCCAAAAGAGTTAGTCAATCACATCTTAGTCCAGCAACACATATTGCCTGTATTTTTATTATGAAGTTCTAATTGCTGTGCACGTAGCTGTCTTCCCTTCATAGTTATAAGTTCTCTGAGGGGAAAGCAAGGCCTGATTCTTACATACCTTCATATCCTCAAGGAACAGCACAGTACCTAACACATAATATTCAGCAGATATTTATGAAGTGAATTAGCTGATGACTTATTTCAAAAGAAGATAATAGGGGTCAGGTGCAGTGGCTCATGCCTGTAATCCCAGCACTTTGGGAGGTCAAGGCGAGATGATCTCTTGGGGACAGGAGTTCCAGACTGGCCTGGGCAACAAAGTGAGACCTCATCTCTACAAAAAAATTTAAAAATTCGCTGGGCACACTGAGGTGGGAGGACCACTTGAGCCCAGGAGCACTGCCCTCCAGCCTGGATGACAGAACAAGACCTTGTCTCTCAAAAAAAAAAAAAAAAAAAAA
>NW_016805470.1:1889053-1900845 GCF_001698545.2 Rhinopithecus bieti | reverse complement strand
CTAAATTTTTTTTTTTTTTTTTTTTTGAGATGGAGTCTCACACCATCACCCGGTCTGGAGTGCAACGTCACAACCTCGGCTCTCTGCAACCTCCACTTCCCAGGTTTAAGTGATTCTCCTGCCTCAGCCTCCTGAGTAGCTGGGATTACAGGCGCCCGCCACCACGCCCAGGTAATTTTTTGTATTTTCAGTAGAGACAGGATTTCACTATGTTGGCCAAGCTGATCTCAACTCCTGACCTCTTGATCCGCCCGCCTCAGCCTCCAAAGTGCTGGGATTACAGGCATGAGCCACCGTGCCCGGCCTTGACTGAAATTTTATTGTTTTTTTTTGTTTTGTTTTGTTTTGAGACAGAGTCTCACTCTGTCGCCCAAGCTGGAGTGCAGTGGTGCGACCTCGGCTCACTGTAAGCTCTGCCTCCCAGGTTCACGCCATTCTCCTGCCTCAGCCTCCAGAGTAGCTGGGACGACAGGCGCCCGCCACCACGCCCGGCTAATTTTCGTATTTTAGTGGAGATGGGGTTTCACCATGTTAGCCAGGATGGTCTTGATCTCCTGACCTCACGATCCGCCTGCCTCAGCCTCCCAAAGTGCTGGGATTACAGGTGTGAGCCACCGTGCCCGGCTTATTGAGTTTTTTTTAAAAGACCAGAGTCATAAGTTCCTCCTACTTTCATTTTTAAAAATGCAAAATCCCGAAGCCCACAAAATATAAGGGTATCATCAGGACCAAAGTCATAATTGTCTACCCAGGAAACAGCACTGACATCACCTAGAATCACCTCAAAGGGAATGTCCACAATAAGCAGGGGAGTCCCTTCACTCATCTGTGACACCATCTGAGACAACCATTGTCAGGACTGCCTGTTCCCTGCAACAAGTAGCTCTTCTCCAATCCTCTGGGCTTTCCATGTGGACTCTCAGAAAGAGCTCCCTGGCAATCTCCCTCATAGGTCATCGACTTCAAACTTAATATCTGCCAGGTGTGTACTCTGAGAGCACCCCAAACTCAGCATGTGTGCAATTAAATGTCTAACACCTGCTCCTGTGTCCCTGTGTCTGTTAAAGGTATCATTATCCAATCTATCACCCAAGATAGGATCTAGTTTTCCTTCCCTCACCATCCCCCACCTTTCCAAGAGCAAACCAATTTACAGGGAAGACTTGTCCATTTCACCTCTACAATACCACAAGCTCTCATTACCACTGCTCTGACCCATGCCAACAGATCCCACCTAGCTACCTACTATTTCTCATGCCCAAAGTGAGTCAACCTACTCTGAACATTAGATTGATCTTGCTATGAAGTCCCCTTCCCACATTGTGGGTCCCCACTGCCTACCACTGTGTCCCAGACTTTCAGAACTTGAAGGATCCTCATCTGACTCAACCATCCATTCACCTGATCTTGGAAGTTTCTCAAATTGAAAATGCCCTGGCCTCACCTTCAAGGCCATTTGTATTCCGGCTCCAATCTAAAAGCCTATAATGTCATGAAAATAGGAGTGAACTATGCCATTTCACAGCTCTTGGGCTAAAGGTCAAAATTCTCAATCCAACCCACAGATCTCCACTTGGCCTGGCTCCTGCCTTTCTCTCCAGTCTTGTCAAGCTCCCCTTTGCTCTCTCTGCTCCTGCCACCTGGTCTTCCATCCAGGCTGCCATCATCCCCTTCATCCCCGAGCCTCTGTACCTGCTGGCCCCTCAGCACCCCATCCCTCACGTAGGTAGTACCATCTCACCCCTTAGACTTCACATCACTTCCTCAGTGACTTACATTACTCCCAGATTAAGTCAAGACCTCTGTTTGTCTCCTGTTCTTTACCTCCACAGCCTTAAACAAAATTACAATAAAATTTTTGTTGGATTTTTTTACTCCCAAGCTGGAATGTAAGCTCCATAAGAGCAGGACCGTGCCTGTCTTGTATACCACTGTATCTCACAACTTAAAACACAGGAGCCCTCAACAAATACATGTAGATTAACGAAATTCATAAATCGGAACACCCTAAGTTACAAAAGCAGCTTCACTGCATAGTGATCCTGAAGTCACTTGGTTTCTCCATCCATAAAACTAAAGAGCTCATCTGCTCAACGTTCTCTGAGTTCCTTAGAAGATTTAACATTACCTAAGTCTACAATTTTGCTATTCCAAACTCCTCTCTCACAACTCTCTTCCACATAGGCAGCAGCAAAACTTGACTTTCCAGCCTCCACAACTTTGTTTGCACCCTTCTTTCCATCTGTAATTTTTTTCCGGCTCCACATTTCCAAATCCTACTTAATCTTAAATGCTCAAATCCAATGTTATCACCTCCTCAAAGTCCTCCTTGCATCCCTCCAGCTAGCCACAACCTCTCCATCCCTGAATTCCCACAGGTTCCCCATTGCCTCATTCAGGTCTCAGATCAAATGTCATTTCAAATGAGAACCTTCTCCAAAAGTCACCACTGGTTATAATTCTCTATCAGACCATGCTGTTTTTATTTTCTTGATAGCATTACCATTACCTGAAATTAGCATGTTCATTTCTCTCATTTACTTGTTAAGTGCCTGTTGCTCCCACTAGAATGTTAAGATGGATGAGAGCGGGGACCCTGTCTGTCTTGTTCACATTTCCCCACTCCCCCACATCAGACATGTGTTCAGTAAACTAAATACCTGCCAAACGCGTGAATGACTCTATAACCCTTATGACTAGGGTTATGTGCGTAAGTTATCTTTCTCTTGCTATATTCCAAACTCCCTGTGGACAAGGCCAAAGTCTGGCTAATCTATTTGTCTGTATTATCTGGAAAATCCTTGCACAACTGAAGCAAGTAACAGGTAACTGCTAATTAATTTACTGATTTCTCCAAGAGGAACTGCCCCAAACCAAGCCAATTCAGAACTTCATATTGTCCAGACACCAAGGCAAATAGGAATCTCCTTCCATTCCCTCTTCACCACAGACCCTGTTCCAATCTGCCACCTCCAGTGAGCTTTTGCCAAAAGACTAGTTTCCTCACTTTCCTTTAGAAGGACCATTGGTCCTTACATCTCTAATATCTTACAATGCTACCCTTTCCCTTTTATCTCCAGCCAACAAAGCATTTCCAGGGCCCTGTTTCTTCAGAGCACCCCACATCTCCAGTGCATCAGGGAACTCATCGGGTCCTAGGGCACATGTGGATGTTAAAAGGAAGTGTTTAAGCAAACCTGGCTAGCTCACCTTTCCTTGGATACCTCATTTAGTTGAAACAGGCCGAGTTTTAGAGCGATCGGCTTTGATGCTCTTTGGGTCCCTCAGCACTCTTCCAATCTAACCCAAGCACCCAAATACCGTCGGGGTGCCCCGACCCTTGCCCCGCACCTTTTCACCTTCCAACAGAGGAAAACCCCAGGCCAGAGACGATGATCTCCCCGGAAGCAAATGGCCCTCAAACGCCATGGGGCGGCCCTACCCTCTCCACTTTCTGTCCAGCATCTGCCTCTGGCCTGGAGCTGTCTCGAACGCCCCTTAGCCCCAGCCTCCCACACCACCCGCCACTCACCTGAAGCGGCCCCCGCAGTGCTGGCATTGCTCGCCCACCCAGCCGGCGAGGCAGACGCACTGGCCGGTGCCAGGGTTGCAGCGGCCGCCGTTGACACAGGGCCGGTCACATTCCTTGGCCTCGGCTGCGGCTGAGCCCGACACCGCCGCCGCCGCCGCCGCGGCCTCGGCCTCGCAGGGCAGCAGCAGCAGCAGGAGCAGCGGCGGCGAGAGCAACAACAGCAGTAGCAGCAGCCGCGGCCGCGGCCGCAGCGGCGGCGACAGCAGCCGCGGGAGGCGCAGCCCGGCCCCCAGCCCCGGCCTCCCAGCCCTGGTCACGTCCCAGTCCCGATGCGGCCCGCCGCTCCTGCCCGCGAAGGGTGCGTAGCCGGCCGTCCTCTCCTCAGCCTTGCCTCAGTCCGCCGGCCGCTGGCAGCCCACCATCTTCCCGGGGCTGAGACGGGCCTCGGAAACCCGCCCCGCGAACACATACACAAACACCGCGCGGCCGGCTCCGCTTCGCCTGGCCGTGCGGGGCGGGGCTGTGCGGACGGTGGCTCGTGCGGTCCACGCGGGGACCACAGCCGGGCGGTGGGCGGGGCCGGCGCGCGCGTGCGCGAGTCCGTGCGTGCCGGGGCGCAGACAGTGATCTCCGGCGCGCGCGGCGCCGGGGGCGGTCTTCTGATGTGGACTCTAGAACCAGCTGAAACCCGGCTGCGCTGTCCCAGCTCTAGGTTTTCACCTTCGCCTTTCGCCCCCGGCGGCGGGGTTGCAGCCTCACTGGATGCCTAGGAGCCGACCGCGTTGAGTGTTGCCCTCCAAGAGACCCGGCGCTTTGCCCCAACTCCAGCTGCCGGACAGAAAGAGCACAGGAGTCTACGCGGTGTGGTGCTGGGTGCGGTACTGTAGAAGCCATGCCTTATTCGAGCCTCTGTAACACAGGAGTAAAGAAAGAACACATGTAGAACCGGGCATAGGCCCGGCGCGGAGGCTTACGCCTGTAATCTCAGCACTTTGGGAAAACGAGGCAGGCGGATCACTTGAGCTCTGGGATCCGAGACCAGCCTGGCCAACAGGGTGTGACCCTGTCTCTACCAAAAACAGAAAAATTATCCGAGAGTGGTGGTGCGCGCCTGTAGCCCCAGCTACTCGAGAGGCTGAGGCAGGAGGGTCGCTTGAGCTTGGAGAGGTCAAGGCTGGCCTCTTGATAACAGACGGACTGTAGCTGACCAGACCCCCTACCTTTTATTCTGTAAAAGTTTGGAGTTACCTTGCTCCCCACAATTTGCCCTCCAACCATCTTCTCTGAAGAGAGGGCAGCATAGAATTAGGAACTGGCGCTCACATAGACCTGCCCCTTCTTGTCTGGTAGTTGTTACTCTGGCGTCCCTCAATGAGACATGTCTTCCATCAATGTAGCCTTTTATGGTCTTTGACCCTGGAATCTGGACTGGGTCATGATTGAGACCATGGGAAACCGTGATTCAGTTTCACCAACAGAAGAAGGTGGTAGGAGTGGCAATGTCTTGGTTCTAACTCTCAGCTTAAAAAAAGATCTGGCAAACTTGGCCGGGCACGGTGGCTCACGTCTGTAATCCCAGCACCTTGGGAGGCTGAGGTGGGCAGATCACGAGGTCAGGAGTTCGAGACCACCCTGACCAACATGGTGAAATCCTGTCTCTACTAAAAATACAAAAATTAGCCAGGCGTGGTGGCACGCACCCGTAATCCCAGCTACTCAGGAGAGTTGCTTGCATCTGGGAGGCAGAGGTTGCAGTGAGCCGAGATCGCGCCACTGCACTCCAGCCTGGGGGAGGGAGCAAGACTCCATCTCAAAAAAAAAAAAAAAGACCTGGCATCATTGATTTTGAGCTGTTGGTGGTCATGAGCTGCCACCCTTTAGCCATTCTGCTATAGAGAAACCACGTGCAGAGACCACTTGGACTTGGAGAGGGAGAGCTGGGCCACTAGGCTGCTGGAGCCGTGCTAGCTAAGGGATCAGTCATTGAGTGAAGAAGCTGTCTGGGTTGGGTTATTCCAACCGTCTGGGTGGTTCCATGTTACCCACAACAGTAACAGGTCTTTCCTAACTGTGACTTATCCAAAATGAGAAATAACTCATTTATCATTTAACCCTTAAATGATGAATTATTTATAATTTTTCATAAATTATGATTTATGTTATTTTAAGCCTCTAAGTTTTAGAGAGGTTTGTTACTCACTAATAGATAAGCAGAGCTTTGTCTGACATAACGCTTATGCTATGAGGAATATTCCTATGGCACCCACCTCAGAATTTGAGCACCTTACAGTCCCTGAGAAACAAAGAAAAACCTTCATAGACCTGTGGAGCCTCTCAGCTTTACCTCAGAGCATTGAATTCTAAGGTTCTAAGATGGACTTCCACACTCATACCCAGGTCCCACTCTCATACTCAAGTCCTGACTGTCCTCACTGCATCTTCTTCAAGCCTGGTGAAGCTGAATTGCACAAAAGCCTCACCCCCTGCTATACATCCACACATACTCCCTATTCCTACAGGAAAACTATTGTTTGGCCTAGGCCCTAGCACTGACATTCTGGTTTGCAGGTTATGTTTTTGCGATGTAGGATAAGGCAGAGAAATTAAAGACATGGCCCTACCCTCTGGCAGGACCCCATCAGATGGGGGAGGCTGGCATAGGCCATGCCCTAGCTATAGGAGACATTGCTCCCCCTACTCTTCCAGGCCATAAGTGAACCAGCCCTTTCTTTCCCTTCCCTCCCCACAGCAAGACTGAACCCAGACTGTGAAGTTTCACATGATTTTACCAACATTCAGGGATAACAGAAAAGGTGTGCATCTGAAGAACAGCAATCCCTAGACTAGATATTGCTACTCTGAAGCCTTAGAATCTTGCTGCAGCAAACATTCTTTCTTACTTCCTTAATGTACTCCCTTCTCTGGTTCTTTTTCCATAGCTTTCGAACATGCTGAAATTATTTTGTCCTTAAAAAACAAACACGCTGGGTGCAGTGGCTCATGCCTGTAATCCCAGTGCTTTGGGAGGCCAAAGTGGGAGGATCACCTGAGGCCAGGAGTTTGAGACCAGCCTGGGCAACATAGTGAGACCTTGTCTCTACAAAAAGTTTTTTAAAAAATTAGTCAGATGTGGTCGTGTGCACATGTAGTCCCAGCTACTTGGGAGGCTGGGGCAGGAGGATCACTTGAGCCCAGGAGTTTGAGGCTGCAGTAAGCTATGTTTGGACCATTGCACTCCAGTCTGGGCAACAGATCAAGACCCTGTCTCTAAAAACAAATAAAGAAACAAAATCTTACCTGCTATCTTCTTTTTCCTTTACTGCGTTTATCAAAGAGTCCCCTACACATTCTACATCTGTGTGACAGATTAAAGATGGCTGCAGATTCTCTTACATTCCTTCTATGGAGAGATCAGGTCTAATCCTTGGCCCCACCCCCACCCCCAGCCCTACCTTACTTTTTGAATCTAGCCTGGCCTTAGTGATTTGCCTGACTGATAGACTATGGTGGAAGTGAGGTACTGGGATTTCTGAGGTCCCAGAAATGGGACCTTGTGCTAGGTCATAAGAAGTCTTGCCGCTTCCTCACTTGCTCTGGGAAAGCCAGCTTCCATAAAAGATGTCCAGCTACCCTGAGACCACCAGGCTGTGAGGAAGCCAGCCCCCAGCCATTCAAGTCTTCCCAGTTGGGGCCTCATATAATCATGGAGCAGGGGGGGTGCTGTTCCTGCTGAACCCACCCCAAACTGCAGATACGTAAGCAAAATAAATGAGTGTACTTGTTTAAGCCATGAGCCAACTGGGGACAGTTTGTTACACAACAATAAATTACCAGAATACTCTGTACCCTGGTTCCTCCAAGGACAAGAATAAGTCTTGTGATGGGGACTTGATTAAGAATTAAGAATGATAGTATAATTGTATATAAATATATAATCTACAACTAGCCATCTGTATGTAATACACTAGTATCATTGTCCAGTTGCTTCTCATGGAGGAGGTCGCTGTAGTCATCGTAGCTTCAGACGTGCTTCTGTTGGACCCCACGTGCCTTATCACAAAGATTATGCAGCTGTTCTGCCTGAAATCCCTTTTTTCCACTGGTCCTTGTCATGGTGGTCATTTCCAGGTCCCAGAATTGTAATGCCAGTGGCAAAGAACACCCAGGCTTTGATACAAATTGCTCTAAGTCCAGACACTAAAATAACAGTTCTTGCCAACTGCAAGAGCAAAAGGGTTTGTATCCACTTGGTTAGTGCAGGGTGGTTTGAAGGTGCCTTTGCCTATTCTTTTTCACTCAAGTAAGGCATCTTACTCACCTTGGCCCTTTTTCTGATTTCATGCCATCCCTTCCTGTATCTTTGCTTGCATTGTCTCCGAGTCATGGACATAGATGGATTTTATAATTTTTGACTTTTACTCATGCAGTGTCTTCAGTCAGATTCCCTAGAGGCAGGATCCTGAAACAGGATCTGAGTGCATAGTTTATTGGAAGATTGCTCTCGGAAGAAACACAGTGAAGGAAGCAAGATAGAGCCCAGGAGGGGGTTGAGAAAGGATGTGGTCTGGTCTTATCTAGAGTTAAGTTTCAGCCTGATCCTGTGGAGAGCCCTAGAGCATGAATTGTACCATAGGATTGATTCCACTTTGAGGTAAGGGAGCAGCATTTTGTTCACACATCTCTTTCAGCAGACAACATTCACAGCAGTAAGAAGGATCCTATAAAGGAAATTTGGGAGGGGTACCAACAGATACAAATAGATAGCTCCATGTGTGTGTAATAGATATAACAAGTTTTGTTTATCAAATATCTACTAGATAGCAAAGATTGAATACTGCTCAAATAAGATCTGATTGACCATCTGACTTTCCCCCAAACATCACCGGTCCTCATTCTGCACGGTTTGAAACATCGATATATTTTATTGTCCCAAAGTTCTCCTTATACTTTTAGTCAATGTGAGACCAAGCAATTCTCTGATTATAGATGTTAAAATCTCACCTAGAATGTAAGGTACTATGTTGCCTGTGAAAGAGGTTGATCCTGAAGGTTTGGAACAAACACAACTGAGAGGATTCTAGGTAGGAATAAAGTGCCACAGAAAGTTCCAATGGATATCCCACTGTCAACCAACAAGCATAAGATTCCGATAGTTGGCCGGGCGTGGTGGCTCAAGCCTGTAATCCCAGCACTTTGGGAGGCCGAGACGGGCGGATCACGAGGTCAGGAGATGGAGACCATCCTGGCTAACATGGTGAAACCCCGTCTCTACTAAAATACAAAAAAAAAACTAGCCGGGCGAGGTGGCGGCGCCTGTAGTCCCAGCTACTCGGGAGGCTGAGGCAGGAGAATGGTGGGAACCCGGGAGGCGGAGCTTGCAGTGAGCTGAGATCTGGCCACTGCACTCCAGCCTGGGTGACAGGGCGAGACTCCGTCTCAAAAAAAAAAAGATTCTGATAGTTCTTGGCAGACTGTAAGGGAAAGTGTTTAGGAGTCCCTGATCTGGGAGCATAAAGTTATACCTCTGAGCTGTGGGCAGAGCTCCTGGTGGCCTCCTCATACAAGTCCCACAAGTTCAGGAGTTGACCTGTATGTCGGCTCAAGGGACACGACCCTGCATTGGGAAGAGCGCATCAATTTAAAGGCGGAAGACTTGAAATGTCTATGGAATGAGCTAGATTCATGCCCCCTCCCCCAAATTTCTACAACAGAGAACAAAAGTTTCTCTTGTGTATAGATATTATGAAAACAGTACTACTGTTAAAAGCAAATGACTTTGCTAAATATGGCCACGAAGGACTTCAAATTAGAAGTTCCCAAACTGAAGCCATCCTTTCGGATTAAAATCCATTAGAATTTCTCCTAATTACAGATAACATATTAGTTTCCTGTGACTGCTATAATAAATTTCCACAAACTTGGTGGCATAAAACCATAGAAATTTAAGAGTTGACATGTGCAGAAGTCCTACTAGTCTGGTTCTTGTTCCCACCTGGGTACCAGCTTCCTTCAGCAGTGTAGGCCAAGGTGCTGGGGGCCAACAAAGGGAGGAGTCAACTTGTGGGAATTTTGCAGGCCTGTTGTTCTTAGCACTATCCAAGACTAGACGAAGAAGAGAAAGAAACTTACCTGATCAGTGCCAGAAGTTTTTGCACTCAAAGGGGAATAAGCAGGAAAAAAGAAAGGAAAGAAGGAAGGAGGGAAAAAGAAAGGAAAGAAGGAAGGAAGGAAAAAGAAAGAATGGAAGGAAGAAAGAGAAACGCCACAGACATAAGATGAAACCCTGTCCAACAATGGAAGGAAGGCCAGAAAATGGTGAACCAAATTTTGAGGAAAAGTCAGAGAAGGAGGAAAACGCAGAAGGAACTTTTAGAGAAAGGTTAATTCCATCTCTCCAGAATATAAAGATGTACATAAGAGGCATTTAAGCAATGAAGATATGTTTAGAGAAGTGGATGAAATAGGTGAGATAAGGAGAGTAAGAAACAAACATACAGGGATGTACTGGAAGGTTGATCAAAACCATCATTACCCCTATTTAATGCAATTTCCTTTATTTTTATTTTACGTGATATTAACAATGCCATATAACTTTCTTTTTATTAGCATTTTTCTGATATACCTTTGTCCATCTTTCTACTTTTAACCTGTTGCTGTTAGTGGTTTTAGATACATCACTTAATCTTCATCTCATTGTTTACCGTATTTGTACCAATCTTTAAATCTCTTTTATAGAAGATCTTCACTCATTTGTAAAAAAAGAAAAAAAAAAAGGTTCCTGACAGCATATAAAATGAAAAAAGGGTTACTAAGTGATATGTGAATATCATTTTAATTTTTAGTTTTTAGGGACAGGGTCCTGCTCCGTTGCCCAGGTTAGAGTGCAGTGTCTATTCACAGATGTGATAATCGCACACTACAGCCTCAAACTCCTGGGCTGAAACTCCTCCTGCCTCAGCCTTCCAGTAGCTGGGACTACAGGCACCCACCACCATGCCCAGTTGTGAATAACATTTTTGAAAGGTAAGAGTACATTTGGATATTACATATATGCACATAAAAACTTGTGAAGGGTGAAAGACAAAAGTTACAATCTCTCCACAGAGGATTATAAAAGATTTTTTTTCATCTGCTTACTTGTGTATTCCATATTCCTAAAATGAGCACACATGATTACTGCTAAAAACAACAAAAGTTTTAAAACAACAACAAAAACAAACCTACAGAAATGTATTCTGTCACAGTTCTGGAGACCGGAAGTCTGAAATCAGGGTGTCAGCAGGCTAGGCTTCTGGAGACTTTAGGGAAGAACACTTCCCTGCCTGTTCCAGCTCCTGGTGGCTGTCCACATTCCTTGGTTTCCTTGGCTTGTGGCCACAAATCCCCTATCTGCCTCCATCTTAACATCACCTCCCCCTCTATGTCCGTCTTCTGTGTGTATCTCCTATAAGGACATTTACTGGATTTAGGGCCCACCTGGATGATCCAGGATGAACTCACCTTAAGATCCTTAATTAATTACATTTGCAAAGACCTTTTTTTTTTTTAAGACAGAGTCTCACTCTATTGCCCAGACTGGAGTGCAATGGTACCATCTTGGCTCACTATAACCTCTGCCTCCTGGGTTCAAGCGATTTTCCTGCCTCCCAAGTAGCTGGGACTACAGGTAACCATCACCACACCCAGCTAATTTTTGTACTTTTTAGTAGAGACGGGGTTTCACCGTGTTGGCCAGGCTGGTCTGGAACTCCTGACCTCAGGTGATTCTACCGCCTTGGCCTCCAAAGTGCTGGGATTACAGGCATGAGCCAACGTGCCCGGCAACATTTGCAAAGACCTTTATTTCCAAATACAGTAACATCCAGAGGTTCCAAGGATTAGAACATAGACAAATCTTTTGGGGGAGCCACCATTCAGCCCACTTCACACACTACACAGGCAGTCAATTCATTCAGTGTATTCATTTAAGCAACTTACATTTTTTGAGTGATTGCTGTGTACCAAACACTGATCTATGCTCCAGGAGGCAGAAATGAAAAAGGATATCAAAATTCCTCTCTTTCCTCACGCCATTGGAATAGCTTGTATATAAAAAAAAGAAGAAGGTGGCCGGGCGCGGTGGCTCAAACCTGTAATCCCAGCACTTTGGGAGGCTGAGACGGGCGGATCACAAGGTCAGGAGATCGAGACCATCCTGGCTAACATGGTGAAACCCCATCTCTACTAAAAAAAATACAAAAAACTAGCCGGGCGAGGTGGC
>NW_016805470.1:1883330-1888811 GCF_001698545.2 Rhinopithecus bieti | reverse complement strand
ATGGAATCTCGCTGTGGCCCAGGCTGAAATGCAGTGGCGTGATCTCGGCTTACTGCAAGCTCTGCCTCCCGGGTTCATGCCATTCTCCTGCCTCAGCCTCCCGAGTAGCTGGGACTACAGGCGCCCGCCACCACACCCAGCTAATTTTTATATTTTTAATAAAGGTGGGATTTCACCGTGTTAGCCAGGATGGTCTCGATCTCCTGACCTCGTGATCTGCCCACCTCAGCCTCCCAAAGTGCTGGGATTACAGGCGTGAGCCACCACGCCCAGCTAATCACAGCACTTTGAGAGGCCAAGGGGGGTGGATTTCTGGAGCCTAGGAGATCGAGGCTGCAGTGAGCCATGATCGTACCACTGTACTCTAGCCTGAGCAACAGAGCAAGAAGCTGTCTCAAAATAAAATAAAATTAGCAGAGCATGGTGGCATGCACCTGTAGTCCAAGCTATTTGACAGGCTGAACCAGGAGGATCACTTGAGACCAGGAGTTTGAGGCTGCAGTGATCACACCACTGCACTCCAGGCTGAGTGACAGAGAGAAACCCTGTCTAAAAAAATAAAATAAAATAGAAACTTATATACAAACATCATGGTATGACAATTTATTGATTAATTCTACTGCTGATGGACATTCGGGTAGTTTCCAGTTTGAGATTACTATGAATCATGGTGCTATGATCATCTGGAAATCAAATACAGGTATTTTGGTGAGTATATGTATACATTTCTTTTGGGTAGATACCAGAGGTTTGCTGATAAATGTTTAGCAACCAGCTCACTGGGAAGAAAAAGCCTTCATGCGTAGCACTAGTTGATTTCTATGGTGTAAATACTCCCACCATGACCTATTTCGAGCTCCCATCATGATGTCACTGAGTGTGGAATTGGAAAGAGAGACATAGGCTCAGCCCTCACAAGCCAATGGGAACCAGCTCCAGCACCATGTATGCCTGGGAGGTCTACTGAGAAGCAGATGCCAAGACCAAATTAGACATACAAGGGATTTATTGGGGGAAACGTCTGTGAAGGATAAAGGGGAAGGAAACAGGAAATGGCAAGAGAGGATTCAGACAGGAATAAAAATCTGACAGCTGTGAAGGAAAGTGGGAAGAAAAGATTGGTTAAGAAGGTCGTCAGATCTCAGTGCGGTTTCAATGAAGGCTCTGCCAGGCCAGTGGGGAGTCCTGGAGCCAGAGTTGTCTGTCAGAGCAGCAGCATCTTGTAGGAATCAGCCTACATTAGCACAAATGCAGTGGGGGACCCGGAGGGGGAGCAGCTGGGGCTGCCAGTCAACTCTGCTCCCCACAGCAGGAGAGCTGAACAATGAATTTTCACGGTTGCCACAGCTGGCAACATTCCTTTGCGCCATCTCCATGTAGATGTGGGGTGGCTCTCAGACAGTGTCCGCTCCAGGTGACCTGTTTTTCACAAGTTAGATGCACAACCCTGGCTTGGCTGACTCGTTTGGAAGCTGGACTGGCCGTTTGAGACTAAATAAGCCCCAGATTTCTTGGGTTTATTCAGTGGAAAAGAGAAGGTCTCAAGAGGAAGACATTTGGTTTTTTCCTAATAAGAGCAGATAAGTATTCTAGTTGTTAACTAAAGAAATTGGCTGGGCGCAGTGGTTCACACCTGTAATCCCAGCACTTTGGGAGGCCAAGGCAGGCGGATCACCTGAGGTTAGGAGTTTGAGACCAGCCTGCCCAACATGGCAAAACCCTGACTATACTAAAGATACAAAAAATTAGCCAGGTGTGGCAGTGTGCGCCTATAAGCCCAGCTCCTAGGGAGGCTGAGGCACAAGAATTGCTTGAACCCAGGAGGTAGAGGTTGCAGTGAGCCAAGATCATGCCACTGCACTCCAGCCTGGACGACAAGAGTAAAACTCTGTCTCAAAAAAAGAAAGAATCAAGCACATTGTCCTGGCACCACCAGAAGCACCATCTCATGCTTACTCAAGGCCCTGATACAGACCACTGCCAAGATTATGATCAAGGCCTCTGATGCCTGTACAGAGGTCCCTATCTCATGTTGCTGCCAAAGCCACTGGCACCAACTCCCATTATCTGAGAAGCCACTGGCAGTGAGGCAGCCTTTTTTATGGTGAAGTGGTTCTTGCATTCACTTGCGCTGTGACTGTGGCAGGAACCCCAAAATGGGGGATAGGTGACACATAACCCTGTCTGCAGAATTAGCTGACCAAAAGCCTGTGACTAGAGATATGCCCCAGATTGCAGTGTTTACCAAGTTAAACAGATTGCAGTCAGATCCGCGTATCAAAAATGGCTCAAGGAACAGGGAGAGTTTAGCTATGAACCCAAGTAAGGCAGGGCCAAGGGCACTGATTGTGGACAAGGTTCAAAGAGGACAGAAAGAAAGCAGACCTGCAGAATGTCCACGAGCTGGAGTCCCAGGCTTGAGGCAGCTTTGAAGTCTGTGACTGTGGCCATAGTCTGGGCCCCCAGCCAACAGGCCCTGTCTCCCATATGCATTTTAAGGGAGGCTGTCATTTTTTGTTTTTTGGTGTTTTTTTAATGTGGAAAGTTCCCACAGTGCTGCTAGGGACTCAGAATCTGTTTGATTCAGGCAAGGAAGCTTAAACAATTTTATATTAGTTTAGGTTCCCCCAGAAGAAAGCCCTGAGGCAGGGATTCAAGGTTAATGTGGGACATCATATGAGGAAGCAGGTAGGGGTGGAAGAAAGTGAGGCAAGGAAGGAGGAAAGGCGGTCAGTACAGGGTGCAATATCAAGCCAGTTATTATCATGAGCAATTATAGCTCAATTTCAAGGAAAAACTCCGAAAATGAGAGAGGGAAGGTGGCTGGCATATTTGGGGTTTTTATACACCAATGCCAGTCAGCCATTGTTGAGGATCACTAGGGGAGAGGATGTTAATTATTCTGCCAACACAGAGATTCAGATCCTGGATGATCAATCTGTTATTTGTTTATTGGCCATTTGGGTCTCTCTTCTGTGAATTATGTATTCATAGTCTTTCCCCACATTTCTATTGGGTTGTTTATCTTTTTCATATTGATTCATAAATGTTACTTATATATCCAATATACAGTTACTAATCTTTTCTTCATTATATGTATGACTATTTTTCCAGGTTGTGAGTCACCTTTTAACTTTCTCTGTGGTATTGTTTAATAAATATTTGCTTTATTTTCTTCTTTTTTTTTTTTTTTTTTTTTGAGATCATCTCACTCTGTCGCCCAGGCTGAAGTGCAGAGTTGTCGGCTTACTGCAACCTTCACCTCCTGGGTTCAAGTGATTCTTCTGCCTCAGCCACCTGAGTAGCTGGGATTACAGGTACTCACTACCACGTCCAACTGATTTTTGTATTTTTAGTACAAACAGCGTTTCACCATGTTGGCCAGGCAGGTTTCAAATTCCTGACCCCAAGTGATCTGCCCACCTCGGCCTCCCAAAGTGTTGGGATTACAGGCGTGAGCCACCACACCTGGCCAGTATTTCCATTTTTAATACAGACAAATTTATCAATCTATTCTTTATAGTCTCTGCTTTTTGTGTCTTATTTAAGAAATTCTTATCTTGGCCAGGCACAGTGGCTCACACCTATAATCCCAGCACTCTGGGAGGCAAAGGTGGGCAATTACAAGGTCAAGAGATGGAGACCATCCTGGCCAATATGGTGAAATCCCGTCTCTACTAAAAATACAAAAATTAACTGGGCATGGTGGAACGCACCTGTAGTCCCAGCTACTTGGGAGGGTGGCACAGGAGGATCGCTTGAACCCGGGAGGCTGAGGTTGCAGTGAGCCGAGATGGCGCCACTGCACTCCAGCCTGGCGGCCGAGTGAGACTCCTTCTCAAAAAAAAAAAAAAGAAAAGAAAGAAGAACTCTTTATCTTGTGCTAACAAAAATGATAGCTAGGCATCTTAAACTTTCACTTTTTAGAGATAGTCTTTAGTCCACCCGGACATTGTTATATAATGATGCGATATAGGAATCCAATATTTAAGTTTTAATCATAGAAAATGCCAAACATACACAAAAGTAGAGAGAATAGTACAATGAATGCAATACCTGGGTAACTTCAACAATTAATTTATTTTAGCAAATTAAAGCAGGAATAAACACTTATTATCTCACACAGTTTCTGTGAGTCAGAACTTCAGGAGTGGCTTATCTGGGTGTCCTGGTCTGAAGTCTTTCAGTCAAATTGTCAGCTTGGGCTACAGTCATCTGAAGCCTTAACAGAGGCTAAAGGATCTGTTCTAAGGTGGCTCAGACCTATGGCTCTTAAATTGTTGGCAGGAGGCACCAGTTTCTGGCTGTATGAATCTCTCCACAGAGCTGCTGGAGTGTCCTTCTCCCACTGCCAATGATCTGAAACAGAGCAAGGAGAAAGTTGCAAAGCCTCTTATGACCTAGTCTTGGGGGACATACTACTGTATTCATTAGGAGTGAGTCATTAAGTCCTACCACACTCAAGAGGAGGGAAATCAGGTTCCACCATTTTTTTCTTTTTTTTTTTTTTTTGAGACAGAATTTGCACTTGTTGCCCAGGCTGGCATGCAATGGCGCAATCTCGGCTCACTACAACCTTCACCTGCCAGGTTCAAGCCATCCTCCTGCCTCACCCTCGCGAGTAGCTGGGATTATAGGCATGCGCCACCACGCCTGGCTAATTTTGTGTTTTTAGTAGAGATGGGGTTTTACCATGTTGGCCAAGCTAGTCTCAAACTCCTGACCTCAGGTGATCTACCCACCTCGGGCTTCCAAAGTGCTGGGATTACAGGTGTGAGCCACTGCGCCTGGCAAGGCTCCACCTTTTAAAGAGAGAAATGTCAAAGAGTTAGTGAACATTTTTAAACCGGCACATAACATGGCCAATCTTTTCTTTTGAGCGCAGTTTGTATCAGTGCTTAACTTCTGCGCATTACTCCAGAACCTCTCGAGCTCACTTGTCTCTTAATCCTGCCATTGCTGCCTCAATTCTGTATAGACTCTCACCAGCTTCACATAGCTGTAGCCTGACACTTCCTCAGGACTTCTCTTTAATGCTGCAGAATGGGATACAGTGGAAATCAGCTCTGTACCCAGGCATGCCCACGGTCTTAGCACTCCTAGAGGCAAACTTTGACCAGTGGGAAATAAGAACCCTCCTTAACTGCTTCCCCCTTTCCTTCCTAGATCAACAGTCCTAAAACACGCCACATGCAGCTTGTCAGAGGTCCTTTGGGATTAAGGAATCACTCTTAGTGGTGGCCAATGTAATCATGCTTCCTTGCATTGGCTTTCCCAGCTTCCCTATTTAAATCACCACCCTACTCTCCTGTTCCCTGAGATCTCCTTCATAAAACCTTCCCACATAGCCTTTGTATCAGATTATGCTTTCTGGGGAACCCAGGCTAAGATACAGTTGGTTACAAACAAGGTCCATACTTTGAATTTGATTTGGTCAGTGTTTTTATTATGTGTATTATGTGTGCATATATATATATATAT
>NW_016805470.1:1878313-1881007 GCF_001698545.2 Rhinopithecus bieti | reverse complement strand
CTGCAACCTCTGCCTCCCAGGTTCAAGCGATTCTCCTGCCTCAGCTTCCTGAGTAGCTGAGATTACAGACCCCTGCCACCACGCCCCCAGCTAATCTTTTTTGTATTTTGTTTTGTTGTGTTTTTTTGTTTTTTTTGGTAAAGATGGGGTTACACCATGTTGACCAGGCTGGTCTTGAACTCCTGACCTCAAGTGATCTGCCCACCTCAGACTCCCAAAGTGTTGGGATTATAGGCCTGAGCCACCGTGCCTAGCCTGGCCTGTTAGATCTCCCTGATTTGTAGATTGTAAGGCAAAAGAAGGGAGAAGGCACTTCCTTTGCATTTGAGAATGCAAATACAGATCATTTCCATCACTGCAGACGGTTCTATTAGAGCTGGCCTAAAACTATCACTTCATTTCAGTTCTAGTATTTGTAATTTCTAGTATTTAATTCTTTTTGTTTTGGAGGCAGAGTCTTGCTCTGTCCCCCAGGTTGGAGTGCAGTGGTGCAGTCTCAGCTCACTTCGCCTCCCAGGTTCAAGCGATTCTCCTGCCTCAGTCTCCTGAGTAGCTGAGATTACAGGTGTGTGCCACCACGCCCGGCTAATTTTTGTATTTTTAGTAGAGACAGGGTTTTGCCATGTTGGCCAGGCTGGTTTCGAACTCCGACCTCAGGTGATCTGCCCGCCTCAACCTACCAAAGTGCTGGGATTACAGGCATGAGCCACTGCGCCCGGTTCTAGTATTTAATTGTAAATCTGTCATCCTCTATACATTTATTACCTGGAATTATTCTTAAAGAATAACATTCCCTCATCAACTGTTTAGTTACTTTGAGATATGGTTCATACAGGAAAAGCACGATAGGTGCTTATTGAGTAAATTCTTTGGTATCCTCCAAAGTTGTTGTTTTTGTTGTTTTGCACATCCTTGTGAACTCATGAACAACATATTTGATGTCTTTTGGTCAACTGCAATTACTATTTTTTTTTTTTTTTTTTTTGAGACAGGGTCTCACTCTGTCACCCAGGCTGGAGTGCAGTGGCACAATCTTGGCTAACTACAGGCTCAAACTCCTGGGCTCAAGCAGTCTTCCCACCTCAGCCTTCCAAGTAGCTGGGATGACAGGCATGCACCACCAAGCCTGGCTAATTTTTTTATTTTTTGGATTTATGGTTTCATCATGTTGCCCAGGTTGGTCTCAAACTCCTGGGCTCACGTGATCCTCTCACCTCGGCCTCCCAAAGTGCTGGGATTGCAGACGTGAGTCACCATGCCCGGACTGCAGTTACTATTCTTTTTGATGCTCAAATTGTCCCATACTGTAGATCGGCTTCTACAGCCATATTGTATAGTTTTTTAAAAGTTCTAATACAACAGGGATGTTTCAGGTTCATCTTGTATAACTTCTGCTCCAGACATGGAATCTAACATCTCCTCAAGTAGCTATGGCTCCTTTTAGGGAAAAATGATATTTAAAGACTACATCTGGGTGCTAAGGGGTAATAATTTGTATTGTCTTGGCCATTGTTTTGAGATTTGTTTTGTTGTATTTTGTGTGTTAGCATGCAAAGCTAGAAAAAAATTTTAAAGAAAAAAAATTTTTTAAATTAATTATTTATTTATTTTTTGAGACAGGTTCTCCCTCTGCTGCTCAGACTTGAATGGAGTGGTGCTATTATGCTCATTGCAGCCTTGAACTCATAGGCTCAAACTGAGCGACTTCCCCACCTCAGCCTCCTGAGTAGCTGGGACTACAGGCATGTGCCACCACACCCCACTAATTTTTTTTTTCTAGAGATAGGGTCTTTGTATGTTGGCCAGGCAGGTCTCGATTCCCTGGCCTCAAGCAATCCTCCCACTTCAGTCTCCCAACGTTCTGGGATTATAGGCATGAGCCACCACACTCAGCCCTCCATACCCATAATAATTTTTTTTCTTTTTTTTTTTTTGAGACAGAGTCTCACTTTGCAACCTCTGCTCACTGCAACCCCCGCCTCGCAGGTTCAAGTGATTCTCCTGCCTCAGCCTCCCGAGTAGCTGGGATTCCAGGGGCCCACTACCACGCCCAGCTAAGTTGTGTATTATTAGTAGAGACAGGCTTTCACCATGTTAGCCAGGCTGCTCTCTAACTCCTGATCTCAGGTGATCCGCCTGCCTCATCCTCCCAAAGTGCTGGGATTACAGGTGTGAGCCACCGCACCCGGCCAGTAATTTTTGACTGACTTGTGTCCATAATGTATTGATTGTTAAATATCTTGAATGTTACCCTATGACCTTCAATGTCTGTGAATTCATTGTTTTCTGCTTGCATTCCCTCATTTTGAGGAATTGCTATTCTCTTACCGCCCATGATTTTGTAACCTGTCAGTCAGGAACTTGGCATCCCTTTCTATAAGAGTGGAAAAGAATGCTAGGCCACAAGGGAGTTAACCTTGCGTGGGTGAACTTTGACTAGTGCAAGATAAGAAACAGGAGGAAACCAGCAAATAATCTCCTTTCTCTTTCACCCCTCAGTGGACCATTCCAAGACATAACTTTTTAAGAAGACGCCTCTGTAAGCAACAAGCTATGTTCTCTTTTTTTTTCTTTTTTTTTTTTTTTTTTTTTTTTTTTTTGAGATGGAGTCTCACTCTGTCACCCAGGCTGGAGTTCAGTGATGCGATCTCAGCTCACTGCAGCCTCCGCCTCCTAGGTTCAAGCAATTCTCCT
>NW_016805470.1:1870922-1878259 GCF_001698545.2 Rhinopithecus bieti | reverse complement strand
GTCAGTCAGGAACTTGGCATCCCTTTCTATAAGAGTGGAAAAGAATGCTAGGCCACAAGGGAGTTAACCTTGCGTGGGTGAACTTTGACTAGTGCAAGATAAGAAACAGGAGGAAACCAGCAAATAATCTCCTTTCTCTTTCACCCCTCAGTGGAGCATTCCAAGACATAACTTTTTAAGAAGACGCCTCTGTAAGCAACAAGCTATGTTCTCTTTTTTTTTCTTTCTTTTTTTTTTTTTTTTTGAGATGGAGTCTCACTCTGTCACCCAGGCTGGAGTTCAGTGATGCGATCTCAGCTCACTGCAGCCTCCGCCTCCTAGGTTCAAGCAATTCTCCTACCTCAGCTTCCTGAGTAGCGGGGACTACAGGAGCGTGCCACCATGCCCAGCTAATTTTTATATTTTTAGTAGAGACAGGGTTTCACCGTGTTGGCCAGAATGGTCTCGATCTCCTGACCTCATGATCCACCTACCTCAGCCTCCCGAAGTGCTGGGATTACAGGCATAAGCCACCGCGCCCGGCCACAACAAGCTATGTTTTCTTGTGCAGCTGTGGTCAGCTCAGTAATACACCATCTTGCATTTGTCTGCCTTCCTTCCCCTGGTCCCTAAGTTTTGTTACCCTAGGATTACGCCTCCCATTAAGGCTCTCCCATGAAACCTTTGCCTCTTGCTCTATTCTCTAGGGAATCCAGGCAAAGACAATTTCCCAGGATCTTCTCCTTCATTAGGGTAAAAAGCAGTGCTGGAAATTGAAGTATTAATAAGCACTCCAAATGAGTCTTATGACCAGCAAGTATGGCTGGCATAACCTTAAGGCATCCTCAGCTCTCAGATCTTGCATCAACAGGAAGTGAGCTGCTAAAGCTGTGCAGAATTCAGAAGGGGAATCCATCCCAGAAACACTTTAGATGTGATCATGGAGGACAATGGACAAGGAGGATGGGCAAAGGGAGTAGCCCAGAGACAATGAAGTGGGCTAACTGAAGAACGGTGTCTGCTGCCCAAGCCAAGAGCACTTGTGCTTGCTGCTCCTGTGTTGCAGGGAGGTCATGTGTGCTGTGAACTGGTGACCACCTTTTGATGTTCTCCTTCTCGCCTGTTAGAGTGTTATTTTTTATTGAGGTTCTTCCATCCTTCTTTCAACAACTGGATTTTTTTCTTTTTTCGAGAGTGTTATTTATCTGTCGTACCATTGGTAGTCACATCTGGACCTAAATTAGAAGAATGCAGCTGGCTTCCTGCCCCTCCGCCTCGCTCTTCTTCCCCTCTTCCAGCCTCTCCTCCTTCCCCAGTCTTCTGGTCTCCTCCACCGTGCAGCCTCTGTCCCAGCTCTTCCCCAGCAGACCCCTTCTCTGGGATTCCCTTCTGGGGCTCCCAGCCCCCTGGTTCTTCTGCCCCTGCCAAACACATATTCTGCAGGCACCTGGGGAAAGGAAGTCCTGGGCAGGGCCTGCCAGGAGAAGACGTCAGGGCACTGCCCAGTGTTAACAGAGGGAGCTACCAAGAACCAAGTGGGGTGGAGCAACCACAGCCTCTGTAGCCCAGAGTGCAGGGAGAAAGGGCAGAGCTGGTTTTGCAGAGCCCTGCAGCCAGCAGTCCTGAGAAAAGCAGTGAATGTCATGGAGCCCAGCTGAAATGAACTGGTCCCCTTGAGCCTGACCCAAGCCCTGGTGCCAGAGTTCTATCCCAGAGCTGAGATGTTTTTGATCATCTTGAGAAAAATAAGCCTTGGCCTCCGGGCCAAATAAAGTGAACTTTTCTCCCATAGAGAATAGTGCTAGTTCCTAGCTGGGCGTGGTGGCTCACACCTGTAATCCCAGCACTTTGGGAGGCCGAGGCGGGCGGATCACGAGGTCAGGAGCTCGAGACTATCCTGGCTAACACGGTGAAACCCCGTCTCTACTAAAAATACAAAAAAATTAGCCGGGCGCTGTGTCGGGGGCCTGTAGTCCCAGCTACTCGGGAGGCTGAGGCAGAAGAATGGCGTGAACCCAGGAGGCGGAGCTTGCAGTGAGCTGAGATCGCGCCACTGCACTCCATCCTCGCATCCATCCTGAGCGAGACTCCGTCTCAAGAAAAAAAAAAAAAAGAGAGAATAGTGCTAGTTCCTGAGGACCTGGAGGGCCCACAGCCCTGGGGGACTAGCCAGAAGCTTCCCTGCTTTCTTTCTCAGAACAAAGTGGCTTACCTGAACACATCTTCCTCCTGGCTCACACCAACCTGCAGAAAAACTTCAGCTGCTGTGTCCTGGCCTTTCTCGTGTTTGCGGTCATCTGTGTGTGAAGGAAAAAGAAGAAAGGAAATTACTATGATTCCCTTAAATTTCAAACCAAGAAATTACAGATGTTGAAGAGTCTGGGGAAAGTGGCCATGAGGTCTTATTCCCAATCTGCATCCTCAAGCAGCACCCAAGACCCCACAGGGGCAGCGAGGCCCTCAGCAACCCAGAGGCCCAGCCAAGGCTATCCAGAGGCCTCCTTCCAGGTGTGGAACAATGACAGCTTTTCCAAAAACCTTATCCCCAGGCTGCAAACCACCTGGAAGAATTATTTAAGCATGAAAAAGTACAAAGTATCCTACAAGGGGTCAGGGCCCACCATTATGTTCAGTGCAGAGGCCCTGCGCTGCCACCTCCTGGACCATGTGAACATATCCACAGTAGAGACCACAGATTTTCTCTTCAGTACCTCTGCGTAGGAGGGTTACCTGCCCAAGGGCAGCATTAGGACCAAGGCCACGTCTTGGGGCAAGTGTGCTGTTTTCTCCTCAGCAGGATCTCTGAAGTCCTCGCAACTGGGCAGCAGAGATCTAGATGATCATGATGCAGTCTTGAGGTTTAATGAGGCACCCACAGCCAACTTCCGTGGAGATGTAGCCACAAAACTACCATTCGCCTGCTGAACTCTCAGTTGGTCACCACAAAAAGGCATTTCCTCAAAGACAGTCTGTACAATGAAGGAATCCTAATTGTATGGGACGCATCTATATATCATTCAGATATTTCAAAGTGGTACCAGAATCCAGACTATAATTTCTTTAATAACTACAAGAGCTATCGTAAGCTGCACCCCAATCTGCCTTTTTACATCCTCAAGCTCCAGGTGCCTTGGGAGTTGTGGGACATCCTGCAAGAAATCTCCCTAGAAGAGATTCAGTGACGCCTCCATCCTCTGGGATACTTGGTGTCATGATCATGATGACGCTGTGTGACCAGGTGGATATTTACGAGTTCCTCCCATCCAAGCACGAGACAGACTTGGGCTACTATCACCAGCAGTTCTTCAACAGCGCCTGCACGATGGGCGCCCACGACGCGCTGCTGTATTTGGTGAAGTGCCTCAATGAGGGCACAGGTGAGGACGTTTACCTGCTTAGAAAAGCTATACTGCCTGGCTTCCGGGCCATTCACTGCTAAGCACGGGCTCCTGGTCTTTTATGAATGGTCTCTTGGCCACCCCAGCCTGGGAAGCCCATTTTCCTGAACAATCCCAGCTTGCTCTTGCACTCTGGGGACCTCTGTCAGTAAGATCTCTGGGAATTCAGGAGCCTGAGGGCAAGAAGTCAGGCCCAGCCTCCCCTATAGTCACAAAGAGTGTATGAGCCGAGAGCCTCCTGCCACACACACACACACACACACACATGCACACACGCATACACCCACACCAGCATTCTTTCCAGACCCCATCCTCCCCACTTTCCACACAGGTAGATGCAAGATCTACCTTTCCCAATAGGGCTGCCAAAGCTGGACTTTGTTCCAACTGAATGATGTCATTCTCACAAACTGATTCTCTATATTGCTTGAAATCTGCACCTAGATATTGATTTCATGTTGTAGGCCAGGCACAGTGGCTCACACCTATAATCTCAGCACTTTGAGAGGCTGAGTCAGGCAGATCACTTGAGGCCAGGAGCTCAAGACCAGCCTGGCCAACATGATGAAACCCCATCTCTACTCAAAATACAAAAATTAGCTGGGTGTGGTGGTGATTAGTCCACCTTCTCTCTAGTTATTCACAGTTCAGTGTGAGAGATTGACATCTAAATAGGCAGTTAGGATTCAGAGTGCTCACTGCACTGTCAGTGCACCCAGGAAGGCCACATACTTACTGTGTCTGTGGGTCAGACAAGGCTTCATAGCACTGGGACATTTGAGTGTGTCTTAGAGGAAGAGGAGAAACATGGCAAGCAGATTATATCTGAGTAATGTGAGTTGTGTTTTTCTTTCTTCACATATTTATTCTCTAAGACCTGCCTGAACTTAGAGGCTCAAGAGAGATATATATATGTATGGATGGATGGATATGGATATACCTATGTATCTATATATATAATTTTTTGAAACAGGGTCTCGCTGTGTCACCCAGGCTAGAGTGCAATCACAGCTTACTGCAGCCTCGACCTCCCGGACTCAACTGATCCTCCCACCTCCGCCCCCCAAGTAGCTGGAATGACAGGCATGCATCATGAAGTCTGGCTATTTTGTTGTTGTTGTTGCTGTTGTTATTTGTAGAGATGCAGTCTCCCTATATTGCCCAGGCTGCAGTGATCCTCCTACCTCAGCCTCCCAAAGTGCTGGGATTACAGGCATGAGCCACTGCACCCAGCCTCAAGACTTTTTTGACAAAGCCCCCTACCCATGCCTGAGATAGTGAGTGCAACCTCACAGCAGACAACAGAGAAACCAGGTCCCTAAAACCTGATTTCTCTAGGCTCGGCCTGGCCTGACCCTATCCTACCAGCTGGGTTTGCACACCATACGCCAACTCTTCCTTTTTTTTTTTTTTTTTTTTTTTGAGATGGAGTCTTACTGTGTCACCCAGGCTGGAGTGCAGTGGCGCGATCTCCACTCGCTGCAAGCTCCGCCTCCTGGGTTCATGCCATTCTTCTGCCTCAGCCTCCCGAGTAGCTGGGACTACAGGCCCCCGACACAGCGCCCGGCTAATTTTTTTGTATTTTAGTAGAGACGGGGTTTCACCGTGTTAGCCAGGATAGTCTCGATCTCCTGACCTCGTGATCCACCCGTCTCGGCCTCCCAAAGTGCTGGGATTACAGGCGTGAGCCACCGCGCCCGGCCCAACTCTTCCTTTTTAATACCCATTCCCAAACCTCCTCCTAACTATCACCTTTCTTTTCCTTTTTAAACCCATCTTCCCCTCCCAAATTACTTTTAAGCATTTTTGGCTTTAAAGTATCCTGAACCCAATGTCTTTGACCTCATGGGCCTTCTGCAAAAGGTGTCTCAGGGAGTGGGGGTTGTGCTTCCCTAGAACTTATGTCACTCTCAGAGGTCAGAACCTTGGAGATCAAAACTGATTCTCACCAGGTGTGAGAGGTGTGATATCAGATTGCTATGCCAATCTGATAGTGGAGTATGGTTACCCCATTTCCTCCTTGCGAGGGAACAACATCAGAGTCTGTGGGCAGAGGCTGACTCCCTGTGGTTTGCAAACATACTCCCCTGATGGTTTTGCTGAATCCCCTCTCCCTGGTAGGGAACCCCACTGGATTAGTCTGGCCCTGGTGTAGAGAAGTTAAAGGACTCACTCAAGATCATGAAGTCATGCTGTAGAGCCAGGGTTCCTGGACCCAGGCCTCTGGACTCTCAGGGCTGGCCCCAAGCGCTAAAGGGAATCTAATGTTTGAGCTCCAAAGCAACCATCTTGGAGCTGGGATCCTCATTTCCTGCCAAACCCTCAGCTTATACAGGCAGGAGAAAGAGCCCTGGAGTGAGAAGACCTGGGTTTTCAAATTGATGCTCCCCTACTTACTAGTTGTGCCATTTTGGGCAAATTCCCTTCCCTGGCCTCTGTTTCCACATCTGTAAAGAAGGGATGATGATCCCACCCCTAGTGCTGTTGTGAGGATTACCTGAATGCACCTGTCCTATCCTCAGAGAGTTAACTTTCCTATTGAGAAACAACTACCCCACTTGGGACACTCAAGAAACCACCCAAGGCTATGGACAAAGAAGAACGTGCTCTCCTCCTCACTGCCTGCCACTCGGGTCTGATTCTGCTTGGGAATGGGCAGAGAACTTGGGCTGCTTACCTGCTGGATGGGACGAGTTCTTTACCCTTCTCTGGGCCCATGAATTCCTGGTTTGTTTTATATTCTGATTTGACACACTCATTGTAATCTTTGAATCATGATCATTGAGTGCAGAAGAAGGTGGCATTCTGTCAGTGGTAAATACATGTTGGTGTGGAGACTGAGACTACACTGAGTGGAATCTAGTTTTTAACTTTTATTATTAACATAAGAGATCAGATTAATTTAAATGTGATTCTGAAGTGTATAAAACTTTTAACTCGGCTGGGCGTGGTGGCTCAAGCCTGTAATCCCAGCACTTTGGGAGGCTGAGACAGGCGGATCACGAGGTCAGGAGATAGAGACCATCCTGGCTAACACGGTGAAACCCCATCTCTACTAAAAAATACAAAAATCTAGCCGGGCAAGGTGGTGGGCGCCTGTAGTCCCAGCTACGCAGTAGGCTGAGGCAGGAGAAGGACGTAAACCTGGGAGGCGGAGCTTGCAGTGAGCTGAGATCCGGCCACTGCACTCCAGCCTGGGCAACAGAGCAAGACTCCGTCTCAAAAAAAAAAAAACTTTTAACTCTGGAACTTCTGTGCTATCAGTATGTTTGAACTTTGGTAAAATACAAATAAGATATAGGTGTTATTGTTGGTCTGGTGAGCTGTTTAATATTTGTGGCAGATAATTTAAAATTAACATCTTTTATTTTTGAGACTCTCTCTGTCACCGAGAGTCTCTCTCTGTCACCCAGGCTGGGGTGCAGTAGCGCAATCTCAGCTCACTGCAACCTCCACCTCCTGGGCTCAGGGAATTCTACCTAGGCCTCCTGAGTAGCTGGGATTATAGGCATGCACCACCATGCCCGGCTAATTTTGTATTTTTAGTAGAGATAGGGTTTCACCCTGTTGGCCAGGCTGGTCTCAAACTCCTGACCTCAAGTGATCCACCCGCCTCAGCCTCCTGAAGTGCTGGGATTACAGGCGTGAGCCAATGCGCTCAGCCTAAAAATTACATCTTAATGTTTCCTTTGTCTATGGGGTTCTGTCTTCTTCAATAGCCATCCATGTGTACTAGATCATGGGGTCCTCTCTAATCCTTCCACAAATCAAATAAGCTATTTCTATTGGTGTCTTCCTTCTTCCTTCCTTCCTTCCTTTCTCCCCCTCTTCTTTCTTCCTTCCTTTCTTTCTCTCTCTTTCTTTCTTTCTCTCCTTCCTTTCTTTCTTTCCTTTCTCCCTCTCTTTCTCTCTCTTTCTTTCTCTCCCTTCCTTCTCTTTCTTTTTTTTTTTTTTTTTTTT
>NW_016805470.1:1863485-1870464 GCF_001698545.2 Rhinopithecus bieti | reverse complement strand
CCCGCCTCGGCCTCCCAAAGTGCTGGGATTACAGGCTTGAGCCACCGCGCCCGGCCCCTTCCTTCTCTTTCTTTCCCTCCCTCCCTCTCTTTTTCTTTCTTTCTTTCTTTCTTTCTTTCTTTCTTTCTTTCTTTCTTTCTTTCTTTCTTTCTTTCTCTCTCTCTCCCTCCCTTTCTTTTTCTCCTTCCCTTTCTCTCTCTTTCTCTCCTTCCTTTCTTTCTTTCCTTTCTCCCTCTCTCTCTCTCTCTCTTTCTTTCCCTCCCTTCCTTCTCTCCTTCCTTCCTTCCTTCCTTCTTTCCTTCTTTCCCTTCTTTCCTTTCTTTCTTTCTTTCTTTCTTTCTTTCTTTCTTTTCTTTCTTTCCTCACTCTGTCACCCAGGGTGGAGTACAGAGCTCTGATCTCCACTCACTGCAACCTCCGCCTCCCAGGTTCAAGTGATTCTCCTCCGTTAGCCTCCTGAGTAGCTGGGATTACAGGTGCCTGCCACCACCTCGACTAACTTTTGCATTTTTAGTAGAGACAGGGTTTCGCCATGTCGGCCAGGGTTGTCTTGAATTCCTGACCTCAGGTGATCCACCTGCCTCGGCCACCCAAAGTGTTGAGATTACAGGCATGAGCCACGGCGCCCAGCCTATTGGTGTATTTCAGTCTTTATTTTTAGTAAAAAATGAAAGATTAATATGATCTGAAGAGAAACTAGAGTATGCTATTGCTTTAAAGTAGAGACACCAGTCTCAGAAACTTCTGAAACCTGCCTAAGCTAATTCTGAATTACCCAAAGATTATGTAAAATTTTAAAATAAATGTGTTTTAAAAAAATAAAAAGAATGCAGCTAACACCCAAGTGATGGAAGCCACCCCCTCACACATACGCTTTCCCTCCCACAGCAGACATGGCCTGACTTGAGCTATTTCAGTTTGGGGAGGGGATGTTTTTGTTTGTGTGTCCCCAGAAGCATATTCTGAGACGAGGAATCCATTGCAAGGAGTTTATCTGGAAGGTAAAGGAAAACACTGGTGGGAGAGGGGGAAAGTAAGACAACTAATGTAGGGTGCATTATCAAGCCAGATACCACTGTGTGCAATTAGAGCACAATCTCATGGGGAGCTCTGGGAGCCTGCATAGAACACGCGCCACAGTGTTATCCCACTACAAGGAGTGAGGGGGCTGCGGTATTTATACATCAACTCCCATCGGTCATTGGTTAAGAGTAGCGCCCAAAGAGGGAGAAACATTCATTCTTCGTACTTCTGGCCTGCTGTGCTGGTGGCAAAGTAGGGAACAGTCAGAGAACGCCTTCAGGCAAAGAAATGCACATCCTGGCAGCTGGAAATCAGCCCAGAGTGCACTAAAGTGTCAAGAACAAGGGTATGGGCAGGGCAATGACAGTGTTTATTGCAAGAAGTGGGAGAGCTTTTCTTCAATTGTGAACTAGCTATATTATCTTAAATAGGGACTTTCTAACATTTTTGAAATTGGTAGGCACACGCGTGAATACCAGGCAGTTAAAGAAGTGAAATGCAGCAGAGTGCAGTGTGATCCCAACACTTTGGGAGGCCAAGGCGGGAGGAATGCTTAAGCCCAGGAGTTCGAGATTAGCTTGGGCAGCATAGCGAACCCCAGCTTCACAAAAAAATTAAAAAGAAGATCCTGCCATTTGCTATAGCATGGTTGAATCTGGAAGACATTATGCTAAGTAAAATAAACCAGATACAGAAAGAAAAATACTGCATGATCTCACTTATGTGTAGGATCTTAAAAAAAAAACAAAAAAAAAGGCAAGGCCGGGATGGTGGCTCACAACTGTAATCCCAGCACTTTGGGAGGCTGCAGCAGGAGGCTCGCTTGAGTCTAGGAGCTCGAGACCAGCCCAGGCAACATGGAGAAACTTGGTCTCCACGAAAAAATTAAAAAATTAACTGGATGTGACAGCACAGGCCTATAGTCCCAGCTACTCAGGAGGCTGGGGTGGGAGGACCACTTGAGCCCAGGAGGTCGAGGCTGCAGTTAGCCTTGATTGCATCACTGTACTCCAGCCTGGGCAACAGAGAGAGACCCTGTCTGGGGGAAAAAAAGTTGAATATATAGAGAATAAAACAGTAAAACCGTGGTTATGGGGGTGAGGAGGAGGAAATAGGGAGATATAGGTCAAAGAATACAAAGAGTAGGTGTGTAGGACTAAGTAGTCCAGAGACCTGACAAACAACATGAGGTTTACAGTTAGTCATAGTGTATTGTAGTTGAGATTTTTGCTAAAAGATTAGATTTTAGTTGCTTTTGCCACACACACACACACGATGAGCAATTATGTGAGGTGATAAATATATGAATTTGCTTGACTATAGTAACCATTTCACAGTCTACAGCAAGCTTATACAACCCGCGGCCCGCAGGCTGCATGTGACCCAGAACAGTTTTGAATGCAGCCCAACACAAATTCATAAACTTTCTTAAAACATCATCTATCATTAGTGTTAGTGTATTTGATGTGTGGCCCAAGACAATTCTTCCACTCTTCCAATGTGGCCCAGGAAAGCCAAAAGATCAGACACCCCTGACCTACATGTATGTCAAAATATCATGTTGTACATCTTAAATATATACAATAAAACAAAAAGAACCACGTCACTGTCACAAAACTGACAAATGTCCCCAGCAGATCAATATCGCTAGTTCAGTGTCGTAGGCACCATTGGAGGCCCAGTCAGATCCCTTTTACTCACCCTAGCACTCAGCCCCTAGTTCCCCTAAGTGCTGCTTGCTGCCGCCAGAGGCTCACAGCTGCACCTTTCATCAGAAAATTGCCCTCGGCAGGAGAGGGTCACTCTGCTTGAAAGATTATCCCTCAAGGGGACATTCCACATCCAAAGATAAGGGGTACAAAAGGCAGCCCCTTTTGCCTCACTGGGGGACAAAGATAAGGGCAATTGATATTTCAGAGCTCTTCTAGGGTTCAGGCTGAAGCTAGACTTCAGCTGGACTCATCTTCTCCTAACTCCTTTCCCTGCCCTATCCTGTGTCTCTCACTCCATCGCAGGTCTTTCCTGAGAGCGCGCCCTCCATTAATCAAGGGCAGTGAATTTGCTGTCTCAGGCTCTGCTTTTAAGATGCCCAACCAAAGACACCCCTTCAGTAGGACACAATGATGGCTTGACCCAGAGGAAGACACATGACCCCAAAATAGCTACAGCCTTCTGGGGCGTTGATATGGACTCTGGGAAGAAGCAGGTATGTCTCTTTCTAAGGTTATGAGCTACATGTAAGAAAATTGTGGTAGGTGTATGTTAATTTTACTCCCTAACATATATTTCACCCCTGATAACACTACACCCATTGTGCAGGAAAGGGGAGGGAGCTACCTTCCTCTCATTCTCAGTTCCTCTACTTTGGGTGGAGGTGAATTATCTTTGAGCCCATAGTTGGGCATGTAACCCATATCTGATTAATCATGTTCCCGTGACTGCAGAGATTGTTTGGCATAGCCCTGCATCCCAGTGAGAGCCATTGAAATATGGGATTGTTAAGAGAGAGAAAAACTCTTTTTCCCTGGACTAAGAGCATCAAGGATGAGAAGAACCTAGGGCTGCTGGAAGGTAACATGAGGGACTGTTCTGAGAATGAGGCCAACAAACACAGCAGCAGGCAGGCTCCTAATGGAGGGTGTGAAACAAGCCCAAATGGTTGGCATTGTTGAAGCTTTTGGCTTAAGCTCCCCTACAAGCCAACCCTATCCTAGATTACACATCTTTGATTATACAGGCTAGTAAGTTATCTTATTTTGTTTGTTTAGACTAATTTAGAATGAATTTTATAACACTCACAACCCAAACAGTTCTGATAGACGGCAATGATGGCAAGCCTGAAGCTGCTGGAAAATACATTACTGCCATGTGGAGAGACTCTGAGTGACAATAAAACCTACTCATGAAAAGGAAAGAATTAGAACCAAGAGAGGAAGAGAGAGCAAGCAATTGCTGTGAGCAGTGTCTAAGAACCAGGATCCTGCTGTTTCTGAAGCATACTGCTCCCCTGGGTTCTCATTCAATTATTGAACCAACAAATGCACTCCCCACCACCTTTTTTGTGTTTGTTTGTTCTTCAACTTTACTTAAGCTTTATCATTTCTAAAGGAAAGAGCTTTGACAGCCACAATACCCTTTTTGTTTTCTCGGCTTTCCTTTGAGTCATCTTATTTTTTCCCTATTGAGTTGGAGGTACTCATATATTCTGGACACTGATTTTTTTTTTTTTTTTCCTTTTCTTTTTTTGACACAGGGTCTTGCTCTGTTGCTCAGGCTGGAGTGAAGTGACATGAACATGGCTTACTGCAGCCTCCATCTCCCAGGCTCAAGCAATCCTCCTGCCTCAGCCTCTTGAGTAGTGGAAATTACAGCACACGCCACCATGCCTGGCTAATTTTAAATTTTTTGTAAATGTGGGGTCTCCCTATGTTGCCCAGGCTGGTCTCAAACTCCTGAGTTCAAGCAATCTTCCCACCTTGGCCTCCCAAAGTGCTGACATTATAGGTGTGAGCCACTATGCCTAGTCCAGACATTGATCTTTTGTCCATTGTTTGCTGTAAGTAATTTCTTCCACTCCATCTCATACCTTTGACTTTGTTTATTGCTACTTTTCACTGTTGAAAAGGGTGTAATTTTATGTGTTCTAAACTGACAAGCTAACCAACATCATTTTTGGATTATCAGATGTGGTTCTTTGGGCTGAAGGTGATGGAAACCCAACTCAATCTGATTTGAATAAAAAGATAATTTTTGGTAACAAGATTGAGAATTCTGGAGTTATTTAGTATTAAGCCACAACCAGAATCATAATTCCAACCATATCATTAGATCTATTTCTCACTGGGCGTGATGGCTCACACCTGTAATCACAGCAGTTTGGGAGGCTGAGGCAGGAGGATTATTTGAGGCCAGGAGTTTGAGACCAGCCTGAGCAACAGAACCAGACCCTGTCTCTAAAAAAAAAAATAATTATCTGTGCTTGGTGGGTCTTGTCTATAGTCCCAGCAACTTGAGAGGAAGATCGCTTGAGCCCAGGAGTTTGAGGCTACAGTGAACTATGATCGGCTACTGCACTGCAGCCTGGGCAACGCAGCAAGACTCTGTCTCTAAAAAATAAATAAATAAATAAATAAATAAATAAATATGAAAAACAGGGCCGGGCGCAGTGGCTCACGCCTGTAATCCCAATGCTTTGGGAGGCCAAGGTGGGCAGATCACGAGGTCAATAGATCGAGACCATCCTGGCCAATATGGTGAAACCTCATCTATACTAAAAATACAAAAATTAGCCGGGCATGGTGGCACACGCCTGTAATCCCAGCTACTTGGGAGGCTGAGGCAGGAGAATCACTTGAACCCTGGAGATGGAGGTTGCAGTGAGCCGAGATCACACCACTGCACTCCAGCCTGGGTGACAGAGCAAGACGCCATCTCAAAAAAAAAAAAAAAAGAAAAGAAAAACAGAACTATTTCTCTCTGAATCTCTCAGTTCTCTGGGCTTCTTTTCTGTTGAAGTTCCCTTCACCTTGTTGGAAATATGGCCCATATTCTTATAATTCATGATTTCAAAGGAAGGGAAACAGAGAGACTCTCATGACAGACTGGGTGTAGGAATTCCAGAAGAGTCTTTGAGCCAGATTGGGCACTCTGACTGACATGTATCATATATTCATTCCTGTGTCTGGATCAGGCATTTCAAACTATTCAAGCTGCTCCACACGAGACAGAAGAGTTTTGTCATGGAAGAATGGAAGAAGGAAAAGCCTGTAAGTATTGAACAGCTGTCATATTCATCTCAACCTTTCGTGTCTCACTTAAGAAAACTTTCCTCCCTCTGAATTTTAATTTTTAATCCTCTCATATACTTGCTTTTAGAATTTTTGATATTTTCATTTTAGATCTATATTTCATCTAGAATTTATTTTTATTGACGGTATGAGGTAGAAACCTAACTTAATTATTTTCCCATACATAAAACCTGTTGTCCCCAAACCATATATTGAGTACTCTCTTTTTCCCAACAGTTGGAAAGGCTGCATTCATTAAAGCTAAATTCTACATTTCTTGTGGGCCTGTTTCTTGATTATGCAGTTTGCTCCATTCATCTGTTCTTCTATGCATGTAACAATTCCCTGTTATTTAAATATTGGTTAGCTTATTTTCTTTTCTTTTCTTTTTTTTTTTGAAATGGAGTCTTGCTCTGTCGCCCAGGCTGGACTGCAGTGGTGTGATCTTGGCTCACTGAAACTTCCTTCTCCTGGGTTCAAGCCATTCTCCTGCCTCAGCCTCCTGAGTAGCTAAGATTATAGGCACACGCCACCACGACTGGCTAATTTTTGTATTTTTTTTTTTTTAATGGAGACAGGATTTCACCATGTTGGCCAGGCTGGTCTCGAACTCCTGACCTCGGGTGATCCGCCTGCCTTGGCCTCCCAAAGTGCTGGGATTGTCGGTTCACTTCATTGGGAAGCCCTGCTTTTTACTTGATCCTACCTACACTTCTAACAGGTATGTTTTGATTCTCTCTGGTCTTGTGTTTCATTAATCTGATTCTGCCAATTTTTCTTTATTTTTTCAATAATTTACAAATTGATTTCTATTTGTTAATTCTTACCAAAGCAACAAATGAAAATGGTTTAAAAAGTAAAATAGTGCTGTGAAGCTCAAAACGAAAAGCAACCCATCTGGGCAACAAAGTGAGACGCTGTCTCTACAAAAGAATGACAAATTAGGCAGATATGGTGGCACCCACCTGTGGTCCCAGCTATTCAGCAGGCTGAGGCAGGAGGATTCTTTCAGTCCAGGAGGTTGGGGCTGCAGTAAACCCTGATCATACCACTGCATTCCGGCCTGAGCAACAGAGCAAGAGCCTGTCTCAAAAAAGAAAGAAAAAAAAAGAAGGAAGGATGGAAGGAAGGAAGGAAGGAAGGAAGGAAGGAAGGAAGGAAGGAAGGAA
>NW_016805470.1:1840294-1862392 GCF_001698545.2 Rhinopithecus bieti | reverse complement strand
TGGCGAAACCCCGCCTCTACTAAAAATACAAAATTTAGCCAGGCATCGTGGTGCACCTCTGTAATCCCTGCTACTCGGGAGACTGAGGCAGGAGAATCCCTTGAACCCAGGAGGCAGAGGTTGCAGTTAGCCGAGATTGTGCCACTGCACTCTAGCCTAGGTGACAAAAAAAGACCCCATCTAAAAAAAAAAAAAAAAAAAAAAGTGTCTACTCTTTGATAGTGAAACATTTTTCCTCCATTTTTTTCTCTGAACATTTCATTGTTTGCCCTTAATATTTAAATGTTACAGTGTGTATGGTATGAGAAAGAAGTCAATTTTCATTTCTCCATATGGGTACTGTGCCAATAATTTACTTTCCATTTTCTGCTTGTGAACGCTGGGACCAGGGGCCTGTGAACTATGTTTCTCAGGCTTCCTTATTGATTGTTTCCCATTAGGCTCTCCAGGAAGAGATACACTGGCAGGAGATCAGAAGGCAGCAGAAAGAAGTCTTTCTTCTTTTTCCTCTTTCTTCTCTCTTGCCTTCTTCCTCTTTGAAGTGGAGGCCCCTCCTTCAAAGTTGAAGCTCGGGCAACATGCTCCTCCTCCCTGGGCCCAGCTCCTTTTGTTCCCTAAATGCTAGAAGAGACTGGAGTTACTTTTCTCTGGGTTACCTTATCTTCTTTTTGATCTTTCAGATTTCCATCACCTGTCTAACCACTTCTCCGTATCAACTTTTCTGTTTCAGCACCATTTAACCGAAAAGGCTGTCCTTTCCCTGCCGCTCTGCGAGCCATCTTTGTCATACATTGTTTATCTATGGTCTAGTTGTCTATCTTGACACCAATACCATACTGTCTTGAGTACTAACTTTTTAAAATTTATTTTATTACTATTATTTTTTTAAACAGCGTCTCGCTCTGTCACTCAGGCTGGAGTGCAGTGGCGTGATCATGGCTTATTGCAGCCTCCACCTCCCAGGCTCACGTGATCCTCCCACCTCAACCTTCCTAATCGCTGGGACCACAGGCACTCACCACCTTGCCCAGCTAATTTTTATGGGTATTTTTGTTTTGTTTTGTTTTGTTTGTAGAGATAAGGTTTCGCTATTTTGCCTAGGCTGGCCTCAAATTCCTGGGCTCAAGCGATTCTTCCTCCTTGGCCTCCCAAAGTGCTGAGATTACAGACATGAGCCACCACACCCAGGTTCTAACTTTTTAGTAAGTCTTGGTACCTGGTAGAACGAGTCCTCCCACCTTGAGTGTTGCAATATCAAGCTCCATTACCGTAGTGATTAAGGAAATGCTTTTATCTCTATTACCTGAAGGAGTCTGAGTAAGACTGAAATTATTTATTCCTTAAATGTTAATATAACTTGCCAGTAAAGCCATGTGAGCCTTAAATTTTCTTTGAAGAGAAGTTTTAAATTATGAATTCAGGACTTTAAAAGTTATAGGAGTTTTCAAGTTTTCTACTTTTCTTGTATCATTTTGTATTTTCCCTAGGATTTCCACCTTAATTTTTAAATTTACTAATATAAAATTTGTTCATAATATCCTCTTTTTAGGTTTTAGAATTTATAGGATCAGAAGCGATAGCCCTGTTATATTCCTGAGACTGTTGTCTTTTTTCTTGGTGAGGATCTCAAAAGGTTTGTCAATTTCATTAGTCTTTTCAGAGAACCAAGGTGTGGCTTCATTAATCCTCTCTTTTGCATGCTTGTTTTCTAGTTAATTTTTTTTACAGGTGGAAGCTGGGACTGTGGAGAAAACACACACACACCACTCAAAGTAAAGAGAAAATGGTTTTCCCCCCTCTAGCTGCCAGTTTTCTGAGAATGCCCCTATCAGCTGAACCAAAGTCTAGGACATGCAACTCCCTGTATTTCAGAGTAGAAAAGAGAAAGAGGATAGGAAAAGAATAGGCAGAAAGAAAGAATGGCAAACAACAAACTTGTAGATATATTTTGTCAATTTCTGCAAGAAGTATGCTAAAATGTCTCACCATGATCATAGACATATCTGTTTCTACTTCTAGTTCTGTTGATTTAACATTTTATTTTGAGGACAATACTAGTAGGTGCCTACAAATTTGGAATTATTACATCTTCCTGGAAAATTGTCTTTTTTCTGAGATGAAGTCTTTCACTATCACCTAGGCTGGAGTGCAGTGGCGTGATCTCAGCTCACTGCAAACTCTGCCTCCTGGGTTCAAACAATTCCCGTGCCTCAGCCTCCTGAGCAGTTGGGATTACAAGTATATACTAACACACCCAGCTAACTTTCGTATTTTTAGCAGAGACAGGGTTTCACCATGTGGACCAGGTTGGTTTTGAACTCCTGGCCTCAAGTGATCCAGCTGCCTCCCAAAATGCTGGGATTACAGGTGTGAGCCACCACACCCAGCCAAAATGACATTTTATCATTGTGAATTATGAGTCTTATATTTGTCTCAGTTCTTTTTCTTTTTTAATATATAGAGACAGCGTCTCGCTATGTTGCCCAGGCAGGTCTCAAACTCCTGGCCTCAAGTGATCCTCCTGCCTCAGCCTCCCAAAGTGTGCTGGGATTACAGCTGTGAGTCACTGTGCTTGGCCTGTCTCAGCTTTTTAACACCTTTTCCTCTCCTTTCTTTCCTCCTGACTGATTAATATAGTTAATTATTCCATTTTTTGTTTCTGCTAATTTGAATGTTAAACAATCTTTTTCTAGTAATTTAGCAGTGACCCTCAAAATTACAATGTTTATCATTGGCTTATTCAGTCTAATGTGAATTGATCCATTAACCCTCCTCCTAGGCTATGCAAGGACCTCAGACACTTTAAGTCCTTTTACACACACTTGACGTATGGCCATTGTTGCACATATACCTACAGTTTTTTGGGTTTTTTTGTTTTTTTTTGAGACAGAGTCTCGCTCTGTCACCCAGGCTGGAGTGCAGTGGCCGGATCTCAGCTCACTGCAAGCTCCGCCTCCCGGGTTTACGCCATTCTCCTGCCTCAGCCTCCCGAGTAGCTGGGACTACAGGTGCCCGCCACCTCGCCCGGCTAGTTTTTTTTTTTTTGTATTTTTTAGTAGAGACAGGGTTTCACCATGTTAGCCAGGATGGTCTCGATCTCCTGACCTCGGGATCCGCCCGTCTCGGCCTCCCAAAGTGCTGGGATTACAGGCTTGAGCCACTGTGCCCGGCCTACATACAGTTTTTTTGTTTTTGTTTTTGTTTTCTTTTTGAGACTGAGTCTCGCTCTGTCACCAGGCTGAAGTGCAGTGGTGTGATCTCAGCTCACTGCGGTAACCTCCAACTCCATGGTTCAAGCGATTCTCCTGCCTTAGCCTCCCGAGTAGCTGGGATTACAGCCACGTGCCACCACGTCCAGCTAATTTTTGTATCTTTTTTAGTAGAGACAGGGTTTCACCATGTTGGCCAGGATAGTCTCGATCTCCTGACCTTGTGATCCACCTGCCTCGGCCTCCCAAAGTGCTGGGGTTACAGGCATGAGCCACCGCACCCGGCCTACATACAGTTTTTATCCAACAAAACATTGTGACTATCATTTTAAATGACCAATGTACATTAATATTTACCCACAATTTATACTTATATTTACCCACATATGTTCCATTTTGTTACTCATTATTTCTTTCTGCATTTCTGGTCTTCTATATTAGGATCATTTTCTTTCTACCAGAAACACACCTCTTACACTTTCATTTAGCTATAATCTATAGATGACAAAGTATCTGTTACTGAATTCTATTTTTTATTTTTTAGAGACCGAGTCTTGCTCTGTCGCCCAAGCTAAAGTCCGTTGGCACAATCATGGCTCACTGCAGCCTCCAACTCCTGGGCTGAAACAATCCTCCAACCTCAGCCTCCCAAATAGCTAAGACTACAGGCATGTGCCACCACGCCTAGCTAGATTTTTGTTTTGCGATGGAGTCTCACTATATTGCCCAGGCTGGTCTCAAACTCCTGACCTCAAGGGATCCTCCCACCTTGGCCTTCCAAACCAATGGGATTACAGGCATGAACCACGCCCAGCATACATTGAGCTTTTAACTTCAGTTATTCCAGTTTTTATTTACTAGAAACTCTAATACCTGAATAACTTCAGTTATTCTAGTAAACTAATATTTACTAGAAAATTATTAGTTATTCTAGTAAAAACAATATATTACTAGTAAATGTAATGTTTAATATACTAATATAATACTATAAATATTACTATGATAATATTACTATTCTACTACTAGTAAATATAATATTTAGTAGTTATTCTAGTAAATTCTAAAATTTACTAGAATAACTTATTAGAATAACTTCAGTTATTCTAGTTTTATTTACTAGAAACTTTAATTGATGTTTTCTAAAACTTGTTGGTCAACTTTTAACATTTGCTATCCCTTATAGATATTTTTCAGGCTTTTCATTTATTTCTTTAAATATTGTTAGTGTACTTTTTATAATCTGTCTGACAATTCTAATATCCTAAGTCTGTGTGAATCTGTTTCTAGAGTTGATTGTTTCTGCTGTTTCTTTCTCATGTTATCTTATTTTCTTGTATATTATCTTTGACCTCCTGCTGGTCATCACCCTTGAAAATTTATTTTAGGCTCCCTAAGGCCCAGAATGGATATATCAAGTTCCAGAGAGACCTTCTATTTACTTCTGTTTCATCACTCAATGACTTCCTCAAACCAAGTTCACAGTTGTCCCCTCCAGGTAGCACAGACTGTTCCGCGTACAAGTCAGGACTGATGAGTAGCCACAAATTCTCAAAGACAGATTTTTTGTTTGTTTGTTTCTCCTATCTTTTTTTCTCTTTGTTCAGGACCAAGACAGCCTTCTCCAAAGTCCCCTGGGGTAGTGGAAGGGAACAAGTTTAGTTCTGGTTTACCCTTACTCTCAGAGAATAGGCCTTTGGGGGATCCCATCTTGATTTGAACAGGGTCTTTGAGGCTACCCACCTTAAGCAAGCCCTAAGCCTCTAATTTTTTTTTTTTTTTTTTTTTTTTGAGATAGAGTTTCGCTCTCGTTGCTCCATTTTGGCTCACTGCAACCTCCACCTCCTGAGTTCAAGCGATTTTCCTGCCTCAGCCTCCCAAGTAGCTGAGATTACAGGCGGCCATCACCATGCCCAGCTAATTTTTGTATTTTTAGTAGGGACGGTGTTTCACCATGTTGGCCAGGCTGGTCCCAAACTCCTGACCTCAGGTGGTCCACCCGCCTCAGCCTCCCAAAGTGCTGAGATTACAGGCGTGAGCCACCGTGCCCAGCCTAAGTCTCTATTTTCATCAGTTTGCCCTGCCTCCCAACACCACTGAACAAAAACCCAAGTATGCAGTATTAGCAAGATAGAAGCAGCATTGGTACTCTGATATTGCGCTCAAAACAGAAAAATTTGACGTCAGTATTTCCCCTTACATTTTTAGCTCAATGTTTTCAGGGATATAAATAGATAGATTTTGATAGATAAATGGAGAACTAGAGACAAATGGATACAGATACTTAAGCATTCTTAAATGTTTCATTATAAAATTGATTCAATTACCTATGTTTTCTATGAGATATGGAAGTCCTATTTTTTTATTTTTCATTCTTAAATATTATCTGACTCCCTACCATATAAACTTAATTTGCACTATCTTGTTCCCTATCACACGGACACATTCACATACTCAAGTACTTTTACTCCTACAAGCACACTCCCAGTAAATAATAGTTATAATATATATTTATTAAACTGGTATTTAGCATTTATGTTATTATCATTATGCAAACATAGTTCACAGACAGGGCCGCCCTAATGTAGAAGTCCAGGGTGACCTCTGGGGCTAAGCAGTACGTGACCTATGCAGTGACAGGGTTGCCCTGCTCAAGGCTGAGGCACGTAGGTGACTGTAATTTCTCCCAGATTGTGGGGGATTGCTTCAGGGTTCCTGATGGACAATCTCATGCCATTTTGTTTCCTGGTTGTTTTAATGTGACCTACTTTTTTTTCTTCTCTGGAAGCTCATACAATACATTATTTCTAATCTGAAATTTTATGTGTTGTGCCACTAAATGTTTATGTGAATAAACATTTTACTTTGGAATAATTTAAGATTTACAGCTGGGTGCGGTGGTTCGCACCTATAACCCCAGCACTTTGGGAGGCCAAGATGGGAGGATCACTTGAGCTCAGGAATTCAAGACTAGCCTGGACAACATAGTGAGACTCTGTCTCTACAAAAAATAAAATTAAAAAAAATTAGCCAGGTGTAGTAGTGCAAGTCTATCATCCCACCTAGTTGGGAAACAGGCAGGAGGATCACGTGAGTCCAGGAGATGAAGGCTGCAGTGAGCTGTGATGGCACCACTGCACTCCAAAAAATTTACAAAGAAGTTGCAAAGATAATATAGAGAATTCCTATGTACCCCTCACCTAGTTTTCCCTAATGTTAACATATGAGATTACCACGGTACACTTGTGAAAATTTAAAAAACCAATATTGGTGTGTTACTATTCACTAAACTCCAGACCTCATTCAAATTTCACCAGTTTTTCTACTCATGCCCCTTTTCTGTTCCGAGATCCAATCCAGGACACCATATTGCATTTATTAATCATGTCCCTTAATCTCCTCTGGTCTATGATAGTTTCTCAGTTTTATTTTTTATTCAGAGCCCTGATAGTTTTGAGGAGCACTATCCAGCACTTTGTAGAATGTTTCTCAGTTTGCATTTGTCTGGTATTTTTCTCAGGACTAGGCTGGGCTTATGGGATTTCAAGAAGAACAGCACAAGTGATATACTCTTATTAAGGACAACGTTAACCATGATCACTTGGTTAAGGTGGTATTTGCCAGATTTCCCCATCATACAGTTACCATTTTTCCTACCTCTATATTCTGTTATTTGGAAGTGAACCACAAAGTCCAGTCTACCCTCAAAGGGGTAGGGGAGAAGAAGCAAACTACTTTTTGCAAGGTGGAGAGCATAGCTACTTACGTTATTTGAAATTCTTCTATAAGGAAATTTGTCCCTTTTCTGTCATTTATTTATTCAATCATTTTCTCTGTATAAATATGGCCTCATGTATATTTATTTACACTTTAGGTTACAATCCAATACCACATTTGTTATTTTGGTTCCCAAATAGGTCTGGCTCTGGAAACTCCTCACAGTTGGCCCTGGTATTCCTCAGACTTTTTTTTTTTTTTTTTTCTCTTGAGTACTTCCTTGCTTTCCGGTACTGTAAGGTGCTCTGGGCTCATCTTGTATTTTCCTTGCCTTGAAATAACTTCAGTCATTTTTTCAAGAAGCCCTGGTTTTTTAAAATCAGAAAATGGTATTTAGAAACCATTTTTGGTTTAGAAACCAAGATCTGGGCACTGTTTTATTGTTTTATTGGTTGTCAGTGCTCCCAGGGTATCTTAGCAGAGAGTTAGAATAATATGTATGTGTATACTAATCCATTTAGACACACATTTATTTCTAAAGTTATTTCTGTATTTACCCATATGTGGGGGTGTGTATATGCACACACACACACATAAATATGAGTTCATACTAATTTCTGTGTCTGTGTGTGTGTGTATATATATATATATATATGTATTTTGAGACAGAGTCACACTCTGTCACCAGGCTGGAGTACAATGGCACAATCAGCCTCAAACTCCTGGGCTAAATCAATCCTCCTGCCTAAGCCTCCCAAGTAGCGAGGACTACAGGTACATGCCACAACGCCTAGCTAATGTTTTAAATTTTTTGTAGAGATGGGGTCTCTCTATGTTGCCTAGGCTGGTCTCAAACTCCTGGCCTCATGGGATCCTCCCACCTCAGCCTTCCAAAGTGCTGAGATTACAGGCATGAGCCACTGTGCCCAGCCTCTGTGGATATTTTTTAATTAATTCATTGTTCTGGGTTCCTGGTAAGACCTTTCAATTCAGAAACTTGTGACCTTGTGTTAGGGAAGCAGGAGCCTAGAAGAGCCAGAGTGGAAGTTCAGCTCCATTGAAGTAGGAGCCTAGGAGAACCAGAGTGAAAGTTCAGCTCCATCTGGAGACTAACAGGACACATTCCTTGCCAGTCACTACCCATGATCACAGATGTTTATAGTTGAGGAAACACCATAAAGACACCTACGAGGACACACTCCTCCGTCAGAGAGTTCAGATGTCCCAGTACCCATAAAAATACATGCTTTCAAGATAATAACAGTTATGGCGGGGTACGGTGGCTCATGCCTGTAATCCCAGCACTTTTGGAGGCTAAGGCGGGCAGATCATTTGAGATCAGGAGTTTGAGACCAGCTTGGCCAACATGGTGAAACCCCCCTCTACTAAAAAAACAAAAATTAGCCAGGCGTGGTGGTGCACATCTGTCTGTAGTCCCAGCTACTCTGGTGGCTGAGGCAGGAGAATTGCTTGAATCTGGGAGGCGGAGTTTGCAGTGAGCCAAGACTGCACCACTGCACTCCAGCCTGGGCGACAGAGCAGGACTCCATCTCAAAGATAAAAAAGAGAAGAAAGATAATAACAGTTATGCTCTGATGGACTCACACACTGAAATGTCAGGGAGGCCGGGCATGGTGGCTCATGCCTGTAATCCCAGCACTTTGGGAGGTCAAGGCGGGCAGATCTCTTGAGGTCAGGAGTTTGAGACCAGCCTGGACAACATGGGGAAACCCAGCCTCTACTAAAAATACAAAAATTAGCTGGGTGTGATGGTGGGAGCCTGTAATCTCAGCTACTCCAGAGGCTGAGGCAGGAGAATCACTTGAACCCAGGAGGTGAAGGTTGCAGTGAGCCGAGATTGTGCCATTGCACTCCAACCTGGGCGACAAAGCAAGACTTTGTCTCAATAAAATAAAATAAAATAAAATAAAATAAAATATCAAGAAGAGTTTTCTTTAAATCAACAGAATAATAAATTTTGTCATGCTGTCAGCCTACCTCCATGTAGTCAGCTTAGTTTAGTATTTAAACAGACAAGACCCCTGTATGAGAAAAGCTTTAAACAAACAAGGTATGTTCCTCCACTTGCTATCTGAGGATGCCCTACTCTGTAACTGAACAGCTGTCAATAAACTCTCTCTTCTCAGTGCACTCTGCAACTCACCTTGAGTTCCTTACTATGTGAGACTGAAGAACCCTCTCTTGAATTGAGATCTTTGATCCAGACCCCTTTTTCTGGTAACACTAGGATTCTGGGAAATTGGGATTATCTTATTGGCAATTTCCTCCCTCATTTTCTCCTCTCTCTCTGTCTCTCTTTCTCTCCCTCCCTCTGTCTGACCATAGCTGGTATGTCAAGTATGGGCTTCCTCATAGTCCACACTCTGCCTGCCCCTCTTGTGTTCACAGGGGTCTGACTCAAGCTTCTCAGGTTCTCTTGGCCTCTGGGAGGCACTGGCAGGAGACTGAAAGGCAGAAAGAGTGGAGGCAAGGGTCTTTCTATCTGCTTTGGATGGTGTCCGTGGCAGGGGGTGTATCTCCTGCTGGGTAGCCCCCCACTGTGATTTCAGTTAGCTATTTTTCTGTACCCCTTTTCTCTGGGCTGGTCAACTTCTCTGGATAAGGCTCTTCCTATCATCTGCCTGGTGGGAGGAGGTTTAAGCATAAGTAGAAGTGGCTAGGTAGTGGACAATGATGGAATTTTCCTGGCTCTGGCAGGGGATAATGCCAGGGGCTCTGTTCAGAATGCAAACTTCACTCAGTCCCCCAATGTCTGCTTCAGCACCCTCACCTTTAGCTATGTCTGATCTCCCTAAGCCTAGAATTCTGGGGTCCAACCTTTCCAGATGGCAAACTCTAATTTTCTGCCCAGGTAGAAGAGGACCAAGACTTTCAGTTATGTCCTGTTCCAGCACCAGCCCTCACCTCTGACATCAGAGCTATATGGTATCTCCAATCCTATCTTTGAGCCTTTCTGGGGCACCACAGCACAAATTGGTTTTCCTTTTGTAGACTCCCACCCTTGCCTCCTTGACGGAACTGAGAAAACCGAAAGAAATATTAAAGCAAAATTCTGCGATCCAGAGATCCCGAGCATTTATCAACATTTAATTTAATTAAGGAAGGAACTATCAGGTCAACAAAAGAAGCTGATTTGTCCAAGCTTGAAAAACTCGTGTATGTAAGCCGGGCACGGTGGCTCACACCTGTAATCCCAGCACTTTGGGAGGCCGAGGTAGGCGGATCATGAGGTCAGGAGATCGAGACCATGCTGGCTAACACTGTGAAAACCAGTCTCTACTAAAACTACAAAAAATTAGCCGGGTGTGGTGGTGGGTGCCTGTAGTCCCAGCTACTTGGGAGGCTGAGTCAGGAGAATGGCGTGAACCTGGGAGGCGGAGCTTGCAGTGAGCCGAGATTGCGCCACTGCACTCCTGGGTGACACAGCGAGACTCTGTCTCAAAAAAAAAAGGAAAAAAAAAAGAAAAGAAAAACTCGTGTGTGTATGTGTGTGTGTGTGTGTGTACCCTCGCGTGCTTGCACAAACGAATAGAGCTAGAGTTAAAGGAATTCCAAGGACAACTTGCTGGGTAAAATTCAAAACTGATTTATTTTCCACAGGGCAATAAAATCATTGTATTTAACTGCACAACCAGGCTATGAAAACACAGAACCTATTAGTCTCTAAAGTTAAACTGTAACTTTATAGAACCATAAAACTGTTTCTTCAATCATTATGGACTGATTGCATAAATTGTGGCAATGGAATTTCATTCCCCTGGTATGTCCCACGAGGGTAAATCCCCAGGATGCAGGTTCTGCTTTTATTGAAACAGGGTTTGAAAAAGTGTTCCCCTAAGATCTCAGGAATTAGGCAATCGTAATTTTGCCATTTTCCCAAGTGTGGAATCATTTCTTCTTTAATACCTGTATCAGGTAAGAATGTCTAAACTATGTGTTTTGTTTTGTTTTTTGAGACAGGGTCCCACTCTGTTGCCCAGGCTGGAGTGCTGCAGCATATCCATGGCTCACTGCAGCCTTGATCTCTCAGGCACAAGCCATGTCCCATCTCAGCCTCCTGAGTAGCTGGGACCACAGGTGTGTGCCACCATGTCTGGCTGATTTTTGTAATTTTTTTTTTTTTTTTTTTTTTGTAGAGATGGGGTTTCGCCATGTTGTCCAGGCTGGTCTCAAACTCCCAAGCTCAAGCAATCCACCTGCCTCAGCCTCCCAAAATGTTGAGATTACAGGCCTGAGCCACCACGCCTGGCCTAGAACATCTGAAATATTTATTCTCAACATCACTAGCTCAATCTTGTTTCAATGCCTGTTCTTTTTGTCCTTGTGAGTTTTGTCCTTTTCATTTTTTGACTATTAATTTAATGAGGTTTGGAGAGGATATAGGCCCAAATGCATGAACTCAATACCCCACTTTTAAAAAATTTTTATTTTATCTTATTTTTTGGTAGAGACAGGGTCTCACTATGTTGCCCAGGCTGGTCTTAAACTTCTGGCCTCAAGCAATCCTTCTTCCTCAGCCTCCCAAAGTGTCAGGATTACAGGCATGAGCCAACAAGCCTGGCCCAATTCTGCTTTTTTGATCCCACATTTCCTCCTGCTCTCTGTTGTCCAGGACTTTCATCAAATGCCTGGCCTCCTGGCTTTTCAGTTTCCTGATGCTGCTGTAGATGTATTACTTTCCCTCTTTCGTGTCTTTTCTGGATTTCACCAGGAGTTTTCAGCAGGAGTGAGAGTGTGTACTTGTGTGTTTTACAGACCTTGATCCAGGTCTTTTCCTGACTATATCGACACTTGGTTCCAAATATCAAAGAGCTCTCCGCTTTTGGGGATAGAAGTAAACTGTTCCTATTACTCAGAAAAACCACTGCTGTAATGTTGCAAGAATTAGTAGGTATCTTGTCTGCTATAGTCTTCCCAAGGCAGGAAAAAACCATAAGCATCTCCTTTCCAGCCCTGACCTCTCCACTTCTTCCTCACCCCCTTCCACCTCCAGAAGACACACCTTCTTTTGCTGGCATTCTGGCCTTCTTTGCCTCAGAGGATGCCCTTCCCAAGTTTTAGCTGTATTGCCTGGTGGATGTGAAACCACTCTTAACATAAACTCCTCAGCTGGTCCTTGGCAAGGGCTTTGCCTCAACTGTTCAGATTTAGTGGGTGTTTCAGATGTTAATTTAATGTTAGTTATATATGCACAATCCCAGGCCCCCCTGCAAGAGAGGGAGAAGGTGGCTTGGAATCTACGTTTTATAGAGGGCCTCATGTCAAAATCTGGGACAATCTTAGCCTCATATGAATAATGCAGGAATGGATTATTATATATTGAATCAAAAGGAATTCGTGTGTCTGTATTGATATTAACACCAAAAATTTTGGCCAGATGTGGTGGCTCACACCTGCAATCGCACACTTTGGGAGGCCAAAGCAGGAGTATCATTTGAGCCCATGAGTTCAAGGTTACAGTGAGCTATGATTATGTCACTGTACTTCAACCTAGGTAACAGAGAGACTCTGCCTCAAAACAACCACCACCACAATAAATAAAACAACCAAAAATTGTATTTTATTTTATTATTATTTTTCTTAATAGAGACAAGGTCCTGCTATGTTACCCAGGCTGGTCTCAAAGGTATGGGCTCAAGCAATCCTCCCACCTCTGCCTCCCAAAATGTTGGGATTACAGGCGTGAGCCACTGCACCTGGCCAATACCAAAAATTTTAAAGGGGGTGGAAAGGAGGGCCAGGCTAGGAGGCTCACACCTGTAATCCCAGCACTTTGGGAGGCTGAGGTGGGTGAATCACTTGATGTCAGGAGTTCGAGACCAGCCTGGCCAACATGGCGAAAATCCATCTCTACTAAAAATACAAAAATTAGCCGGGCGTCCTGATGCCCATCTGTAATCACAGATACTTCGGGGGGCTGAGGCAGGAGAATTGCTTGAATCTGGAAGTCAGAGGTTGCAGTGAACCGAGATGGCACTACTGCACTCCAGACTGGGCGACAGAGTGAGACTCCATCTCAAAAAAGAAAATAAAAGAAAGCTCTTCTTCATAAAAGAATGCCAAATTGTGAATGTAGATGGAATGATAGAAATGGAAAAATCATCATTTTATGACCAGTCTATTCATAATTGGTTTGGGCAGGCATCATCAGTGGAATGTAAAACCATTAGGATGAAAGGGGTTGGGAAAAATGATATTCATAAGGTTTGAAAGTATCACCCTACAGGCTATTTAGTAATTACAAAAGGGAAAAGGTATCTTTACCATGGAGAGAGCTGAAGGTCACCACCTTGACCATCAGATTACACTTAGCATCATCATCAATGTGACAAATTGGTGTGATGCACTGAGAAGACACAACATCACTTAATGTTTCTACCAATAACCTGAACCCAGATTTATTTTTAAGAAAATCAAGTTGGCCAGGTGCGGTGCCTTATGCCTGTAATCCCAGCACTTTGGGAGGTCAGGAGTTCGAGACCATCGTGGCCAACATAGTGAAAACCTGTCTCTACCAAAAATACAAAAATTAGCCAGGCATGGTGGCTGTAATCCCAGCTACTCAGGGGGCTGAGGCAGGAGAACCGCTTGAACCCATGAGGCAGAGGTTGCAGTGAGCCGAGGTTGCACCACTGCACTCCAGTCTGGACCACAGAGTGAGACCCCGTCTCAAAAAAAAAAAAAAAAAGAAAAGAAAATCAGGTCGTTATGATGTCATCTTGATTTTAAATACAAAGGCTTAGTCAGTGCACCTGATCAACACTTTGAACTTTCAGTTCCCTTCTACCACAGCCTCCCATATGTTCTAGAAGTGTCTAAGGGAGACTCTTGTGCAGTCCCTCTCAGAATCTTCCATTCTCCATCTGGAAATGTCACCTGCCAGGCCTCTGTTGTATGAAAAGAGTTAGCATGGCCTCTTATGTTTTGAAAAGTGCTTCCAATGCCAAGGTTACTCTATGCTGAAATATGCCTTGAAGCCACTTTCTTACATTAACGATCTCAAAGGGACCATTTTAGACTTCCAGCATCTCACCAAGATTTTATGTGACCACCATCCAATTTATGTCATTAGTCTCTCTCTCCTTAGGACTGAGAAGTGGGTCCAGGGTGGCTTGCAGGGGAAAGTGGCTTAGTATCGTCCTGCTGGTCTTTGTTGGGAACAGGCCCCCCAAAATCTGGTCATAAACTGGCCCCAAAACTGGTCATAAACAGAATCTCTGCAGCACTGTAACATGTTCATAATGGCCCTAACGCCCACACTGGAAGGTTGTGGGTTTACGGGAATGAGGGCAAGGAGCACTTGGCCTGCCCAGGGCGGAAAACCGCTTAAAGGCATTCTTAAGCCACAAACCATAGCATGAGCAATCTGTGCTTAAGGACATGCTCTTGCTGCAGTTAACTAGCCCAACCTATTCCTTTAATTTGGCCCATCCCTTTGTTTCCCATAAGGGATACTTTTAGTTAGTTTAACATCNTCAGAATCTTCCATTCTCCATCTGGAAATGTCACCTGCCAGGCCTCTGTTGTATGAAAAGAGTTAGCATGGCCTCTTATGTTTTTGAAAAGTGCTTCCAATGCCAAGGTTACTCTATGCTGAAATATGCCTTGAAGCCACTTTCTTACATTAACGATCTCAAAGGGACCATTTTAGACTTCCAGCATCTCACCAAGATTTTTATGTGACCACCATCCAATTTATGTCATTAGTCTCTCTCTCCTTAGGACTGAGAAGTGGGTCCAGGGTGGCTTGCAGGGGAAAGTGGCTTAGTATCGTCCTGCTGGTCTTTGTTGGGAACAGGCCCCCCAAAATCTGGTCATAAACTGGCCCCAAAACTGGTCATAAACAGAATCTCTGCAGCACTGTAACATGTTCATAATGGCCCTAACGCCCACACTGGAAGGTTGTGGGTTTACGGGAATGAGGGCAAGGAGCACTTGGCCTGCCCAGGGCGGAAAACCGCTTAAAGGCATTCTTAAGCCACAAACCATAGCATGAGCAATCTGTGCTTAAGGACATGCTCTTGCTGCAGTTAACTAGCCCAACCTATTCCTTTAATTTGGCCCATCCCTTTGTTTCCCATAAGGGATACTTTTAGTTAGTTTAACATCTATAGAAACAATGCTAATGACTGGTTTGCTGTTAATAAATATGTTGGTAAATCTTTGTTTGGGCTCTCAGCTCTGAAGGCTGTGAGACCCCTGATTTCCCACTTCACTCCTCTGTATTTCTGTGTGTGTGTCTTCAATTCCTCTGGCGCTGCTGGGTTAGGGTCTGCCCGACCCAGCTGGTCTCGGCAGGTGTTGCTCTTTGGGGCATGGGATTCTTATTCCAAGCACCCGTCCAGTCATCTAGCTCACGCTGGAACTCTCATCGGCCCATTGATATCTCGGAGTTTAACACAGGGAAATGTTGCACAAGACAAGCCAGAGACCCATGGACATAATGGCTGCCAAAGCAGAGAAGGGGAGGTGACAGATTTAGGGGACAGCAGCTGCCCTCACCCTCACTGTCCTCTCTGTTCCTCCAGCAGGAGCTTCTCCTCTTTCCTTGGAAAACAGGCTTTCCTGGGGACCTCCTGCTCCCCTCAGTTATCTAGACTGTACCTCTCTTTTGTTTATACTAATGATAGCATGCTAGGTACAGTGTTCTCCATCTTGCTTTTTTCATTTAATATGTTTTTTTTGAGACAGGATCTTGTTCTGTCACCTGGGATGGGATGCAACGGCACCAACACAACTCACTGTAGCCTCGACCTCCCAGGCTCAAGTAATTCTCTTGCTTCAACCTCCTGAGCAGCTGGGGTTATAGGCATGCAACACCATGCCCAGCTATTTTTTTTTAAATTTTTTGTAGGGATGGGGTCTTGTTATGTTGATGAGGCTAGTCTCAAACTCCTGGGCTTAAGCAATCCACACGCCTTGGCCTCCCAAAGTACTGAGATTACAGGTGTGAGCCACTACACTCAGCTCAACATTTTTTATGTGTACACCTTGTTCATATCCTTTTTCTTCATCTTTTATATCATTAAGAAAACTCTTTAACACCATTTTAGTGAGATTTCTGGAGAGGGTGGAAACAAGTATTTTCTATCCACCACGAGGTTTTCTTGGAGTTTACAAGTATATGTTGATATCACCTGAAAATCTAGATAATTTTGTCTCCTCTTTTCCAATTCTGTACTTCAAAGCTTTAAAAATTTAATGGCTAGGTGTAGTGGCTCACGCCTGTAATTCCAACACTGTGGGAGGATCACTTGACCCCAGGAGGTAGAGGTTGCAATGAGCCATGATCATGCCACTGCATTCCAGCCTGGGTGACAGAACGACACCTTGTCTCAAAAGGCAAGCAAGCAAACAAACAAACACAACACACTTATTATGGAAAAGAAGGGGGCAGAAACCAAACTGAGAAGAGGAAGAAGTTAAAATGTGATGCAGGCCTAACAAAGCCTCAGCCAACATGGCAGGAAGTTTTTGAGTGAGAATTGCCCATTAAAGTGTCACATGTTGACCCCAAAGAGGGAGGCTTTTATGCCTCCACCCGCCTCAGTCATTGCACACAGGCTACCTTCGGAGGGACTGACCACACTCTCTGCAGCTGGGCAGCAAGTTCTTCCCTGAAGGGAGATCTGGGCCGCACATCTCTATGTCTATCACAACTTATCCATTCCGTCAGGGTGGTAGGGAGGATTTGATACGTTGCAGGAGATAAGCAAAGAGGAATTTTTTTTTTGCAGCTTTGGATATTCACAATGGAGTTTTGTTGCAAATCAATAGGCTCCAAAGCAAGATGTTGTCAAGAGGAAAATTGTTTTCTAAATTCCTTTAGTTCTCATTTGACATACAAAGACTCTCAGGTTGGAGCATTTCTTCCACAGTGTGCTTTCAAAACGTAGGCCTAGGCCTGAGGGTATTACGGAGAAGAAAAGGAGGGAGAGGTAGCAGAGAATGAATGTGGAATACATGGGCCCCAGTCTCTCTGTTCTAGACTGAATCATGAAGAAGCAGAGGTAGTTTGATAATTCAACTGGGCTTCAAGGGCAGGAGGCATTTGTTCTATTCCAAATTTGGGATTCTGGAAGGAGGCCACCACACAGAATGGCCCTGCTTGAATCCTGTTCAGAGTAATGTGCAGAGTGGCTAAGCAGGGCTACAGCCTCGACTGGACTCCTGCTATGATCCTTGGTAGAGCAAATGCTGAGAGTCAGTAGGTCTGTCCTGGGGCCACAGACGGTGCTTAGTGGACTGATCACCGGACAGGAACAGAGGGGGCAGAACCAGGACTCAGAGGTGTCCACAGGGCAAACAAAAGCCAATGAGAGGCTAAGTCATCAGACCCAGCTCAAACAGAAAAAGATGGATCTCCTCAGTGACATACGTCAGCAAGTAGGAGCTAGACACATAAACCCACCTCTGCTTGTTCATCCGGATACCCTCTGAAAATGGGACAAGTACAAAAACCCAAATCTGAGTATTTATTTTTAAAAGACTCTATTAGTCATGCTTTTCCTGCATAACGACCTTGAAATAAAAGGACTTACAATAAGCTTTGATTTTCTACTCATAGGTTACAGGTTCAGCTGCGGCTCTCTGGCTTCAACTAGAATCAGCTAGGCTTGGATCAAGGCTGTGCGCGGGATTCAAGTCCACTCCACAAGTCTCTTCATTCTGGGACCAGCCGTGACTGTGACATGCTCTTTATATGACAGAGGACAGGATTACAAGATCTAAACCAAACCACAAGGCGCATTTTTAGTCTCGGCTCACATCACATCCACTAACATTCCACGGGCCAAAGTCAGTCTTAGAGCTAAGTTCAAAGTCAATGGGATGGAAATGAATAATGTATATCAGGTAGGGAGCGAAGAATTGGGAACAATAATCCAATCTACCGCAGAGACTAGGCATTATCTAAAGGACTGACCAAAGTATCGTATTAGACTACAGTCATTGGACAGGACCGAAACTTCCTTTTTTTCCCCTGCTACCCAGTAACTGGGGGCTTGTCTTGGGTCATGTTCTCTAGAAGCAGAGCCCAAGATGGGGATTCTTGTGTACATAATTTATGAAGAGTGTGTTCTCAAGAGGAACATGTCAAGAAGTGAGACAGGTATAGAAAACAGGAAGGAAAGGAGCAGGAATGAATCATATATATCAGGGAGGGAGTGAAGAATGTGGTTTCAGCTGGAATCTAGTCTGATCACACGGGAAATTGGAATAAGAATTGTACGCTAGAGTTGTCCCACTTGAGTCAAGAGCTGGGCTTTTTGACCTTGTGTTGGTAAGTCGTTGGCTGTCTTCCTCTCCCACAGAACAGGTATAACCTCCCTGACATTTCTTGGTAAGGTGACAGACAGCTGTAGACCAAGAACAGTTCTCTGGAGAAAGGAGAAGCTGTGATTTGAGTGTAACTAAAATTCACCACAGCTGGGTGTTGTCACACTGGCTGGTTAAGGCCATCTGGACAGGATGGCCTTAACATCAACAGACTAGTACCAGTCTGTGGCCTGTTAGGAAACGGCCCACACAGCAGGAGGTGAGTGTCAGGCAAGCCAGCATCACCACCTGAGCTCTACCTCCTGTTGGCAGCATAGATTCTCATAGGAGAGCAAACCCTATTGTGAACTGCACATGAGAGAGATCTAGGTTGCATGCTCTTTATGAGAATCTGATACCTGATGATCTGTCACTGTCTCCCATCACCCCCAGATGGGACCATCTAGTTGCAGGAAAACAAGCTCAGGCTCCCACTGATTCTACATGATGATGGGTTGTATAATTATTTCATTATATATTGCAATGTAATCATAATAGAAATAAAGTGGCCAATAAATGTAATGTCTTTGGATCATCCTAAAACCATCCCCCCACCCTGGTCTGTGGAAAAACTGTCCTCCAGGAAACTGGTCCCTGGTGCCAAAAAGGTTAGGGACCTCTGTGCTATATATATGGCTCGTGAAAGGCCAGACCAAAATTAAAGTACACACCCACAGCAAATACTACTATTTATTTCCTAATATCAATTCTCTCTTACTTTTTTTTTTTAATTTAATTTTTTTTTTGAGAAGGAGTCTTGCTCTGTCACCCAGGCTGGTATGCAGTGGTGCTATCTCCACTCACTACAACCTCCACCTCCCAAGTTCAAGCAATTTTCCTGCCTCAGCCTCCCAAGTAGCTGGAATTACAGGTGCCCACCACCACACCTGGCTAATTTTTGTATTTTTAGTAGAGATGGAGTTTTGCCATGTTGGCCAGGTTGGTCACAAACTCCTGACCTCGAGTGATCCGCCCATCTCTGCCTTCCAAAGTGCGGAGATTACAGGCGCCTGCCACCACACCCGGCTAATTTTTGTATTGTTAGTAGAGATGGGGTTTTGCCATGTTGGCCAGGCTGGTCTCGAACTCCTGACCTCGAGTGATCCACCCGTCTCAGCATCCCAAAGTGCTGGAATTACAGGCTTGAGCCACTGCACCCGGTCAATTCTCTCCCACTTCTTGTACCCAGAATAAAAACGAACAAGATAGTTTCGCTGTCCAGAATCAAAACTACCTTTCTCAGACTCCCTTCTAACTAAGCAGGGCCATACATTTAGGTTCTAGATGCCAGATGAAGGCAGACATATCACATGGAAGCTTCCGGGAACCTTCCTTAAGAGACAGCTGGTGTTACTCTTTGCCCTTTCTTTTCCCTTTCCTTCATCCTGCCGGCTTAAATGCATGTGTGATGGCTAGAGCAGGAACAGAACCGTGAGGTGATCTGGAGAGTAAAGGCCAAAAAGGCCACAGTTCAAAGCGGGTCTGGTTCTGAGATCAGTGTGAACCCCAGTCTCCACGCCTTCAACATGGAAAGTTATATCTTCTACCTGTGTCAAATTACTGTTAATTAACTCTTACAAGGTAAAACTTATTCACAGAATAATGTAATCCTAACCAATCCAACATTTAAGACAGATTGTAAACGAGTTTAAGAACCTGCTGCATATATTTTACCAAAACACCCTCTTGCAAAATTGTACCCATTTATACTCAATGTAGCAGATATCAGTGTTCATTTCTCCACATTAGTTATTATTATTATTTTTGGGTTGGGCCAATTTTTTTTTTTTTTTTTTTTTTTTTTGGTTGGCGCATTTTTTTTTTTTTTTTTTTTTTTTTTGTGAGATGGAGTCTCACTCTGTTGCCCAGGTTAGAGTGCAGTGGCATGATCTCGGCTCACTGCAACCCCTGCCTCCTGGTTTCAAGCAATTCTCCTGCCTCAGCCTTCCAAGTAGCTGGGACTACAGGCACGAGTCCCCATGCCCAGCTAATTTTTTTTTTTTTTTTTGGTATTTTTAGTATAGACAGGGTTTCACCTTGTTGGCCAGGCTGGTGTTGAACTCCTGACCTCAGGTGATCCACCCGCCTTGGCCAAAATGCTGGGATTAGAGGCGTAAGCCACCACACCCAGGCCGGTTGGGTCAACTTAATAAGTAAAAAGGCACTTCACTGCTGTTTCCATTTTCCTTCTCCTGGTGTCTAGTCAGGTTGAATGTATTTTCCTGTCTTCCTGAGCCATCTGTATTTCTTCCTCTATAAATCTGTTAGGGAAACAGGAGCATAGGGGAGCCAGGGTGACACCGTTTAAAAATCAACTCCATCTTAAAACTAGCAAGGAACAGCTGTAATCCCAGCACTTTGGGAGGCTGAGGCGGGCGGATCACCTGAAATCAGTTGTTCAACATCAGCCTGGCCAGCATGATGAATCCCCGTCTCTACTAGCCAGATGCGGTGGTGCATGCCCGTAATCGCAGTTACTTGCGACCAGCCTGGCTAACATGGCAAAACCCCATCTCTACTAAAAATACAAACATTAGCTGGGTGTGGTGGTAGGCGCCCAGCCGGTGGTCATAAGATGTTTACAATTGAGGAAACAGCTTAAAAATGCTTTAAAATGGGCTGGGTGCAGTGGCTCACACCTGTAATCCCAGCACTTCGGGAGGCCAGGGTGGGCAGATCACAAGGTCAATAGATTGGGACCATCGTGTCCAACATAGTGAAACACCGTCTCTACTAAAAATACAAAAATTAGCTGGGTGTGGTGGCGTGTTCCTGTAGTCCCAGCTACTCAGGAGGCTGAGGGAGGAGAATCGCTTGAACCCAGGAGGCATAGGTTGCAGTGAGCTGAGATTGCACTACTGCACTCCAGCCTGCTGACAGAGCGAGACTCCGTCTCAAAAAAAAATAAAGAAAAGCTTTAAACCACCTGCAAGGACGAACTCCTACAACTGCAGAATGTACACATGTCGCCAAGGACAGTCTTCTTTAAATTAGCAAAGTACTAAATTTTGTCATGCTGTCAGCCCACCTGTACAGGTTTTTATTATTTTCCAATTTCAAGATCCTGATTTGAGGCATTGAAGGAAGAGGAATTTTTACCTCTGGTAAAGTCTCTTGGCTGGTTCAGGCCTTCCTACCTCTCTCTGTTCCCATATCATTAAACATCAGAGCCAGCCACACTCTCCTCTAAAATAAATGAAAAGTAATAGTAATAAATTAGAATTCATGAAAATTAAAATCTGCTGCACAAAAGACACTTTTAAGAAAATGTAGTTGGGCATGGTGGCTCACATTACAGAATCCCAGCACTTTGGAAGGCCAAGGTGGATGGATCACCCGAGGTCAGGAGTTCGAGACCAATGTGGCCAACATGGTGAAACCCTGTCTCTACTAAAAATACAAAAAATTAGCTGGGCATGGTGGTGCATACCTGTAATCCCAGCTACTTGGGAGCCTGAGGCAGGAGAATCACTTGAACCCGGTAGGCAGAGGTTGCAGTAAGCCGAGATTGTGCCATTGCACTCCAGCCTGGGCAACAAGAGCAAAACTCCGTCTCAGAAAAAAAAAAAAGAAAGAAAATGTAAATGCAACCAATGAGAGAAAACATTCCCAATGCATATATCCAGGAAAGGACTCAGAAATAAAATACTCTAAAATAAAGAACTCCTTTAACTCAGTAATAAAACACAAACAACCCATTTTTTAAATGTGCAGAGCACTTTAAAAATATTTTATAACAGAAGGTATTCAGATGGTAAATAAGAATATGACAAGATGCCCAACATCATTAGTCATTAGGGAAATGCAAATTAAAATCACAATGGGACACAACTGCGGC
>NW_016805470.1:1707581-1839781 GCF_001698545.2 Rhinopithecus bieti | reverse complement strand
AAAAAAAAAAAAAAAAAAAAAAAAAGACTGACACTACCAAGTGTTGCTAGGGTCTCACTCTGTGACCCAAACTGGAGTGCAGTGGTGCGATCTTGGCTCACTGCAGCCTCTGCCTCTCAGGTTCAAGTGATTCTCCTGCCTCAGCCTCCCAAGTAGCTTGGATTACAGGTGCATGTCACTACCACCCAGCTAATTTTTGTATTTTTAGTAGGGACGGGGTTTTACCATGTTGCCTAGGCTGGTCTTGAACTCCTGACCGCAAATGATCCACCCGCCTCGGCCTCCCAAAGTGCTGGGATTACAGGCATGAGCCACCGCCCCAGGACCGAATTCTCATACACTTCTGATGGGAGTGTAAAATGGGGCACAACCACTTTGAAAAACTGTTAGATGGTTATCTTATAAACATACATGTACCATATAACCTAGCAATTCTTCTATTTACCCAAGAAGAGTGAAAACATATGGCCACACAAAGACTTATACATGCATGTTTTATCGGAGTTTATACACGTAATACACTCAAACTGGAAGCAAGTCAAATGTTCACCACCTAGTAAGTGGATAGACACATTATGTTATGTTTGAGCTATAAAATATTACTCATTACCAATAAAAGTAAACAAATTATTGATACATATAGCATAATGAATGAATCTCAAAAATCAATATGCTGATTCCATTTACATAAATTTCAAGAGCAGACAAAACTAATCTACAGACATTAAAATCAAATCAAGGGCTGGGTGTGAAGGCTCATGCCTGTAATTCCAGCACTTTGGGAGGTTGAGGTGGTAGGATCATTTGAGCCTAGGAGTTTAACGCCAGCCTGGGAAACACAATGAGACCCCATCTCTACAAAAAATTTTTTAAAAATTTGCCAGGCATAGTGGCACTCACCTGTGGTCCCAGCTACTTGGGAGGCTGAGGCGAGAGGATCACTTGAGCCTGAGAGTTTGAGGTTATAGTGAGCTATGATTGCATCACTGCACTCCAGCCTGGGCAGCAGAGCAAGATCCTGTCTCAAAACAAACAAACAAAAAAATGAAATCAGTGGTTGCCTGGGGTTAGGTGAGGGATTTGACTGCAAAAGGGTCTTGACTTTCACGTGTGTATGTGTGTGTGTGTGTGTGTGTGTTGTTATTTTGTTATTATTTTTCATTGAGAGTCTCCCAGAACTTTCTGTGGTCATGGAATGGCACTGATTTGGGGAGGAAGTGATAATAGTTTCACAATTGCATGCATTTGTCAAAAATTGTCAAATGAAATATACATTTTATTATAAAGATTTTATACCTCTGTAAAAAAAAGATTATTACAGATTTTTTTATTTTTAGACAGGGTCTGGCTCTGTGGCTGGAGTACAGTGGCACGATCTCAGCTCACTGCAACCTTCGCCTTCTGGGTTCAAGCAGTTCTCCTGCCTCAGCCTCCTGAGTAGCTGGGACTACAGGCACATGCTGCCATGCCCAGCTAAATTTTGTATTTTTAGTAGAGATGGGGTTTCACCATGCTGGCCAGGCTGTTCTCTAAATCCTGACCTTGGGGTCCGCCTGCCTCAGCCTCCCAAAGTGCTAGGATTACAGGCATGAGCCACCGTGCCTGGCTTGTTACATATTATTTTTAAAAGATCATTGTTAACGATTGCATGCAATATCTCAGATCATCCACTAGTAGGGTTACCAGATTTAACAAATAAAAATACAAGGACTCAGTTAAATTAGAATTACACCTAATTGCCTATGCACATGTATACTGACATAAAAATTATTGCATGGGACATTCACTAAAAGTATTTCTTTGCTTATAGAAAATAAATTATAAGTATCTGAATTACATATTTCTCTAATTATATTTTTGACCACTGTACTTAAGATTCTTGATTTTGAAATTTGCCTATAAAATTCCTTGTAGATATAATCTATAGTTACTTTCATTGTAACATAGCTTCAACAATGGTAACATTTAACTTATTTCAGTTGTCCATTGAACATTCATTAGTTAGATAATATGCTCAACATCAGCAATATGAGGCTGCATACTGAATGATGTGGTTTGGATCTGTGTTCCCACCAAATCTGATGTCAAACTGTAATCCCCAGTGTTGGAGATGAAGCCTGGTGGGAGGTGACTGGATCGTGGTGGTGGTTTAGCCCCTTGGCACTGTACTCATGATAGTGATTGTGTACTCTCAGGATTTAGTTGTTTAAAAATGTGTAACACCTCCCCTCTTTCTCTCTTGCTCCTACTCTAGCCATGCAAGATGTGCCTGCTTCTCCTTCACCTTCTGCCATGATTATAAGTCTCCTGAGGCCTCCCCAGAAACGGAAGCCACTATGCTTCCTATAGAGCCTGCAGAACTGTGAGCCAATTAAACTTCTTTTTAAAATAAATTACCCAGTCTCAGGTATTTCTTTATAGCAGTGTGAGAAGAAACATTCGGAAAAATGGTTCCAAGGAGTGGGTCACTGTTGTAAAGATACCTGAAAATGTGGATGCAGCTTTGGAATTGGGTAATCAACAGAGGGTGGAAGAGTATGAAGGGCTCAGAAGAAGACAGGAAGATGAAGGAAAGTTTGGAATTTCCTAAACACTTGTGAAATTGTTGTGACCAAAATACTAATAGTGATATAGACAATGAAGTCCAGGCTGAAGAGGTCTCAGATAGAGATGACGAATTTATTGGGAACTGGAGTAAAGATCACTTTTATTATGTGTTAGCAAAGAGGCTGGATGCATTGTGCCCCTACGCTAGGGATCTGTGGAACTTTGAACTTGAAAGTGATGATTTAGTGCATCTGATAGAAGAAATTTCTAAGCAGTAAAGCATCCAAAATGTGGCCCAGCTGCTTTTAACAACCTATGCTCATATGTGTGAGCAAAGAAATGACTTGAAACCTAAGCTTATATTTAAAAGGGAAACAGAATATAAAAGTTTGGAAAATGTGCAGCCCATTTTCAGGGGAGGAATTCAAGCAGGCTGCATACATTTGCATAAGAAAACAGAAGCCAGGCAGGTTGTGGTGGCTCATGCCTGTAATCCTAGCACTTTGGGAGGCCAAGGTGGGTAAATCATTTGAGGTCAGAAGTTCAAGACCAACCTGGCCAACATGGCAAAACCCTGTCTCTACTAAAAATACCAAAATTAGCTGGGCATGGTGGTAGGCAGCTGTAGTCCCAGCCACTCAGGAGTCTGAGGCAGGAAAACTGAAAGAAGCCAAGTGCTAATATCCAAGACAATGGGAAAGAGGCCTCACAGGCATTTCAGAGACCTTCTTGGCAGCCTCTCCCATCATAGGCCCAGACGCCAAGTACGAAAGAATGTTTTTTTTTGGGCCAGGCCCAGGGCCCCACTGCCCTGTGCAGCCTTAGGACACTGTTCCCTGCATCCCAGTCACTCCAGCTTTAGTCACAGCTAAAAGGGGCCCAGGTACAGCTCAGGTTGCTGCTTCAGAGGGTGTAAGCCATAAGCCTTGGTGGCTTCTATGTAGTGTTAGCCCTGCAGGTACAGAGAGTGCAAGAGTTGAGGCTTGGGAGCCTCTGCCTAGATTTCAGAGGATATATGGAAAAACCTGGATGTCTAGGCAGAAGCATACTACAGGGGTGGAGCCCTCATGGAGAACCTCTACTAGGGCAGTGTGAAGGGGAAATGTGGGGTTGGAGCCCCCACACAGAGTCCCCACTGGAGCACTGCCTAGTGGAGCTGTGAGAAGAAAGTCACTGTCTTCCAGCTCCACTAGGCAGTAGAATGGTATATCCACTGATAGCTTGCACCCTGCGCCTGGAAAAGCCAGAGGCACTCAACAGAAGCCCATAAGAGCAGCCTCAGGGGCTACACCCTGCAAATCCACAGGGGTGGAGCTGCTCAAGGCTTTGGGAGCCCGCCTCTCATACCAATGTGCCCTAGATGTGGGACATGGGGTCAAAGGAGATTATTTTGGAGCTTTAAGATTTAATGACTGCCCTTCTGGGTTTCAGACTTGCATGGGGCCTGTGGCCCCTTTTTTTTGTCCAATTTCTCCTTTTGGAAGGGGAGTATTTACCCAATGCCTGTACCCCCACAGTATCTTGGAAGTAACTAACTTGTTTTTGATTTTACAGGTTCATAGGTGGAAGGGACTAGCCTTGTCTCAGATGAGACTTTAGACAGTGAACTTTTGAGTTAATGATGGAATGAGTTAAGACTTTAGGGGACTGTTGGGAAGGGATGATTATAGTTTGAAATGTGAGAAGGACATGAGGTTTGTGGGGGCTGGGGGAAAATGATGTGGTTTGGATCTGTGTCCTCACCAAATCTCATGTCAAATTGTGATCCCCAGTGTTGAAGGTGGGGCCTGGTGGGATGTGATTGGATTGTGGGGATGGTTTCTCATGAATGGTTTAGCACCAAGTCCTTGGTGCTATACTTGTAATAGTGAGTGCTCATGAGGTTTGGTTGTTTAAAAGTATGTAGCACCTTCCCCTCTCTCTCTTGCTCCTCCTCCAGCCATGTAAGATGTGCCTGCTTCTCCTTTGTCTTCCACCATGATTGTAAGTTTCCTGAGGCCTCCACAGAAGCAGAAGCCACTATGCTTCCTGTACAGCCTGCAGAACATGAGCCAATTAAGCCTCTTTTCTTTATAAATTACCCAGTCATTCCTGTACAGTCTGCAGAACCATAAGCCAATTAAGTCTCTTTCTCTTTTTTTGTTTTAATAAATTAGCCAGTCTTTCCTGAAGTGGCAGGTCCATAAAATACAGAAAATAAAAAATACCCAGTCTGAGGTATTTTTTTATAGCAGTGCAAGAATGGACTAATGCACAGAACATATTCTAAGATAAAGTTAACAACCCTGAAAATTGCTCTTCCAATTTGGTGCATTAAAGCAAATACTATCTTTCATGGCACAACTTGATTTTCTATTCTTCAGGATTGTTTCATCTCTTGATCAATAACTTAAAATGCTGTCCCCAACAAAGAGAACATTATCATTTTCTGTTCCTTTCTTCTTCGACACTAAATATGAGGATTCCACTTGTTCCCATGCTAGAAGAGTATTCAGTAATATCCATATAAGAGAATAAAATTCTTGGGCGGGCACGGTGGCTCATGCCTGTAATCCTAGCACTTTGAGGCCAAGGCAGGTGGATTGCTTGAGGCCAGGAGTTTGAGATCAGCCTGGTCAACATGGTGAAACCCTGTCTCTACTAAAATTACAAAACCTTAGCCAGGCATGATAAAGCACACCTGTAATCCCAGCTATGTCAGGAAGCTGAGGCACAAGAATTGCTCGAACCCAGGAGGTGGAGGTTGCAATGAGCTGAGATCATGGACTCCACCGAACTCCAGCCTGGGCAGCAGTGAGTCTTTGTCAAAAAAAAAAAAAAAAGAAAATTCTTGATGGGTTGAAATCCATTTCAAAAGGTAATCATGATAAGTGCTGTAATAATTATTCACTTCAAGTCAGACTTTTTCCTGTTCGTAATGTTGTCCCTTTTAAGAACAGCCTTGACACTTAAAGGGTTACATTTTTCTTCAATTATTCACTTAATGCATTCAAGAGTTCCCTTAAGCATTGGAGTATTTCAATAACACTGTTTGCTCTTTTTTCATTTGCATAACCCTATTGCTAAAAAGCTCTTCCCTCCCAATGGGCTACTTAAAAGTCAATAAGAATTTGGGTGTCTTTTCTTTCTCTCTCCCTCCTTTTTTTTTTTTTTTTTTTTATCAAAGAGAGATGAGGTCTTGCTCTGTTACCCAGGCTAGAGTACATAGGTCACAGCTCACTGCAACCTTGAACTCCTGGGCTCAGGCTATCTCCCCACCTCAGCCTCCTGAGTAGCTGGGACAACAGGCATGTGCCACCATGCCCGGTAAATTTTTTAAATTTTCAAATAGAAATGGAGTCTCACTATGTTACCCAGACTAGTCTGGAACTCCTGCCTCAAGGGATCCTCCCGCTGTGGCCTCCCCAGTAGCTGGTATTATAGGCGTGCCACCATTCCTAACCTGAGAGCTTTTTCTTTAAAATTAAAATATATTTTCAGTACTTCAAATAAACTGAGGAGTCTCTCAAATCCATAAGTTAAAGAATGCTGGCTATGTGCGGTGACTCACGCCTGTAATCCCAGCATGTTGGGAGGCCAAGGCAGGTGGATCACCTGAGGTCAGGAGTTCAAGACCAGCCTGACCAACATAATGAAACCCCATGTCTACTAAAAATACAAAATTAGCCAGGCATGGTGGTGCATGCCTGTAATCTCAGCAACTCAGGAGGCTGAGGCAGGAGAATGGCTTGAACCCAAGAGGCAGAGGTTGCAGTGAGCTGAGATTGTGCCACTGCACTCCAGCCTGGGCAACAAGAGCGAAAGTTCATTTCAAAAAAAAAAAAAAAGAGAGAGAGAGAACGAGCTAGCAGGTTTTTGAATGCAAAAGAATTGACGAATATTAAATGCCAACAAAATTACATAAATATCTTAATTGTTCAGTTCAAATATTTCAAATGCTGACATAAGAACAATTTCAGGATAGTTGCTTCAGAGGCAATGGAAAGGACATCATATGCTGTTTGAGCAGCATTATGCAGAATATGAGCAGGACAGTCAATAGCTTCCATAGAATCAGTCAAGCTTTACTTCAATTTTGAATAAACATTGTGCAAACATCTACCAATATTTTATTTGTATTATTTCCATCAAAAGCTCTACAGTTTTTAATAACTCCTAATTCATTAGGAGAATCTCTGCAACAATTTGCTCATTTCTGAATCTCATCCGGAAGGGATTCTACACAAAATAGCCCCACAAGCAAGCCTTTTTCACAAGAAAACTATTGCACAAGCAAAGGAAAAGCTTTTCTTCACTGTGGTTACTCACATCCATGGTTATGCTATAAAACAGTGAGGCATTTAGAGCTTTGATAATCACTGCAACAGTAGTAAGTGGAGTCATTACATCTCAAATTATTGCAGTAGATTTTGTCCCAGCATTTGAAAATTTGCTTGCAATACTGGCATTAGAAAATACTACTGGTAGCAGTATGTTCAAAGAGTGACTTGAGCTGAATGATGACAACAGACAGTGTGGGAGGCCATTACAACTTTGCTTTGATTATTTTATCTTCTCAATCTGAATTTATCTTTAAAATTTGTCATTTTATCCATTCCTTTGGTACAAAAATCACACATCTTTTATGCTTAGCCGTTAGTATGTGCTGATTTATATCTGACTTTCCACCATTTTCAATATTGAATAAACACATACCACACAAAGAGCTGCAAATGGATTTTCCCTCCTTTAATAAATATACACTCTTCAGAAAATTTGTCATAAAATTCACTCTTGCAATTTGGCATTTGTGGATTCAAATATACACAAATAAAAAAATGGGTAACACAATTGATTTTCAACAAGGGTACCAAGACAATTCAATAGGAAAAAAATAGTATGTTTAACAAATGGTGCTGAGACAAGTGAATAGCCACATGGAAAAGAATGAAGTTGGATCCCTGCCTCACCTCATATAGAAAAATTAATTTGAAATTAATCAAAGACTTAAAATGTAAGAGCCAAAATTATTAAACTCTTACAAGAAAATGTAAGAGTAAGTCTTCATGACTTTGGATTAGGCAATAGTTTCCTAGTTATGACATGTAGAGCACAAACAACAAAAGAAAAAAATTGATAAACTGGATATCATTAAAATTTTAAAGTTTTGGCTGGGCGCGGTGGCTCAAGCCTGTAATCCCAGCACTTTGGGAGGCCGAGACAGGCAGATCACGAGGTCAGGAGATCGAGACCATTTTGGCTAACACGGTGAAACCCTGTCTCTACTAAAATACAAAAAACTAGCCGGGCGAGGTGGCAGGCGCCTGTAGTCCCAGCTACTCGGGAGGCTGAGGCAGGAGAATGGCGTGAACCCGGGAGGCGGAGCTTGCAGTGAGCTGAGATCCAGCCACTGCATTCCAGCCCGGGCAACAGAGCAAGACTCCTTCTCAAAAAAAAAAAAAAAAATTTAAAGTTTTGTGTTTCAAACAACAATATCAAGAATGTGAAAAGACAACCCACAGAATGGGATAAAATTTTTGCAAATCATATTTCTGATAAGGTACTTGTATCTAGACTACATAAAGAGCTACCACAACTTAATAAAAGGACAAGTAACCAAGTAAAAATGATCAAAAAATTCGAGCAGACATTCCTCCAAAGAAGAGGTACATGCCAGGCACAGCGGCTCACACCTGTAATCCCAGCACTTTGGGAGGCTGAGGTGGGCAGATCAACAACCTGAGGTCGGGAGTTTGAGATTAGCCTGACCAACATGGGGAAACCCCGTCTCTACTAAAAATACAAAATTAGCTGGGCGTGGTGGTTCATGCCTGTAATCTCAGCTACTGGGGAGGCTGAGGCAGGAGAATCACTTGAACCCAGGAGGCAAATGTTGCAGTGAGCTGAGATCATGCCATTGCACTCCAGCCTGGGCAACAAGAGTGAAACTTCCTCTCAAAAAAAAAAAAAAAGAAGAAGAAGAGGTACAAATGGCTAATTAGCATATGAAGAGATGGTTGACATCATTAGCTATCAGGCAATGTAAACCAAAACCACAATGAGATACCACTTCATAACCTCTAAAATGGCTATAATAAAAAAGATAATGAGTATTAGGGAAGATAATGGAAAAATTGGAACTGACATATGATGCTGGTGAGAATATAAATGATGCAGCCACTTTGGAAAACAGGTTGGCAGTTTCTCAAAAGGTTAAACATAGAGTTATCATGTGATCCAGAAACCCACTCCTAGATCTTCAAGGAAACAAACTGTATGTCCGCACAAAAACTTGTACACAAATGTTAATATAGCATTAGCTACAAAACACAGCAAAAAAGTGGAAACTGACTGTTCATTAATGAACAGATAAATGAATAAGCAAGATGTGGTATATCCATTCAATGGAATAATATTCAACCATGAAAAGGAACAAAATTCTGATACATGCTGCAACATGGATGAACCTTATAAACATTATGCTAAATGGAAGAAGGCAGTCATGAAAAACCATATATTGAATGATTCTGATAACATGAAATGTCCAGAATAGGCAAATTAAAAGGTTAGTGGTTTTCTAGGGCTAGGGTGGTTGGGGAGAAAGGGGAACGACTGCTAACAGGTACAGGATTTTCCTGTTGGATTGACAAAAATGTTCTAAAATTGATTGTGGTGGTGGTTGCACAAATCTGTGCCTATACTCATTTTTTTTTTTTTTTGAGACAGGGTCTCACTCTGTCCTCCATGCTGGAATGCAGTGGCCTGATCTCAACTCACTGCATCCTAGACATACCAGGCTCAATCGATCCTCCCAACTCAGTCTCCTGAGTAGTTGGGTCTACAGATACATGCCACTATGCCTGGCCAATTTGTGTGTGTGTGCATATAAGAAATATATTTTGTACATATATTATATAATATATATTATATTAATATAATATATATCATAAATAAATATATATAAATATATATACACAAATATATATAGAGAGAGATGAGGTTTTGCCATGTTGCCCAAGCTGGTCTCAAACTCTTGGGCTCAAGAAATCCACTCATCTTAGCCTCCCAAAGTGCTGGGACTGCAGGCGTGCATCACCACGTCCAGCACCGTTGAATTGTTTTTAGAGCTGATTTTCAGAGCTTTTGCACCGATGGGAAGTTATCTCTAAATAATGGTTGTTACTTGTTCATGACTCTGGACTTGAGCTAAAAAACTGATCACTGCAAGCATAGAAAGAATTGAGTTGTATTTGATAAATCTCATGATGGTGTCATTGCGTCTGTCATAAGTCCAAACTCATACCAAATGGTAACTGGGAATTGAATCTTGAGCTGTGAACTTTTAACTCGTACAAAACAATAAATTGAACTCAACAGCTGATGCAAAAAAAAAAAGTGAATTTCTTCTCTGGTTGCAAGGGACAGCTGTACTTGTAAGGTACAGCCTCTCTGAACAAAGCCAGAGCTGATCTTATAAAAGGTTTTGAAGGCCGGGTGCGGTTCACACCTGTAATCCCAGCACTTTGGGAGGCCAAGGCTGGCGAATCACTTGAGGCCAGGAGTTCAAGACCAGCCTGGCCAACATGGCAAAACCCTGTCTCCACTAAAAATACAAAAAATTAGGCCGGGCGCGGTGGCTTAAGCCTGTAATCCCAGCACTTTGGGAGGCCGAGATGGGCGGATCACGAGGTCAGGAAATCGAGACCATCCTGGCTAATACGGTGAAACCCTCTCTACTAAAAAATACAAAAAACAAATCAGCCAGGCGTGGTGGCGGGTGCCTGTAGTCCCAGTCACTTAGGAGGCTGAGGCAGGAGAATGGCGTAAACCCGGGAGGCAGAGGTTGCAGTGAGCTGAGATCCGGCCACTGCACTCCAGCCCGGGCGACAGAGCAAGACTCCGTCTCGAAAAAATAAAAAAAAAATTAGCCAGACGTGGTGGCACAGGCTTGTAATTCCAGCTGGCACAGGCTTGTAATCCCAGCTACCTGGGAAGCTGAGGCACAAGAATCGCTTGAACCAGGAGGCAGAGGTTGCAGTGAGCGGAGATCATGCCACTGCACTCCAGCCTGAGCAACAGAGCAAGACTCTGTCTCAAAAAAAAAGAAAAAAGAAAAAAAAAAAGAGAAAGGAAAAAAAGGAGCTTTAAAAAAGGCCAGGCGCGGGGTGGCTCAGGCCTGTAATCCCAGCACTTTGAGAGGCCAAGGCAGGCGGATCACCTGAGGTCAAGAGTTGAGACCAGCCTGCCAACATGGCAAAACCCCGTCTCTACTAAAAATACAAAAATGAGCCGGGCGTGGTGGTGGGAGCCTATAGTCCCAGCTACTCGGTAGGCTGAGGTAGGAGAATCGCTTGAACCCGTGAGACAGAGGTTGCAGTGAGCCGAGATCGCACCACTGCACTCCAGCCTGGGCGACAGAATGAGACTCAGTCTGGGAAAGAAAAGAAAATGGTTTTGGAAATATTCGCCTTCAGGGATTGGCTGTCTTTCTGAAGCAGAAGCGAGTGACTGACTCTCGGCTGTGTGTGTGGATACTGGAGTGCGGCAGTTGAATACCCACTGACTTTCCGAAGCCTGGTCGCTGGTGTTAGGCACTTGTTGATTGGCTATTGTCGCAGGCCTAGAGCGGTCACTGATTGGCTGACTTTCAGAAGCATGAGGTTGTCATTGATTTACTAAGAAGCATAGTTACCGGAGTGAGGCTATCGCTGATTGGCTGATTTTCAGAGCTGTTGCACCGAGGAGAAGTGATCTCTAAATAATAGTGGTTATTTGTTCACGGCTCCGGACTTGAGCTAAAAAAGTATTTTGCTTTCTTGAATATGAAAGACAAGCACTTTAAATTCCTACTCCCTTCTGGTCTTCCCTCAGACAAACCTGAAGGAGACACCATACGGATTGTCCACATCTTCATTAGTGAAGGAAGGATTTTCAGCCAGTGTTGTAATTTAAGTCATCTAGCACCAATTACCGTGGGAGAAAAATAGCTCTAATTATTGCAATTTATTGTAAAAAGATGAATACAGGACATTTAAGGCATTCCGGCAAGGTCAACAAAGGACGCAGGACAATAGTCATTAAATACGTCCTGTATATACAGGACGCCTGGCAACTAACTATCAGTGAAGTATTTCCCAAGTTTCTTGTACATGTCCCTGCAGAAACCGGTAGAGCCAGGATCTTAACAGTAAAGGTTAGGGGTCTTCTGGGATCCTGTGCGCCTCTAACGCTCATGCTCTGCGCAGGGCTGGGTGCGCACTGCTATGCTAACCCGAGGCCGGCTAGGAATCTACCGGACGTTTGAAGGGTGGGTGCGGAATTGATGAGCAGGAGGCGGGAAGACACCCGTTCCGGAGAGTAGGGAAGCGAGCCGGGTGCGGAGGGGGAGCGCTGGACCCCGGCGCCGGAGCGGAAGACTTCGCTGGAGGCCGGGGCTGGCCTGGCGGGGCGAGGCGGGGGCGGGCGGGCAGGCCGGAGGGGCGGGGCGGGCTGGGGAGGTCCGCCCCCCAGGCGGTCAGGTGTGCGTGGGCCGGGGGGCGCCGCGCAGAAGCCCTCTTTATGATGTGGGCTTCGAGGACGAAGCAGGGCGGTGCTGTGGCAACCCCTCACCCCCTGCGGACCGCGCTCCAATCCGGCCCGGCGGCTCGCCGCGTAAGAAGTGGGGTCCCTTGTGGCAGTGCGCCCCCCCAACTACCAGCGGCTCGACACCCCATCCTCTCAGTGCGCGCGCGCCGCCCCGCGGGCCCGCGCGCCGCGCCCCCTCCACCGGCCGCCCTGCAGCCCCGCCGGCAGCAGCCAGCACTGGAGCCGCCCCGCGGGCCACGGAGACCCTCGCCAGCGGCCCCGTCCTCTCCGCCGCCCGCCGCCATGGACGCGTACCCCCGCGCCGGCTTGGGCTGCCCGCGCTCGGTCCCCTGGCGGCTCCAGCAGCGGGTCACCCTCCGTCAGGTACGCGGGGGCAGGAGGCAGCCGGATAGGTCGGCCGGGCTGGGGATGCGGGGCGTCGGGTCCGGCGCGCCTCTCGCGCAGGGCGGTGGTCCGACATGGCTTCCTTCGGGGAAGTTCTTCTTGAACGCTCAGGGAGAAATGTTTTCCAGGAACGGCGCCCTCTGTAGAGGCCCCTAATCGGCTCCCCTTTGGATAACCTCTGCGACGGTTTCCCTACATGGCTCCCAGACAGACAACCCTGCAACAGGTTTCCCCCAATGGCTCCCCTATTAGACACCCTGCCACCGGTTTCCACAATGGGCTCCACCTACAGACACCCTGGCAACGGTTTTCCCACAATGGCTCCCCAGACAGGACACCCCTGCAACGGTTTCCCCACAATGGCTCCCCTATAGGACACCCCTGCAACGGTTTCCCCCAATGGCTTCCCAGACAGACAACCTTGCAACGGTTTCCCCACAGTGGCTCCCCTATAGACAACCCTGCAACGGTTTCTCCACAATGGCTTCCCTATGGACAACAGTTCTCTGTGAAGACCCTGTTATGACGTCCTCACCCCCATAGAACGTTTCTCCCAGGAAAGATTCTTCTACACAGAACCCCACAGAGGCTTGCCTATAAATGACTCACTCGCCTTCCCCATGGAATGTCTCCCCCAGAAACTGCTACCTCTAGAGAACTCACACCTCCACACACACAGTAGCTCCCTTGTGTAGAATCCCCAAATGGATTACCTAGAAAGCCCCCTGTCGTGGGTCTCTAGAGCCTTTGCCCTTGACAACGGCTTCCTTAAAGAGTGTCTCCTGCCCCCTACGTACATGATGACAGCATCTCCCCTATTGCGCGTATCCCCAGCTCCCCCTGCCTCAGCCTGCATCGCGACCCCCCCTCACTCCACAATAGGGAGCTCAGGTTGGGAGGAAGTGGAGGTATTAGGGACGCAGGAGGAAAAGCTGGATAAATAGGGGAAAGAGGCTTAGAGCCCCCGAAAGCGGCGGGCGCCGGGCCCCTTACCGTAGAGACACAGTCCCAGGCTACCTCGGCATGGGGAGGGGGTGATCGTGGGGAGGGTTCCCCGCCCCCTTTAGATATAGGAAGATCCGTTTCCGATTTCTGTGCCCTATGCCTTTGGTGCTGACCTTGTTAGTCTGGGCATTGTTTGTAATGGAGCTTTTGTGGGGCGCCGGCGCAGTGTGGAGGTTGGAATGATGGAGGGGTTGCAGCAGAGACCTTTGAGAGGGAGACGGAGAGAGAGAATGCGAGCCATGAGCTTTGGTACCGCTAAACTGTCATTAAAACAGGAGAGGGTTTTGTTGTTGTTTGCTTTTTCTTATTCTGGCCACATAGCAAAGCAAATGTTGTATTGTTCCCTTGAAAGGAGGTTGCCAATCTACCTGTTAGAACAACTTTTCTTATGTTCTTGTTACGGTACTTAAGGCATATGTTTTAACTTTCCTTGCTGATCTGTTTTTTGGGGTTGTTTGCTTTAACTAGACCAAATTATTGCAGAACAAGAAACTGATTCTTAGAAACCTGTTTCTTTTTTACTTTCCTGCATTCCTTTCCACATCCCACAGTCCAATATATGTTTGTTGAACAAATAAAGGATAGGGAAGATGGGAGGTAGATACCAATGAAACATTGCATTTAGGAGTCCTAAATTGCTTCGAATCTGTCAAGTGACATTTTTGAACTCCTGCTCTGCCCTTCATTGTAATTCCTTGTGGGCTTTACAGTTCCAAGTTTAACTGCTTGTGGTAACAATCTCCAATCCTTTGCAACATTTCTGCCAGTTTCACTGTCTGAAGCAAAGTATTTGAACTTGTATAGACATTGCATAGGATACTTTAGAACAGCCATCCGTTAAATCTAGGCTCTATGTAAACTTGAGGTTTATCCCAGATCATCTTGAGCTTAGGAGTTTGGATTTGAGTCTATTGAGACCTTTAGGGGGGAAAAAAATCATCTCTACCTTAGAATCCATCTCTTAACTGCTGCCTTTCTTGTTTTTAGTAGCATGACCATGTGCTTTTTATTTATTCTTTTAAAGATAGTGATTCTATGTTAACAGAAGTATGCTGGCTTGGTTTACTGATCATACCCGAACTCCAAATCCTCTGTCAAGTGGTTTGAATGAAACTTGTTTGTTTTCAGACAAGGAATAGTGCAAGGAACCCCAAGGCCCAGCTGCCCAATACCTTTGGCGAAAGAAATTTGCTGAAGGCTTCCCTCCTTTCCCCACTTCTACCTGATTGAACGTGCTTTTCTTGCCCATTCAAGCCTTTCCCTTACTCTTGACATTGAATGTTTCTAGCACTTTCCTGTCACCCATATATGGCTTGGCTGCTGACTGCTGAGTGATGAAAGGGGCAAACCTAACTGGTGAAGTGACATTCCTAAGACCCATAGATAGTTCTGCAAGTGTATGGTTCTAGCACGGTAGTTCATTTTCACAGATGGAGAATGGAGATCCAGAATTAAAATATTGTTGCTCAGAATTAGAGGCTTCACTTTAAGCATGTGATAGTCATCAGTGTTACCAGGTACTTTTTGGTTTCTGTCTCTTGAGCAAGTAGTAGAATTGTACTTGCTTGCTTCTTTGAAGTTAGGTATGGCCTTGAGAGTTGCTTTTGGTCAGTGAAATGCGTGGGAATACTGTGTAGCCTTTCATGATACAAGCTTCTGTTGTGTAGTTTTCCATTCTCTTTCCTTCTGTCATGGTAGCTGTTGGGGCTGCAAATGGCAGCCACCCATCAGTTGAGGCCCCAGAGTGAGCTTCCAGGTGACCTGTGCTTGACAGGTAGGTTGAGCAAGAAGTGAAACACCACTAGGATTTTGGAATTATTACCAAGGTATAAACTAACCTATCTGGACCAATGCTAAGGAACCAGTGGAAATCTAGCTGAAATATACTTTGCTACTTCAAAATGTTTTTCTGTAGAGGGATCTATTCCTGCTTGGGACTTCTTTAATAGTTTAAATTTCACTGTTTCTTTATATAAATAATGCGACAAGTACTGTGTTTGGTGCTGTAGATTCAGATAAATACGGCAGTCCGCTGCCCTCAAATAACTCTTGTAAATGGGAAGAGACAATAACAGTAAAAATCATAATATAGAATGGTGAGACATAAGTACTGAGGAAGAAATAGGGCCGAAGGAACAATAACACAAAAAGGCCTAGTCGGTTTTTGCCTCAGCTGTTGAAAGAATGGAGTTGCCATTTATTAGTATTAAGAACACTAGAAGAAGAAAAGACAGTGTAGCAGTGTCTTCCAAGTTCTGAGAGAAAATGGTTTCCTACCTCTGAGGTGGGAGAATAATCAGAAACAGACATTGAAAGCTGAATGAGATTGTTGATAGTGTGATGAGAACTAATAATCAGGCTGGGCATGGTGGCTCACACCTGTAATCCCAGCACTTTGAGAGGCCGAGGCGGGTAGATCACCTGAGGTCAGTAGTTTGAGCGTGGTGGTGGGCGCCTGTAGTCCCAGCTACTTGGGAGGCTGAGACAGGAGAATGGCATGAACCTGGGAGGCGGAGGTTGCAGTGAGCCGAGAATGCGCCACTGCACTCCAGCCTGGGCGACAGAACGAGACTCCTTCTCAAAAAAAAAAAAAAAAAAAATTAACTAGGCATGATAGTGGGCACCTGTAATCCCAGCTACTCGGGAGGCTGAGGCAGGAGAATCACCTGAACCCAGGAGGCGGAGGTTGCAGGGAGCCAAGGTCGTGTCATTGCACTCCAGTCTGGGCAACAAGAGTGAAACTCCATGTCAAAAAAAAAAAAAGGACTAATAATTGACAATTAGATTCGTTAATTTGGAGGTCACTAGTGACCTTGACAAGAGCAGTTTTGGTGCAGTGGGTTCAAGAGAAAATGAAGCCGGTCACCTGTAAGTCAGCTACTCGGAAGGCTGAGGTGGGAGGATCCTTGAGTCCAGGAATTCAAGTCCAGTCTGGGCAACATAGCAAGACTTCTGTCTCTCAAAAAATAAATTGATTAATTTACAAAGGAGAAAATGAGAGGAGAATTGAAGACACTGAATATAGACAGTCATAGTGATATTCTTTTGAGGATGGTTATAAGGAGAGTGGAGTAATGGGGCTGTAGTTGGAAGATCATGAGGTTTGAGTTCTTTTTGTTTTTAGATGGGCAGACATGGTAGTATGTTTGTAAATTGATGGGCTCATGCAGTAGGGAGGGACAATTGATGGCTAAAGAGAAGAGACACTTGCAAGGTTGAAGTCCTTGAGTAGGTAAGATGGAATGGGATCTAGTACGTAAATGGGGATGTTGGCCTCAAGTTAGATAGGAGCAATGCAGACAATTCGTTGGTGGCAGATTATGTGAACCCAAATGCTGGTTGGTGAGAGAAAGTGGAAGTTCTCTTCTGATTACTTCTGTGTTCTCAGGTAAATAAGAAGGAAGGTCTTCAGCTAAAAATGAAGAGAGGTGTCGGATTCATCCAAGAGAATGGGAAAGAATGAGTTGAAAATAAGGAAAAGTTTTAGAATTTCCAGGCAGCACCTAATGCCCATTTGATGTTTGTAGTTATAAACCTAGGTGAGACCCTAGTTAGCATAGTTGTATGCTTTTCCTGCAGCTGTGTTGAGCTGCTTGGATGTAGGCAATGTGGAAGGGAATAGCTGAAGTAGGGTAAAGGACACCACCTTTAGAAGTGGGGGAATCAAGGCACTGAGAGGTAAAGATTGTGGTGAATATTGAGATTATCATGAATTAACAGAATGACCTAGGGATCTATAGATGTCTGTAACAGGGAGAGATAGCAGGTAGTTATTGTTTGAAGACATGAAGAAATGATAAAAAAAAAAAAAAATTTCTTAGAACCAAAGGACATACGTTTCCAGATTGAAAGGACTTGCCAAGAATCTAGCACAATAAATTTTAAAATATCCATGTCAATACCACATGATCTCACTCATATGTGGGTAGAATCTAAAAAAGTTGATCTTGGCCCTGGTGGGAGGATTGCTTGAGCCCATGAGTTTGAGACCAGTGTGGGTAACATGGCGAGACCCCATCTTTACAAAATAAAATAAAATAAAATAATTAGCCAGGCTTGGTGGCATACGCCTGTGATTCCAGCTACTCAGGAGGCTGAGATGGGAGGATCTCTTGAGCCTAAGAGGTCAAGGCTACAGTGAGCTGTGTTCATGCCACTGCACTCCAGCCTGGAGAACAGAGCGAGGTCCTGGGTCAAGAAAAAAAAAAAAAGTTGATCTTATAGAAGTAGAGAGTAGAACAGTGATAGTTAGGGTATAGCAGGGATGGGGAGATGTTGTTTGAAGGATACATAATTACAGTTGGATAGAGGAATAAGTTTAAGAGATCTGTTATACAACACGATAACTGTAGTTGATGATATATTCTTGAAAAATGCAAACAGAGTGGATATTAAGTGTACTCATCACTAAAACAACAATGTGAGGTGATGCATTTGTTAATTAGCTAGATTTAACTTTTTCGCAATGTATGTATACTTCAAAACATCAGATACACAAATATATACCTACAGTTTTATCTGTCAATTTAAAATAAAGATATCCATGTCACGGCATAGCATCATGAAATTTTCTAGCACCATAAAGACAAAAGAATCTAGATAGGAGCAGGAATCCTAGGATTCTAGCAGGATTGGAAGCTAGGAAGTAGTGGAGCAAAGAGTGCCTTTTGAAGGAAAATAGATTCCCATCCAGAATTCTGCACCCAGCCAAACTCTCAGGCAAGTGTAAGAAAGGACGAAGATACTTCACACATGTAAGTTCTCAAAATTTGACCTCCCGTGCGTGTTTTATGAAGAAGCTACTGGAGGATGTGCTGTAGCAAAACAATCTGATTAAGGATTTCCTATGCTGGGGTCCCTTCTACCATCTTCTATAGGAAGATTCAGATCTTCCTATATCAAAAGGGTGCGGGGAACCCTCCCCACGATCACCCCCTCCCCATACTGAGGTAGCTGGGGTGACATAGGTAGGATTTCTTTATTGTCAAGAGGGTCATGGGGAAGGACCTTCTTTTTTTTTTTTTTTGAGACGGAGTCTCGCTCTGTCGCCCAGGCTGGAGTGCAGTGGCAGGATCTCAGCTCACTGCAAGCTCCGCCTCCCGGGTTTACGCCATTCTCCTGCCTCAGCCTCCCAAGTAGCTGGGACTACAGGCGCCCGCCAACTCGCCTGGCTAGTTTTTTGTATTTTTTAGTAGAGATGGGGTTTCGCCGTGTTAGCTAGGTTGGTCTCGATCTCCTGACCTCGCGATCCACCCGTCTCGGCCTCCCAAAGTGCTGGGATTACAGGCTTGAGCCACCGCGCCCAGCCGGGAAGGACCTTCTTTATCACCCCTGGAAAGTATCGGGGCCTGGTACTATTTTTAATTGCCATTTCCCACATTGTTTCCCTTGCTGCCTAGATTGGTGTCTGGCACGTAGAACTGGCTGAGTTTGAACTGCTGTTGTTAGCTATTATGAAACACTGCTCCAATAATTATTTATTGAATGAATAGAGAATAATTACAGGTGAAGCTGTGGGCTATGTTAAATTTCATGGCTATTCAGAGAATGAAGAGTGGTAGTTGTGAGCTAGGTGGTAAGAAAGTGGTTCATCGGCCGGGTGCTGTGGCTCATGCCTGTAATCCCAGCACTTGGGAGGCTGAGGTGGGTGGATCACCTGAAGTCAGGAGTTGAAGACCAGCCTGGCCTTGGAAAAACCCCATCTCTACTAAAAATACAAAAATTAGTCAGGCCTAGTGGCGGGTGCCTGTAATCCCAGCTACTGGGGAGGCTGAGGCAGGAGAATTGCTTGAACCCAAGAGGCAGAGGTTTCAGTGAGCTGAGATCGTGCCACTGCACTCCAGCCTGGGCAATGAAGTAAGACTCCGTCTCAAAAATAAATAAAAAAAGGAAAGTGGTTCATGATAGTGATGCTCTAGAGAAAGCACTTTAATTAAAGCCTCGCAGAGGTTAGTTATCTGTTCAGGTGTTTCTTAGCCAGCTGCCATTACCCCTGGTTCTCTTGGGGGATTTACAGATTTACAGAAGTAATAACTACAGTACAGATGGTCCCAGCCTTAAGAAAACTCAAAACGCAAAGCAAGCCAATGCCCTGGAATACCTGAAAATGTGGAGCTTCAGCCTCCAGTTTACTTGGATGCTGGCCAGGAAGGCTTGGTGTGGTGCCTGTAAAGGGTATGCTTGCTTAGACTTGTATGGCTTTATTTCTAGTCCAGGGTTAGAGGCCTATATAACTTCCTTTTCACTTGTATCTGTGATGGCAGTATTCTGAGGACTCTTATTTAGTGAGTGTTGTGGCATTAATAGTACACAATATCTTAACAGTGTTTCACAGCTTGTGGGGCCTTCTCTGAGGTTCTGACCTTTGGAGAGGGGAGTGAATGAGACACAAATGCCCTTTAAGTAACACAGCTTAAATTATTGTTTTTGCCATAAAATTTTTTTTTTTTTGAGATGGGGTCTTTGCTCTGTCGCCCAGGCTGGAGTGCAGTGGACCGGATCTCAGGGGCGCACCTGCAAGGGCTCGCCTCCCGGGTTTACGCCATTCGCCTGGTCCTCAGCCCCCGAGTAGGCGGGACTACAGGCGGGCCTACCGCCTCGCGCGGGCTAGTTTTTTTTTTTGTTTTTTATAAGACTGGAGCGGGTTTCCACCGCAGTTTAGCCAGGTGGGTCTTGCCGATCTCCTGAACCCTCGTGAGCCACCGTTCGTTGGGCTGCCCAAAGTGCTAGGATTACAGGCTTGGGGCACCGCGCGGCCTGGACGTCTGCCCATAAAATTTTTTTTTTTTTTTTTTTTTTTTTTTTTTTTTTTTGAGACGGAGGTCTCGCTTCCGTGCACCCCAGATGGAGTGCAGTGGCCCAGGATTCTCAGTCCACTGCTCAAGGGCTCCGCGCTCGCCGGGGGGTCACGCGCCATTCTCCCTGCCTCAGGCCTCCCCCGAGTGCTGGACTACAGGGCGGCCGCCACCTCGGCCCCGGGCTAGTTTTTTTGTCCTTTTTAGGTTAGAGACGGGTTGTTCGACCTGTTAGCAGGATGGGTCTCGATCTCGCTGACGTCGGTGATCGCCCGTCTCGGCCTCCCAAAAGTGCTGGGGATTACAGGGCTTGGAAGCCACCGCGCCCCGCCTGGCCATTAAGAATTTTTTTAAAAGAGAAAGAAAAGCGAAGCAGGGGTTTGGCAACTTGGGGATATTTAAAATTGTTATCTGTGATTTTTTGCTCTGTTTTGAAGAAAAGGCAGCTCGTTTGGCATTCTTTTTGTTTTTAACTTTTAATTTTGAAATAATTTTAGATTTATAGATGAATTTCAAATATGGTGCAGAGTGTTCCTATATACTCTTCATGCAGCTTCCCTTAATATTAAGATCTTACATATAACCCTGGTGCATTTATCAAAACTAAGAGATTAATATTGGTATAATAGATTTGTTTACTTAGTAAATTTTTGTTTACTTGGAGTTTACTACTCCAGCTTTTATTTGAATTTTCCCAGTTTTCCACACATTCTTTTCTGTTCCAGGATCCAACTCAGGATTTCACATTGCATTTAGATTTGGCATGTTTTTAGTGGTCAAAGAAGTGAAGGAAAGGAATTGTGAATGCTTTGTGACTGAAGACCTGTAAAACTGACTTTACAAAGAACAGGTTCTGTAAGGAAATGTTAAGAGAATGCCAGAGAAAAGGAAGAAAATGGAAAATAAAGTGTTGTATACACTGGAATATAGTGAACAAACTTCCAGATAACATTTTCCATTTGTGATGGGTAACATTTTCTGAAGTTCTGGAATTTAGTTTGTAGAGTGTCATGCATACCAATTCATGAAATGTGTGTAGACATGAGTTGCTATTGGACATGAGTTTTAACGATTTTAGATAAGGTGGCCTATCAGGAACTAAGTTTGGCAGCTGGCAAGATGCTTAACAATAATGACTTTAAAAAGATGTCTGTCTAGTTCGAAGGCAGGCCAGTCCTGTTACAGAGTCATCAGGGAACCAGGCCTCTTCTATATTTGTGTTCTACTGTCTTTTAGCAGGTGGCTTCTGTATTCACCGAAGCTCCATAATCACAGAATGGCTATAAGAACTCCAGCCATTATGTCTGTCAGACAAGAAGGGGAAACAGGCCGCAGGCCGGGCGCGGTGGCTGAAGCCTGTAATCCCAGCACTTTGGGAGGCCGAGACGGGCAGATCACAAGGTCAGGAGATCGAGACCATCCTGGCTAACACGGTGAAACCCCGCCTCTACTAAAAAAATACAAAAAACTAGCCGGGCGTGGTGGCGGGCGCCTGTAGTCCCAGCTACTCAGGAGGCTGAGGTGGGAGAATGGCGTGAACCCGGGAGGCGGAGCTTGCAATGAGCTGACATCCGGCCACTGCACTCCAGTCTGGGCGACAGAGGGAGACTCCGTCTCAAAAAAAAAAAAAAAAAAAAAAAGGGAAACAGAAGGGGTTTCCTTCCTTGTTGAGTCAGTTCCCTTTAGAGAGCTGTCTTGGAAGCTTCTACTTGATGACTTCTGTGTATGTCTAACATTGATCAACTCTGGAGGCAAAGGACCTGGACCTATTGTTGCCCCAAATAAAGTTGTACTCTACTAAGAAAGAAGAAGAGAATGGATATGGATTAGTCAACTGTTTATTTTTACCAGGGAGGTAGCTGTGTGGAATGAAGTTTACATTGCTTAGGATTACTAATGGCTCTAGTGAGCTACATGCAAGTACTGGGAGAAAATTTAAATCATTGAATAATTCAATGATGCCAGCACATTCTTCAGGCATATCACATGTGTCTGTGTGTTTGTCCCTTCAGTTTGAGACACCTTATCGTCATCGGTCAACCATGTATTAGCTATGACAGCAGGAACATTGGCTAGCTTTTTTCCACTGCAGGTTATTCCTCCAGCAAAGACATCAGTGGGAAGTGTCATTTATTGCCTTACTGCACATCCCACCTTTTTGCCTTTTCTCCATATTTCTAGTTTTGCAAAGAGAGGTAAATGATTGCTGCATTAATGCAGGGCCAGGTTTCTTAAACCCATAGCAGTCCTACAATGAGCTCTTTTTAATCAGCACCTAAAGTCTAGATTAATGCCAATATGGCTTTTATTACTCCTGCTGTTGATTCCCAAACCCCACCAACATTTTATTGTGAAACATTTCAAAAGTACAGAAAAGTTTCAAGAATTGTTCAGTGAACATTTGTATATATCATACCTAGATTCTATACTTAATGTATGTGCTATATTTGTCTTATATAAGGCATATCCTTTTCTCTATCCATCCAATTTTTTTTAATGCTTTTCAAAATAATGTGTAGACACCAGTATGGTTCAACCCTAAATACTTCCTGGGATTGATTTTAATGCTTTCCATTGCAAGTGACAGAAATCCAATTCAAAGGATTTAAGTAAAAAATGGAATGTATTGGCTTATTTGACTGGAAAGGATAGTGGGGAGATAGACTTATAGGAAGAGTTGCTGGAACTAGTGCCTTAGGGACTGGAGCCAAGACTCTGCTATCAGAACAGTTAACTCTGTCGATGCTGTCTCTCATCTACTTCTCACTACCTGGTTGCGCATTCTCCTATGAATATATCTTCCCCAAGGCAAGGAAGATGGTTATCATAGCCCCAAACCACATTCTTCCTGCACTGTGATCCTGGAGGCCATTTCTCTTCTAGCTTTAGAGTGAGAGCCCTGGAAAGGACTCCACTTGACCTGACTTGCACCTGGATAAATCATCATGGGACACTGGCCTGGAAGGGTCACAGGATGTATTACCAGGAGAGATAGAAATGGAAAGTGTGCTGAATGGAGTATAGTCCTCAGAAAGCTTTCCCACTCATTCTCTGAGGCTGGCATAATCCTGGTACTTGATTAGGAAAGCACAAGCTACAAATACAAAAATCATAAGTAAAACAATAGTATATTGAATCTAGAAGTATGGTAAAACAACAGTACTACTTCATGCACACGTAGGCTTTGTCCAAGAAATTCAAGAATTGTTCATTATTAGGAAATCTATTAATGAAGTTAATAGACTGGTAGATGCTCCCCCAAAAAATATCTGCTTAAAATTTAACACTCATTCCTGATTTAAACGGTGAATATGATAAAGTTCCAGCTAATGTAATAAGATAACCAAAAGAAATAATCATCTATTGAGTGGATTATTACAGTAGACTCTTTTTTTTTTTTTTTTTTTTTGGAGACAGGGTCTCACTCTGTCACCCAGGCTGGAGTGCAGTGGTGTGATCTCCACTCACAGCAACCTCTGCCTCCCAGGCTCAAGCAATCCTCCCAACTCAGCCTCCTGAGTAGCTGGGACTACAGATGTGTGCCACCACACCTGGCTAATTTTTGTGTTTTTTGTAGAGACAGGATTTTGCCATGTTGCCCAGGCTGGTCTCAAACTCCTGGGCTCAAGCAGTCTGCCCGCCTTGATCTCCCCCAGTGCTGGGATTACAGGCATGAGCCACCATGCCTCTCCAGCAGTAGAGTCTTAATTGGTCTCTCAGGTTCAACTTTTATCCCCCTTCAGTCTGTTTTCAACACAGCAAATAGAGTGATATTATTAAAATGTACGTCTTTTCTTATGTCATACCTCTTTTTGAAGCACTCTAAGCACTACAAGGAAAAGCTGAAATAATCAAGTACTAGACCTTAACTAATCTTCCCCCCACACACATACTTTTTTTTTCCTTTTCATCTGCTACTCTTTTCCTCACCTACTCTGCTCCAGCCACACAGGCTCAGTGACACTCCCTTCAGGGCTTTTGGCCTTGCTGCATAGCTTGTGCTCTCATTTCCTTTAGGTCTTTATGCAAAGGTATAGTCTTGATGAGGCCTTTCCTCATCTTTGAAACTGCACTCTACCCTCCTCTTAGGACTCACAACCTCCCACTTATCACCATATGACAAGTATATTTTACTTACTTATTTAGTTTGTATCTCCTCCCTCACGCCTCCCTCCCTTAAAATTAAGTTCTGGTTTTGTTTCAAGGATTTTTTGTCCTTTCATTCATTGCTAAATCCCCAATGCTCTGACCAGTGCCTGGCACACAGTAGGTGCTCAATAAAACGTTGATGAATTAATGAGTTGAAATAAAAACTGTAAATAAATTGTAAATAAAAAAAGAGAGAAAACTGCTTTGATTTACTAACCAGAAAACTTAAGACAATAAACAAAACTGTTAGGACTAATTAGAGTTTAGCAAGTTCTTTTAAAAAATGCAACGGACTCTGTTTTAGTCTGTTTTCATGCTGCTGATGAAGACATACCTGAGACTGGGCAATTTACAAAAGAAAGAGGTTTATTGGACTCATAGTTCCACATGACTGAGGAGGCCTCACAATCATGGCAGAAGGTGAAAGGCACATCCTACATGGCAGCAGACAAGAGAAGAGAGCTTGTGCAGGGAAGCTCCCATTTTTAAAACCATCAGATCTCGTGGGACTTACTATCATGGGAACAGCACAGGGAAGAACCCACCCCCATGATTTAATTACCTCCCACCAGGTTCCTCCCACGACTCATGGGAATTATGGGAGTTACAATTCAAGATGAGATTTGGGTGGGGACACAGCCAGTCCATATCAGATTCCTGATGACATTCAAATTACAAGTTCAAGTGATTCTCCTGCCTCAGCCTCCCAAGTAGCTGGGATTACTGGCATGTGCCACCACACCCAGCTAATTTTTGTATTTTTAGTAGAGACGAGGTTTCACCATGTTGGCCAGGCTGGTCTTGAACTCCTGATCTCGGATGATCCACCTGCCTCGGCCTCCCAAAGTTCAGGTATTACAGGCGTGAGCCACTGTACCCGGCCCAATACAACTTTTAAAATATGATGAAATATGTAAATTATTCTGAAGAAACTGAAATGACTGACTAGAAAGTAGGTAAAGAATTTGACTATGCACTCACAGAAAAAGAAATGTAGATAATCAATAAACATTTGACAACTTCCCTTGCAATTAGGGAAGTGTGAGTTGTAACTCAGAATTCTAGCCACTAATTTGGCATTAGCTGAAGAGTGGTAAAACATAATTTAGAAACTTGTGGGAAACAGGTACTCTGGCATATTATAGGTAAATGGTTTAAAAGAACAATTCGGCAACACCTATCAAAATTTAAAATGCAGGCACCTCTTAACCTGACAGTGCTACTTTTAGGTCTCTTCCTTGCAGAAACTTTTGTGTTTGTGCCAAAGATGGACATAAAAGGTTGCTCATCATAGCATTGTTTGCAATAGCAAACATAAATAGTAAAAATCCTGAATGTTCAATCATAGCAGCTGGTTAAATAAAAACAAAAGAACACAGTACAACAGTTTTATTTGATTTTTTTATTTTTGTTTTGTTTTGTTTGAAACAAGATGTCATTCTATTGCCCAGCCTGGAGTGCAGTGGCTCGATCTCGGCTCATTGCAGCCTCAACCTCCTGGGCTCAAGCAATCTCCCCACCTCAGCCTCCTGAGTAGCTGGGACCATAGGCATGCTCCTGTGACCACCGTGCCTAAGTTTTTGTAGAGACAGGGTTTTACCATATTGACCAGGCTGGTCTCGAACTCCTGAACTCAAGAGGAGAATTGCTTGAATCCAGGAGGCAGAGGTTGCCGTGAGCTAAGATTGTGCCACTTTACTCCAGCCTGGACAACAGAGCAAGACTCTGTCTCTAAAATAAATAAATAAATAAATAAATAAATAAATAAATAAAAGGTATTCAACATCATTAGTGATTAGATATGAGCCACCGCACCTGGCCAGCAGTTNAGTTGTACGTACTAAGCTGGAAAGATCTCCGAGGTATAATGTTAAGTGAAAAAAAACATGTTGCAGAGCAGTGACATATTTTATTGTTTTGTTTATGTAAAAACAAATACTTCCCCAACAAAAAAAACACCCAAACTATGTGTTACCGAGAGTTGCATACCAAATTGTTCGTGTCAGTTTTCTATGAGATGAATCAGAATGGTATATGAGGATTCACTTTGTGAAACATTCAAAACACAAATTGTATAGGATATAAGAAGAATATATAGTATTTTAATTGTTTAATTTCAAGATAAAGCATCAATCTTGGAGAAAAACTGGGTAAAAATAAAATTTCCAATTTTTTCCTTCATTTCCAGAGAAGCAGGATAATGAAATATAAACAAACAGGAAAACATACTGGCTGTTCATGCAGCAGTTGTTATAAAAACAGTGAGCAGTGAGTTAACTATTTACATATAAGATGGGAAGAACAGAGATGATTGTTTAGAATTCAAGTATGTTGTACCCATGACTGGCTTTATTGTCAGGAAAACAGTGGGGTTCAGCAGAAAGAAAAAGTTCAGAGTCAGGGTACCTGGTCATTTAGGTTCTGATGATGTTTATCTTTACTTAGCTTTGTGATCTTCAGCAAACTACATCTGTTTAGCTCTTGGTTTCTTCTTGTCTGTCAGTCATCTATCATGTCTAAATTCTGAGTCTGAATCCAATGAAAATCAGAAATAAGTTATAATATGAAAGCAGCATCTTTAATGTAAGCTGCGTTATTGGATCTGCTGAGTCTATGCGTCTTCTAAAGGTGAAACTTATAAAGTCATTGGTGACCATAGACTGTCTACCCAGGATGTGCCAGCCATGCTCAGGTAGACCTAGGGGATAGAGGGCAGTGTCATTGCTGGGTATGGTATATGTTTGAAAAAATTTTTTTCTTTCTTTTTCTTTCTATAGATAGAGTCTCACTCTCGCCCAGGCTTGAGTGCGGTGGCGCAATCACTGCAGCCTGGAACTCCTGGGCTCGAGTGATTCCCCCGCCTCAGCCTCCTAAGTAGTTGGGACTTCGGACGCATACCACCATGCCTGGCTAATTTTTTTATTTTTATTTTTTGTAAAGATGAGGTCTTGTTGCTAAGGCTGGTGTTGAATGCCTGGCCTCCCAGAGTGTTGGGATTACAGACGTGAGCCACCGTGCCCGATCTTTGAATATTTATATTAAAAGAAAAAAGATGGCCGGGCGTGGTGGCTCATGCCTGTAATCCCAGCATTTTGGGAGGCCGAGGCGGGTGGATCACCTGAGGTCAGGAGTTCAAGACCAGCCTGACCAACGTGGAGAAACCCGTCTCTACTAAAAATAATCAACCAGCTATGGTTGCGCATGCCTGTAATCCCAGCTACTCAGGAGCCTGAGGCAGGAGAAACGCTTGATCCCCGGAGGCAGAGGTTGCAGTGAGCCAAGATCACCCCGTTGCACTCCAGCCTGGGCAACAAGAGTGAAACTTCGTCTTAAAAAAAAAAAAGAAGAAGAAAAAAAGACTGGTTGGATACACAACAAACTCATAGTGATGACCTCTAGGGGGTGAGGATCAATGATGACTTTAGGTTTTTAGGTAATATTCCCTTTTCTCCCTCAAAATAGACAGTAAATATTTCAACATACGTAATTTTTAAAAGCTGTAATGTGGAAAAATGCAAATACGCCAAAATGTTAACAGTGGTTAATTCCGGCTACTGGGAGTCATTGTGGGTTTTTAAATACTTACTAGGTTTTCTTTTTTTTAATTAAAAGGTAAATAATTAAGTGACACATTTCATGGTTCAGTGATGAATAAAAGACTATCTTCTGGTTAATAATTAAATTTGGGAAGCAAGAAAATATACAAAGGAAAGAAAGAATTTAGTTTCACCATTTGATAATAAAATAAGAAACACTAATTAGGACAATTTATTTCTGAGAAGACGATCTTTCTGCATTTTTATATGCTTGCACTTTATTTGGATAACATAGTTGTGGAAAGGAAACTGTTTTCAGTATTGTCTTGGCTTTGTACAGCAGTAGTTGGGGAGCTGGTTTTTTTTTTTTGGTCACCTGACCTTTTCATGCTTTTGTCACTTGCTGGTTGTAACTTTGAAAACCAAAGAGCTCTGGGTAACCTTGGCAGCAAAGCAGCCTATTGTATGATGGGTTGGGAAGTGGGCCAGAGGACCAACTTGATGAACTATTTCTAGTGCAGAGAATGATTGCGAGATCAGCCTTCTACTAAATATGAAAAAGTGGGGAGAGGCAGGCAATCTTCATTGCACAGAAAAAGTTTTTATTACTTTAATCTTGATCGTCTTTCTGTTTCAGCCTTGCTGCTTCTGAGACTTTCTTTCCTCTCACCCCCATATTTTTATTATGAAAATGTTCAAACCATATATAAAATGTGAGAGAAGGCCAGGCGCGGCGACTGTAATCCCAGCACTTTGGGAGGCCAAGGCGGGCAAATCGCTTGAGGTCAGGAGTTTGAGACCAGCCTGGCCAACATGGTGAAACCCTGTCTTTACTAAAAATGCAAAAATTAGCTGGGCATGGTGGCACGCGCCTGTAATCCCAGCTACAGGGAGACTGAGGCAGGAAAATCGCTTGAACCCGGGAGGTAGAGGTTGCAGTGAGCCAAGATTGTGCCTCCCCCCTCCACCTGGGGAACAGAATGAGACTGTCTTGAAAAAAAAAAAAAAAAGTGAGAGAATAGTACAATGAATATTTGCTGTACCCACCAGATAAATTCAACAATTTTTAACATTTTGCCATATGTGGTTTGTCTTTTTTCTTTTCCTCAATCTGTCTTCTTTTATGTTAAACCTTTTTGAAGTAAGTTGCAGACATCATGACATTTCACTTCTTTTCTTTTTTTTTGAGACGGAGTCTCGCTCTGTTGCCCAGGCTGGAGTACAGTGGCCAGATCTCCGCTCACTGCAAGCTCCGCCTCCCAGATTTACGCCATTCTCCTGCCTCAGCCTCCCGAGTAGCTGGGACTACAGGCGCCCACCACCTCGCCTGGCTAGTTTTTTTTTTCGTATTTTTAGTAGAGACGGGGTTTCACTGTGTTACCCAGAATGGTCTCGATCTCCTGACCCCATGATCCGCCCGTCTCGGCCTCCCAAAGTGCTGGGATTACAGGCTTGAGCCACCGTGCCCAGCCAACATTTCACTTCTAAATATTTCCTTATGCATCTAAGATAAAGGACATCCATAACCATGATAACGTTGCCATACCTAAGTAAATTAACAGTAGATCCCTAATGGCATCAAATACACAGTCCATATTCAAGTTTTCTTAGATATCTCACAGATGTTTCCCTGTTTTTGTTTCTGTTTTTCTTTTTTGAGATGGAGTCTTGCTCTGTTGCCTAGGCTGGAGTGCAGTGGCGTGATCTCGGCTCACTGCAGCCTCTGCCTTCTGGGTTCCAGTGATTCTCCTGCCTCAGCCTCCTGGGTAGCTGGGATTATAGGCACATGCCACCACGCCTGGCTAATTTTTGTATTTTTGGTAGAGACGGGGTTTTACCATGTTGGCCAGGCAGGTTACAAACTCCTGACCTCAGGTGATTCTCCCGCCTTGGCCTCCCAAAGTGTTGGGATTACAGGCGTGAGCCACCATGCCTGGCCTGTTTTTCTTTTCTAAAAAGAAATTAAAGTTCATAGATTGCATTTTGTTGTTGTTCTTTAATCCCTTTTACACTATAAGAATTTTCCCTCTCTGTTGTTTTTGTTTTATGTAACACTGACTTTTTAAAAACTATTTCTCTTTTTTTTTGGTAGAGACAGAGTCTTGCTATGTTGCCCATGTTGGTCTCAAACTCCTGACCTCAATTGATCCTTCCACCTCAGCCTCCCAAAGTGTTGGAATTACAGGCATGAGCCACAATGCCCAGCTGACTTTTTTTAACTTCTAAAAAAATTTTAAAAATTGGCCAGGTGCAGTGACTCACGCCTGTAACCCAGCACTTTGGGAGATCAAAGTGGCAGATTGCTTGAGCCCAGGAGTTCAAGACCAGCCTGGGCAACATGGCGAGACCCCGTCTCTACAAAAAAATAGAAAAATTAGCTGGGTGTGGTGGTGTGCGCCTGTAATCCCAGCTACTCAAGAGGCTGAAGTGGGAGAATCATGTGAGCCCAGGAAATTGAGGCTGCAGTAAGTCGTGATCAAGCGACTACACTCCAGCCTGAGCAAGAGAGTGATACCCCATCTCAAAGACCATTTTTTAACAACTGTGTTAAAATACACATACCGAGGCCAGGTGCAGTGGCTCACACCTGTAATCCCAGCACTTTGGGAGGCCAGGAGGGCAGATCACCTGAGGTCAGGAGTTTGAGACCAGCCTGGCCAACGTGGTGAAACTTCGTGTCTACTAAAAATATAAAGAAATTAGCTGGGTTGGGTGGCAGGCTCCTGTAATCCCAGCTGCTTGGGAGGCTATGGCAGGAGAATCACTGGAGCCCAGGAGGCAGAGTTTGCAGTGAGCTGAGACTGCACCATTGCACTCCAGCATAGACAACAAAAACGAAACTCTGTCTCAAAAAAAAAAGAAAAAACCAAGAAAAATACACATACCATAAAATTTACTGTTTTAGCTATTTTTAAGTGTACAATTCTGTGGCACTAAGGACATTCACATTGTTAAACTAAAATCACCACCATCCATCCACACAACCTTTCATCTTGCAAAACTGAAACTATACCTATTAAACAGTAGCTCCCCATTCCCTCTCCCATCCAGCGCCTGGCAACCACCATTCTACCTCCCTTCTGTCTCTGTGAAATTGACTATTCTGGGTACCTCATAAAAAAGTAGAGTCATACAGAATTTGTACTTTTATGGCTGGATTTCATTTAGCGTAATGTTCTCAAGGTTCATCCATATTGTAGCATGTGTCAGAATTTACTTTTTAAGGCTAAGTAATATTCCATTGTGTGTATATATCATATTTTGTTTATCACTTTGGGTTGCTTCCATCTTTTGGCTGTTGCAAATAGTGCTTCTATGAAGATGGGTATACAAGTATCTCTTTCAGTCCCTGCTTTCAATTCTTTGGAATTTATACCCGGAACTGGAATTTCTAGATCATGTGGTAATTCTATTTTTAATTTTTTAAGAAACTGCTATACTGTTTTCCATAGTGGTTGCACCATTTTACATTCCCACCAATGGTGCATAAAGGTTCTAATTTCTCCAAATCCTTGATGGCACTTGTTATTTTCTAGTTTTTTGATAGTAGCCTTGCTAATGGATATGAAGTAATATTTCATTATGGTTATGATTTGCATTTCTCTAATGATTAATGGTGTTGAGTTTCTTTTCATGTGCTTGGCCATTTCCATATCCTCTTCGGAGAAATGTCCTTTGCCCTTTTTTTGTTTGTTTGTTTTGAGACAGGGTCTTGCTCTGTTGCCCAGGCCAGAGTGCAGTGGTGTGAACACAGCTCACACTGCAGCCTCAACCTCTTGGGCTCAAATGATCCTCTCACCCTAGCCTTGTGAGTAGTTGGGACTGCAGGCACGTGCTACCACATCCAGCTAATTTTTTTTTTTTTTTTTTTTTTTACTTTTTGTAGAGACAGATTCTCCCTATGTTGCCCAGGCTGGTCTCAAACTCATGGGCTCAAGTGGTCCTCCACCTTGGCCTCTCAAAGTGCTGGGATTACAGGCATGAACCACCTGCCTGGCTTCATTGCCCATTTTCGAATTGGATTTTTTGGTGGTGGTGGTTGAGTTATATAGATGGGTTGTCTTTTTTTTTTTTTTTTTTTTTTTTGAGAAGGAGTCTCGCATTCTGTCACCCGCAGGCTGGAGTGCAGTGGCCAGATCTCAGCTCACTGCAACTCCTGCCTCCCGGGTTTAACGCCATTCTCCTGCCTCAGCCTTCCGTCCGAGTGAGCTGGGCCTACCAGGCGCCCGCCACCTCGCCCGCTAGTTTTTTGTATTTTTTTAGTAGAGACGGGGTTTCACCGTGTTAGCCAGGATGGTCTGATCTCCTGACCTCGTTGATCCGCCCGTCGGCCTCCCCAAAGTGCTGGGATTACAGGCTTGAGCCACCGCGCCCGGCCGGGTTGTCTTTTTACTCTGTTGGTTGTATCATTTGATGCACAGAAGTTCTAAATTTTAAATGTCTAGTTTATATATTTTTTAATTTGTTGCCTGGGCTTTTGGTGTCATTTTCAAGAATTCATTGCCAAATCCAATGTCACAAAGATTTTCCTTTGTGTTTTCTTATAAAAGTTTTATAGTTTTAGGTCTATGTTTAGGTCTTTGATACATTTTGAGTTAATTTCTTTATACGGTGTATGGTAAGGTCCAACTTCATTCTTTAGATATCTAGTTTTCCCAGCACCATTTGTTTGAAAGACTTCTTATTGAGTGATCTTGGCATCCTTGTCAAAAATCTTTTGACCAGGTATGTGAGGGTTTGTTTCTGGTCTCTTTATTCTGTTTCATTGGTCTGTATGTCTGTCTTATGCCAGTATCCCACTGTTGATGACCGTAGCTTTGTAATAAGTTTTAAAATCGGGAGTGTGAGTTCTACAGCTTTGATCTTTATCAAGATTGTTTTGGATATTCAGAGTTTCTTAAGATTCCATATAAATTTTAGAATGGATTTTTCTACTTCTGTAAAAAACATCGTTGGGATTTGAGAAGGGATTACACTGAATTTGTAAATTGCTTTGGGTAACTTTGACAGCTTAACGATATTGTCTACCAATGCATGAACAGAGGGTATCTTTTCATTTATTGCTGTCTTCTGTGATTTCTTTCAGAAATATATGAATGATCCAGTTTCTCTGAATTCTCACTGTTTGGAAGTCACTATTTTTCATTTTATCCATTCTAATAGATGTATAGTAATATCTCATGGTTTTAATTTGCATTTCCATAATGGATAATGATGTTGAACATGTTGTCATGGGGCTTCTCTGCCATTTCTATATCCTCTTTGACAAATTGTTTCTTCATACCTTTTGCCCATTTTCTAATTGGATTTTTTTTTACCATTGAGTTTTGAGAGTTCTTTATGTATTCCACATATGGTTCTTTTTCAGATATGTGGTTTGCAGATATTTTCTCCCAGTCAGTAGCTTGTCTTTTCCTTCTCTCAACAGAGTCTTTCATAGAGCAAAACTTTAAAATTGTAATGAAGTCCACATTATCATTTTTTTGCTATGGATCACACTTTTTGGTGTCAGGTGTGAAGAACTGTTCACCAAATCCTAGATCTAGAATATTTTCTTCTGTTTTCTTCCAAAGATTTTATAATTTTACATTTAGATCTATGATGCTTTAGTTTTTGTATAATGTATAAGGTTGAGGTTTATGTTTTTGCCTATGGATATCCAGTTGCTCTATCTAGCTCTACTTATTGAAAAGACTATCCATCCAACATTGAATTGTTTTTGTGCCTTTGTTAAAAAATAGTTAGTTGTACTTGTGTGGGTCTGTTTCTGGTTACTCTGTCTATTGCATTGACTTATGTGTGTGTCCCTTAACCAGTACCACTCAGTCTTGATTACTTTGCTATGCAGTAAGTCTTGACATTGGGTAGAGTGATTCCTCCCACTTTTCTTTTCAGAAAAATTTTAAGCTATTCTAGTTCCTTTGCTTTTCCTTATAAGTTTTATTTGTTTATTTTATTTTTAAGAGTGAGGTCTCACTATATTGCCCAGACTGGCCTCCAACTCCTGGACTCAAGTGATCCTCCCATCTTAGCCTCCTAATAGCTGTGACTAAGACGTGTATCACTGTTCCTGGCCTATGTAAATTTTAGAATAATCTCTTCTACATCTATAAAAAAAATTGGATTTTCGTATGTGTTAAACTTATCACATTGGGGAGAATTGATAACAGTACTATGTTGAGGTTCCTAATCCATGAACATGGTATGTCTTTCTGTTTATTTAATTCTTCTTTAATTTCTTTAATCAGTGTTTTGTTGTTTTTAGCATGTAAGTTCTATGCATGTTTTATTAGGTTTATAACTAGGTATTTAATTTTTAAGAGATTATAAATGGTATTATATTTTAAATTTTGGTTTCCTATAAAGTTACAATTGTCCCATCACGTTGGAAGGCAAAGGTGGGAGGATCACTTGAAGCTGGGAATTCAGGACCAGCTTAGGGAGGCAACAAAGTGAGACCCTGTCTCTCCAAATATTTTTTTTTCAAAATTAGCTTGTGTGGGTGACATGTGTCTGTAGTTCCAGCTACTTGGGAGGCTGAAGTAGGAGGATCGTTTGAGCCCATGAGTCCAGGAGTTAGAAACTGCAGTGAGCTATGATCACACTGCTGCACTCCAAGCTGAAATCAGAGCAAGACCCTGTCTCTAAAAAAAAAAATTACAATTGATTTTTATATGTTGATCTTGTATCTTGAAACCTTGTTGAAGTCACTTATTAGTTCTGGGAATTTTGGTAGAATCCTTAAGATTTCCTACAGAGATCATCATGTCATCTACAAATAGGACATATCTGCAAATAGGAACAGTTTTCTTTCTTTCTTTTCAATCTGTGTGTCTTTTACTTCCTTTTATTGCCTCATTCTGTTGGCTAGAACTTCCAGTATTATGTTAAATAGGAATAATGAGAGTAGACATGCTCATCTTCTTCCTGACCTTAGAGGAAAAACATTCAGACTTTGACCATTATGTGTAATTACAAACTTTGCTTGGTGGGTTTTTTAGATGATCTTTATCAAGTTGAGGAAACTATTTCTAGTTTTCTGAGTGGCTTTTTTTCCTGTTTTTTTAAATTGATGCATAATAGATACACACATTTTCAGGGTACATTCATATAATTTATAAAGATCAAATTAATGTAGTTGGGATATCCATCAATTCTGAGTGTTTTTATTATGAATGGGTGTTGACTTTTATTAAATGATTTTTCTGCATCAGTTTTTTGGTTTTGTGATTTTTCTTCTTTAGCCTGTTAATATGAGGGGTTACATTTATGGATTCATGAATAATGAACCAGCCTCAGGTATCCCTGTGATAAATTCTACTTGGTCCTAGTGTGTAGTTGTTTTACATGTTGCTGAATTTTACTTACTATATTTTGTTAAGCGTGTTTACATTTAATTTTTTAAAAAATTTGCCAGGTGTGGTAGTGCACGCCTGTAATCCCAGCTACTCAGGAGGGCTGAGGAGGGAGGATCGCTTGAGCCCAGGAGTTCGAGTCCAGCCTAGGCAACATTAATGAGACCCCCATCTCTTAAAAAAAAAAAAAAAAAAAGGACAGGATGTTAAATCTATATTCATGATGGATTTTGGTTTGTAGGTTTCCTTCTTTTGATACTTTTGTTTTGACTGATGATTAAAAGGAAACTACTCAGACAGCGTCCTCTCCCTCTTACTCTCCCAGAGGAAGAAAACAGTTATCAATGGCGAATGGCAGTTGCAGCAAAGCAACATAAAAAACCAGATTTATGCTCAGGAGAGACCACTGTGCCTCTTTCTATGGTTTCTAGTGCTCTATTCATTCAGAGAGACCTCTCTAATAATGAGTTATAGAAATGATCCCTGAAAGTACAGTCTTTGGTACTGTGTTTGTCTCATTTTGATATCACATGGAAGACTATGAAACTGTTCATGGAAGATAGTGATGAAGACCACTAAGTCATGGAGTGAATGAGTTGGGGCATAGAAACATCAAAAAGAATCCAGCAGGGCAGCCAGGTGTGGTGGCACATTCCTGTAATCCCAGCTCTTTGAGAGGCTGAGGCGGGTGGATCACTTGAGGTCGAATTTGAGACCAGCCTGGCCAACGTGGTGAAACCTTCTTACTAAAAAGTACAAAATTATAGCCAGGCATGGTGGTGCACATCCATAATCTCAGCTACTTGGGAGGCTGAGGCATGAGAGTCGCTTGAACCCAGAAGGCGGAGGTTACAATGAGCCACGATTGCACCACTGCACTCTAGCCTGGACAACAGAGACTCCGTTTCAAAGAAAAAGAAAAAAAGAATCCAGTGGGGCAAAAGAATTCAGGAATTAGTGAAGAGAAATACTGTAGTTTGGCTGTAAATACTGTTTTGAGGTGAATGTAAGGCAGTGTACTGGAGGAGATTCAGTGAGCGATGGGGATGACGCCTAGCTTCATGGGTGGAAGAGTTAGTGTAGTTGGTTTGTAGAGGCTCTTAGTTAATAATGATGTGGTAGGACTGGGATTATATTGACTGTAGAGAAAATATATAAGAGTGCTAGGAAGCCAGCGTAATGGCAGGCATGAGGTGGGCGGATCACCTGAGGTCAGAAGTTCGAGACCAGCCAGGCCAACATGGCAAAACCCTATCTCTACTAAAATACAAAAATTAGCCAGGTGTGGTGGCGCACACCTGTAATTCCAGCCACTCGGGAGGCTGAGGCAGGAGAATCACTTGAACCTGGGAGGCAGAGGTTGCAGTGAGCCAAGATCACTGCACTCCAGCCTGGGCCACAGAGCCTGACTCCATCTCAAAAAATAAAATAAAATAATAAAAGAGTATTAGGGAATGAATAGTAGAGGCAGATCCTGGACCTGGAGATAATGAGACCAGGTGGAAGGATCAGACTTGAGCAGGAAATCGGGTGCCTCTTTCTGGAGCTTCTGGGAAGAAGAGGGATGGGTATGGAGAGAACGGGGTCCTTAGAAGTAATGTGAATGTCTGAGAGTGCCTCACATTTTGCTTGAGCAAAGGGCTATCCCTAGGGCTGAAGGAATAATAGGTCTGCACAGAAATGGAAGCAAGTATTCTCTGCTGACACTCCCCATATGGGTAGCCGTGAGGATGAATTAGAGCTTTGTTTAGGTCCTCAGGCCAATTTGGGGGTTTAGTTTGCATTTGTTTTTGAGACAGACTGGTGAGGACTACAAGTGGGGTGATCAGTGTGGAAACTCTTCTTTGAAAAGTCTTCAAAAATGAAAAGTCATTGGAAATTCTTGGAGTCAGCTGCTGAGTCTTAATGCTTTCCACCATTGACCACGAGAGAGGGACTTTGGCTTCATCCTCTGTTGAGGAGTTTGTAATCAGCAGGTCAGACTTAGTCTTCAGACCAATTCTGCACAATCTCTTCCAGAAAATAGAAAGGAACCTTCCCAATGCATTTTATGGTTCTGATACCAGAACAAGACAAGAATCAATTTCCATCCCTAGCAAAGTCATTCCTCTTCCTCATGCCTCCATTGTGGGACACAGGATGCTGCTCTTCTCGTGGGGCTGTCCTGGCACTCAGGGGACCATTTTCTGTTCTTGTTGCAGCTGCAGCCGACTTCGGCAGGTTCAGAGCATCCTGACCCAGAGCAGCAAGTCTCGGCCGGATGGGATCCTGTGCATCCTAGGTCAGTGCTTTTAACAAGGTGGGACTCAAGGCTGGGGCACCTTGGCTTTTTTTGTTCACAGGAAGGTATTAGTAATAGGACCAATGTGAAATAAGCTTTGAGTTAGTGTCCTCCTAGTTCTTGTTCCCCTGAAATTTGTTGCTGTTTTAATGAGGTTAGAGGAGCTATCACTGAGATAGGAAGCCCATTTTTGGAGCTACTTCTTCCTTAAGCCTTTCCTTTAGACTCACATGTATAGCTACCTCCTGCCATGACACGTCCCTTTTGCCCGGAGCCATACTCTGAGACTTCACAGACATCAGGAACTAGGTAATAAATATATACCTGAAGCATTGAGAGATGGTATTGAAGACAATATTGTTTAATTTCCTTTTTATTTGTCTCTAATTCAGCCCCTCTAGACTGTCAGCTTCATGAGGGTCATTTGCAGGCATGTTCACCACCATACCCCACCATCCAGTACAGTGCTAGACCTTGAGCCTCATAATTGTAAAGGGGTGGGTGTTTGTGGTTCTGCTCACTTGTCCTCTTCTTCATATTATTGGGTTCTTTTCAAGCCACCTTAATCTGCCTTTGTTTGATCCCACATGTTTTGGTAAAGATCTTTTCGAAAGGTGAAGATTTTTCTGATCCCTATTCTTAAGCCAACTGAAAGTATTCCAAGATGAATCCTTTTCAGAAATTAACAGCCTCAGTAATCTGTGCTGTTTGATTATTTCAATTACAAGATGCTGGAATTCAAGTAAGGGTACTTGATGCTGAGACTTGTTTCTTTCACAGAATTGCTTAGCTTGGTTTCTGGCACAAAACTGGTCTGAGCTGCGTCCTTCTGCTTGATCATCAGGGTTTTGCTGAGGAGGGGCAAATTATTGGCTTCTTTGCTCCCCATAGTACAGTACAGCTGATCAGAGCCTCCTTTGCCTTGCAGGAATCGATAGCAGGTACAATGAAGGCTGCAGAGAGCTGGCAAATTATCTTCTATTTGGTTTGTACAATCAGAATACCAGTGATTTTGAGAAAACGGGATTTTCTGAAGAAGTGCTAGATGGTAAGTATATATTGGTAAACTCTGTGTGATAGAAGAGTAAGAGGTTTCTTTATTTGGATCCTTATTTTATGGTCTGCTTACAGAAAAAAATTTTAAATAGTCCAATGCCCCAGTAATGCTTTTTAAAGAATGAAAAAGCACAGCATTTTTTCTTTGTTGATATATTTAGTAGCAACAAGTAGTTTTCAGAATATATTTACTAATTCAGCTTTAGAGAAACAAACATCAGTGTTTAGCTTTATCTCTTTTTGGCAAAGTACTGGTTTTCCCCTTTATTGCCCATTGCCTCTACATGCTAACGGTTCAGATTATATGGTGTTGTCCTGTGAAAGCACCTTCAATCATGAGGTAAGGATGGGCCTGCAGGCAGCTCCTACAAGGAAGACTTCTTGTGGCTTATCATCCGAGGAACAAAGGCTCTTTGTCCTGCTGTCTTTGGGAATTATTTTCTCTGTGACTTTAATTCATGAAGATGGCAGTGACTACAATGCTGGATTTCTGTTGATATTCCCCTTTCCTTAGCACTGAGACACTCTGCCTGTGTTGATGCTGCTGGGGGCTATTGCCCAGGAGCTATCTCTGATATCACATATTTAGAATCATGTCTTGTATGCCAGATGGGTCAGGAGACACTGGGATAGACAAAATAAAAGTGGACAAGAGACATCTCTGTGAGGCAGCTGGGGGAGGCATGAAAACAAACATCTGATGTGAAAGATTATTGCTATGTGTCTAGTGCAGTAGTTCTCAACTGGAGGCAGTTTTGTCCTGCAGGGGACATTTGGCAATGTCTGAAGACATTTTTGGTTGTCAAAACTGGGTAGGGGATGCCACTGGCATCTAGTAGATAGAGGCCAGAGATGATGCTAAACATCTACAATGCACAGAACAGTCACCCAGAACAAGGAATTCACTGATCTAAACTGTCAGTAGTGCCAAGATTGAGAAATCCTGGTCTAGTATATATGAAAATTCTTCTCTGGTTAAGTCCTTAGTAGTGTTTATTCTTATAGACTGATTAAAGGTTTCCTTTTTATTAGGAAGTGCAAAAAGAGTAGACTGAAATTACTCCTTCCATTAAATTTTTTTCAATTCAAATTTGGTTTCCGATTTTGATTACAAAATATTTTTTTCCTTACGTTATACAACATCTGCTGTTTAGAAAAGAGTAATCTTGGCAGCGCATACCAGCCACACATTTCACCGCAGCCGAGATGGCTAAGGACATTATGTTACTGAAATTAAGGAAATAGTTTAAATTCTCAAAGATGTGCTTTTTTGCTTGTTTTTGTTTTTATCTTCCTTTTTGAAACAGAGTCTTGCTCTGTTGCCCAGGCTGGAGTGCAGTGGTGTGATCTTGGCTCACTGCCACCTCCACCTCCTGGGTTCAAGAGATTCCTCTGCCTCAGCCTCCCAAGTAGCTGGGATTGTAGGCATGCGCCACCACGCTCAGCTAATTTTTGAATTTTTAGTAGAGACAGGGTTTCACCATGTTGTCCAGGCTGGTCTCCAACTTGACCTCAGGTAATCCCACCTCGGCCTCCCACAAAGTGCTGAGTTTATAGCTGTGAGCCACTATGCCTAGCCTGTTTTTATCTTTTTGCCTGGCACAGTGGGTGCTTAGGAAATTAGGATTTTCCTACAAATTAATAAATTTGTTTATACAAGTAGCTGGAAAGCAGAGATCACCAGATTTCTACATTTTGATCTCATATGAGAGGGGGAAAGGCCAACATGAATTTATTTCTAAAAGCAACTTTTATTTATTTATTTATTTTGAGACAGAGTCTTGCTCTATCACCCAGGCTGGAGTGCAGTGGCGTGATCCTGGCTTACTGCAACCTCTGCCTCCTGGTTGAGTCTCCTGCTTCAGCCTCCTGAGTAGCTGGGTTTACAGGCACCCACCACCATGCCTGGCTAATTTTTGTATTTTTAGTAGGAACGGGATCTCACCATGTTGGCCGGGCTGACCTTGAACTCCTGACCTCAGGTGATCCGCTTGCCTTGGCCTCAGAGTGTTGGGATGATAGGCATGAGCCACTGCACCAGCCTAAAAGCAACTTTTAAATAGTTTACATATTCATCCCATTCTCATACGCTTTCCTCTTTTACCTGACTGTAAACTCTCTTAAACTTTGGTTCATAGTGATAACACCAGAGTTCTAAGAGATTTGGGGAATGCTTACTTAGGTTTAGTAACTACTGTGTTATGTCTCTTATTGGATTCTAATTCTTTGAGGCGTGTTATATTTTACTGTAGAGTATAATACACACCAGAAGCCCTCAGTCTCCAGGTGATATCCAACTCTCATTCCTCTGCAGGTGGTCTACAAATGACTCAGGGAAGGGCTCTTGGAGGGAGTGTGTGAGAAAGACCAATATGCTGAGAGATGAGAGGGGCCTCCATCCCCCACTTTGCTTCCCTTTGACTCTGGTGTTTACCTAAAGAGTAAATAATGATGAGGCTGCTACATCCTGTGTTCCCTGGAACACCCTGGGCCTTACCAGGCATGGGGCTTAGAGTGGCTTAAAAGGCCAGACCCATGGAGTTTTGTTTCAGGAGGCCACTCAGCTGTATGGTCAGATGTGGCCAGTATTTATTGGGCTTATAAGATGTTTTCATCAGGTGTGGTCTGTTACCCTGTTGGCATTGTCCTACACCTGCTGTGTCAGGTGTTCTCCGCCCCTATGCATGTGCCTTTCTCACCTCTGACAACATCTAGTTTCATCTTGCTAGGAGGCCTAATGGCTCTGATTTCTGAGGCACCGTAGAATGGGGCCTCTGGTTTTCTTCTGGAAGTATGACTGCCTTTGTCCTCAGTGGTCAAACTGCTTTAGTATTCTACCCCATCCCATGGCTCTTCCGTTTACTTAGGTTTACTTGCATTCTTGGGTTTGCTTTATTTACTTGACCCACGAGCACTGATGACTATTCCTTAAATCTGTAAGCTGCTGATCTATTTATAGAAGCTCTTTCCACTGGCCTCTACTTCCTTCCTCCTAGTCTTTCCTGCGTACAAATTCACCACCGCACACAATAACTCTTCCTAAAGGGACAAGCAGTATCGTTGGGCCTGCAATTGCCTTAGAGCCAGATAAGCCAACAGCCAAGAGCCTTAGACACTGATATCTGAGGGAGAACTAGTCACTGGCCGTATTTGGTGCTGTTTCCCTGCCTCAGTGGCATTAGGCTATGGGGTTTCCATATGGTATTGACCTCTACAGTGAAGTACACAGCCATGTCTGGTGCTGTAGATGTGACTATGTGAACACTATGCCTCAGTAGATGGAGGCTGTTCTTTGACTTGTTCTGCAACTGCATTTCCAGACCCAGAGGGCCATGATGGTGGGAGTATTGCTTGGGGACTAGGAAATTCTTGCTGTCAACATTTGAAAGTTCTAAAGTCACTTTGAAGCTGTAAACCAAAAATAAAATTCTAAGCCCTCCTACTAATTGAATGGACCCCCTTGTTGGACAAGGGCATTCCAAAGTAAACTTGAAAAATGAGTTCAAGCCAGGATAGGGAGTGGAGGTTGGCAGTGCCTCATTGTGTTCTCTTCCTTTTGGAATTCAGGCATAAATGACTAACATTAACATTAAAACAGAGATCTTGGCCAGGTGCAGTGGCTCACGCCTGTAATCCTAACACTTCGAGAGGCCAAGGTGGCTGGATCACTTGAGCTCGGGAGTTCGAGACCAGCCCGGGCAACATGGCAAAACCCTGTCTCCACAAAAAAATACAAAAATTAGCCAGGCGTGGTGGTGCTCACCTGTAGCCCCAGCTTCTTGTGGGGCTGAGGCAGGAGGATTGCTTGAGCCTGGGAGACAGAGGTTGCAGTGAACCTATATCATGCCACTGCACTCCAGCCTGGGTGACAGAGTGAAACCCTGTCAAAAAAAAAAAGAAAGAAAAGATCTTAAGACTAATCAAATTGCTATTGTATAGCAGTAAGATACATCACGTAACAGATAACAGACCCTGAAACAAATGTAAGTATTTTATCCTAAAATATATTCCTTTGACATATTTTTAAATGGTGCTGTAAAGCTGTCTCTTGTCGGGGAAATCTACATTATGTAGAGAATCGTTTCCCTTTCCAGGTCTTTTCCTGATCCAGGGGAGATCAACTAAGAGTCTCTTCCCTTTTTAAGTCTGATAAACATTTACCTTCTATTGTTGCTGAAGCCTGCTACCTGGAGGCTTCACCTGCGTAATAAGAACCTTGGTCTCCACAATCCCTTATCTTAGCCCAGACATTCTGTTGATTCCAGGTCTGTATTTATTTTATTTTATTTTATTTTTTGAGACAGAGTCTGGAGTATAGTGGCGCAATCTTAGCTCACTGCAACCTCCGCCTCCCAGATTCAAGTGACTCTCCTGCCTCAGCCTCCTGAGTAGCTGGGATTACAAGTGCCTGCCACCATGCCCGGCTAATTTTGTTTTTTTTTTTTTTTTTTTTTTTTTTTTGGTAGAGATGGGGTTTCACCATGTTGGTCAGGCTGGTCTCAAACTCCTGACCTCGTGATCCACCTGCCTCAGCCTCCCAAAGTGGTAGGGTTACAGGCGTGAGCCACCACGCCCAGCCCTGATTCCAGGTCTTTAGATAATAAAACTTAACTCTTTCAACCAATTGCCAATTAAAAAATCTTTGAATCTACCTGTGACATGAAAGGACCCTTTCACTCCCAACCCTGACTTTCTGGACCAAACCAAATGTACACTTTACATGTGTTGATTGATGTCTGCTGGTAACTTCTGTTTCCCTAAAAAGTCTAAAATCAAGCTGTTATCCAACCACTTTGGGTGCATGTTCTCAGGACCTCCTGAGGCTATGTCACGGGCATGTCCTTAATTTAAACTTGACAAAATAAGCTTCAAAATTGATTGAGACTTGTCTCAGATACTTTTTGGTTTATAAGGCACAGTGTTTAATTAAATAATTTTCAGTTTAGAGTTTTGTTACATTATCTCTGAAGGAGTTTCAATGATTTTACTAATTATGGGGGCAGAAAATATCTAAAGGAAATGCTTTTGACAGTCTTGTGTTTTGATTTTGTTTTTTTTTACAGATGTAATTATATTGATTAAATCAGATAGCGTCCATCTGTACTGTAATCCTGTAAACTTTCGCTATCTCTTACCTTACGTGGCACATTGGAGAAATCTGCATTTCCACTGCATGACCGAAAATGAGGTAAGAAGAAAAGAGAAGACAGGCACCCAGAGACACCCTAAGAATATTCTGTAAGGAAAGTGTTGATCTGAAATAGGATCGGCAATCAAATTGCAGAGTGTGATTATACAAAAAAGGTTATCTGTTTGAAGTGAAGAATTTCATATTTCATTTTGAGACTACCTTATAAATTGTATGCCTGTAGAGTCAAAAGGAGGCTATTCAAATTGGGACCCACTAGTAAGTTTATTAACTTACTTCTTGCCTGCTTCTTCATCACTATCCTGAACCCCATCTCTTAGGGGATTAGTGCCTAGGGACTGCCCTGGGAGAATTGTTTTTTTTTTTTTTTTTTTTTTGTAGGGTACAGAGTCTCGCTTTGTCGACCAGGCTAGAGTGCAGTGGCACAATCTCGGCCCACTGCAACCTCCTCCTCCTAGGTTCAAGCAGTTCTCTTGTCTCAGCCTCCCGAGTAGCTGGGACTACAGGCGCCCGGCTAATTTTTTTATTTTTAGTAGAGACGGGGTTTCATTATATTGGTCAGACTAGTCTCAAACTCCTGACCTCGGGTGATCCACCCACCTCAGCCTCCCAAAGTGCTGGGATTACAGGTGTGAGCCACCATGCCTGGCCCTGTGGGAGAATTTTTTAAGCTTTCTGACATTCCTGTGTTTGAATGTCTTGGTATCTGTTTTTCTTTCCCTTTGGGCCCTTTTCAAGGGTTTGACTGGAAATCAAGTTGGGATTTGAGATTTAGGATTTCATGAAAGTTGTGACCTGATACTGGTCAAGAACACTTCTTCCCATATAAGGTTTTGGCGGATTTTTGGGGGGAAAATTGTTATCTCTTGCATTTGGGTTTCCTGATCCATTTTCAGTTGATTTTCGGGTATAATATGAAATAAGGGAATGACAAGTCTTTCTGACTAGCAAATGAAAAAGATTGGCTTTGGAAACACCTTGGGTGCAGTCCTCTGTAAATGTCATTTGGGACAACTCTGATTGATAAAATGCAGAGAAAATATGGGACTTTGTGTGGTATCTCTTCAGAGCTTATTTTTCTTTTGATATCTCTCTTTAGTATGAAGATGAGGAAGCTGCAGAAGAATTTAAAATTGCCAGCTTTGTGGACATGGTTCGAGACTGTAGTAGAATTGGCATTCCTTACAGCTCCCAAGGTGAGTATCTGACAGCAAGCCGTCTAGAACCTTGCTTAGATGGTGTGTGAATTGAACATCACTACTTTTCCTTTCATTGGAGGCATTCAGCTGAGAAACCCCTTCATCTATTTTTACCAAAGATATCAAGCAGAATTAAGTATGGGGACTTTTCTACGTAAGCTTGTATTAATTACTGTGAAGTTTCTGCAGCAACACAGCAGGCTGCCTAAAATCAGGTAGAAGAACTGATACAGAATTTAGCGCAAGTGACATGTCTGCATCACTTACTGTACAAAGAGTACAGTATAAATGTGGGGGCATCTTGGTAATAAGAAAGAGGGGTTTTGATAACTTCTAAAAAGATATGCTGACATGTTTTAAATGATGTGTAATATACAGGAGAAAACGATCAAGTGTAACAGGGCTTATATTGTAACAACAACAAAAAGAAAAAACCTTGCACATTGAAGCTATTGTTACAAGAAAGGAACATTTTTGATTTAGTAGTTTTCCCTTGAGGAAGTTGATTGGCTATGTTTCTTAAGGGAAAGGAGCCAAGTTTGGTTCTGTTAGTAATTATTCCCACTGAATGATGCAAGTCAGATGTAATAGACTACTCTCATTTTTTACTTAATTACTCAGGAAACTGGAATGTTACAATATACTGCAGAGAAATCTGAATGTAACTTGTTTATGGTTTGAATTTTCCTTGACTTTCATTTTGTATTTCTAGTTTCAATTTCTAACCATTTTATCTGTTTGAATTTTATTTTGCTAGGTGAGGCCCTGGTGACCACGTGAGAAATGATACCTGTCTAACCATGTTAGATCAGGTTTAGACTGTTGTATTCAGGATGATATTTGATATGTGTTGTTGTATTTGATTCTTCTAGGTCACTTGCAGATATTTGATATGTTTGTGGTGGAGAAATGGCCAATTGTACAGGCCTTTGCACTTGAGGGCATTGGAGGAGATGGATTTTTTACCATGAAATATGAGGTATGTATAAAAAGCAGTATGCCAGTTTTGTCTGCCACTGGGCGGTTTTTATGAAGAACCCATGTGGGTGTGCATTATTATGACACCAAAAAGCTGGCAGTTACTTCCCAAGGGCATGGAGCAAGTTAGAAGACTTGAAATGGAAAATAGTTGCTGCTAAAGGCTAGTCCCAGACTGAGGTCCTGTGTCCTTTCTTCTTAGAGTTTTCTCCATCCTTCCTCTCCCTTACCCCATTCTGAGCTAACTGTTGTTCCTGTCTACTCCTGTAGCACCCTAGATTGACTTCTCCTACAGATTTTATGATCCTGTTACTACATATTTGTCACACTTGCACACCAGCCCACCCACCCTGGTCTTTGTACTGGAGGCTCCTTCAGTACAAAAACATAACTTTGTTGTTGTTTGTGTGTCAGAAATTTATATAATTTATATAAATTGAGAACTATTCAAGAGCAATGAAAGGGACAGTGCAGAATTTGGGTAAGGGCAATATACTAGAGGAATGGAAAGATTAGCTTTTGTGGTGAGAACAGTGTCTTTTGTTTCAGCATTCCTTGCATCTAGAAAATGACCAGTAACTATTTCTTAAGTGAGTCTGGGACAGGGGGTGGTCCAGAGTACAGATTAAGGAAAATGGCCTGATAGGTTAGCAGCGTGACCACGAGTATCCATGTGCCTCCATGGGATCCTCACTGAAATGACCTGCCCAGTACAGGAAACCAGGGAAGGGGAGCATTGTCATGCTAGAAGTGGGGACATCCTGTTAGGGAGAGAGTAAGTGGGTCCCTTAGAAGCAAGGCACAGAGCTAATTTCTACCCCTCTGAGAAGTACTGGCATCCCTAGCAGATGACTGGAGGCTTGCCTGGGAGAACCACATCACATCCTCTGAAATGGAGCAGCATGGGCTGTGGGGCTGAAGGGAAGCATACCACTTGGACTCTACTTTTCTTTTTCCGAAATCACAGTATTCTCACATTGACTACAAGTAGCAGAACATCCATAAGGCTGTGGAAGCTGCCCCTACTGGGAATTAATGCTCTCTAACTTAGAAGAGTGGGGGCTTGAAGGGAGGCAGGCCATAGGGTTTAGAGAAGAAACTTAATATTTTTATAATATTAATAATGGTAATATTTATTTTTAATTATATGAACTAGGTCTGAGTACCTACTATATGCCAGGTACTGTTCTAAGCACTTTATGTGAATTGACTGATTTCATTCTTATAGTAACTCTCCGAGGTAGGTCCTATTTTACATCCCCATTTAAGAGTGATTAAATGAATCTCCCAATTTGACACAGCTAGAGAAAGGCAGAGCTGGGGCCAGATCCAGATGGTCTTGTTTCAGAGCCTGTGCTCCTCACCCCTGGGCTACAGCTAGAATCATATTGGAAGAAGTGCACTGGGAGGCCACATAGTTGGTATAACCCAAATGAGAGAGGTTTTCTGACCTTAAGGTGCGTCACACTGTGAAGTCACGTTCAAAAAGAACGTTATCTCCTTCCAAAAAAAAACCTTTGAAAAGTAATGTAGATCTTTACATTAGGATGGTGTTTTTAGGAAATGGGATGGGCCATGAAGAGGAAATGGTACACATCATAAAGGAAGAGTTACTATAGGTCTTCTCTAGGTCCCTCTCTCCACATCCTGCCCTTTTCTGTAGCTGCTCATTTTTATTTTCAGATACTTCCTTTTGTCTCCATCTCATTCTACCCCACTTCAGTCTTCTTTCCCTTGCCCTTCCCAGTACTTTGAGGTGTGGAGCAGTTTGGCCTATAGATGTGCTCTGCCAATACCCTCTCTACTCCACTCTGATGGCCTGATGACTGCCTGAGTCAGAAAGGCTCTTACCTCCTTTGCAGGCTGAGAGAAGGAGAGCTATACTTATAGCTTAATTTTTAAAACTTGTGTTTTGTTATATGGCCATACCCAGAAGAAAGTCATTAGCCCAGATATGTTTTGTTCCTCATGTGGTAGGTGCCAGCATGAGAAAGAAAGCCAAGCCCAGACACAGCTTTTACTTGGCATTTATGCTGGGCCAAACTGAGTCATCGATACAGATAATTATTTCTTCCTGGGAAGCGGTACAGGGAAGTTCCTCTGCTAAGGCATTTTCTGCCTCTAACTTCCTTCTTCTTACTCTCCCACTGCTGGAACTGTGATTTGGTAATGTAAATTTACATCAACTTCCCACAAGGGGAGGATCCTAATAGCAAATTTCTAAATAATGAGTAACCAGTGAGCATTCATTCATCTGTTTATGGACAAATAGATCTTCATATTGAAAGCAGGAATAAGAATTAGGAAAAGGGTCAACAAAATGTAAGAAAGAGACCACAACATATTAGATGCAGGGATAGATCAGCATGCTTTAAAAAAAGATTTTCTTCAAGGAACAAAATAAATAATTGAGAAAATGTCTCTTTTTGGTACTTTTCAGGAACAAAATTTTTTAAAAAAGATCTATCAATGAGTTGAGCAGTCAGAATTTAAAAGGGAGACGGAGGACATACAAGAAAAGATCGTAGGAAGTCTCAGAATTTATTAGTAGAATGAAAACTTGCATTAAAAAATAGATATCAAATTTAATACCCTTAAAAAATTTAATCAGTTGACACACTTGAAAAGCTTTTCCAGAATACAGAAGAAGGGGCCAAGTAGATTAAATCAATGGGGAAGATGATGATGAAGTGGAGAATAGAGAATGGAAATTGGTGATATTGAAAGGAAAGAATTAAATTGAAGGTTGTTATGTAGTAGTCTGCACCTCCCTCTACCACTCTCCTCTCCCCTCAAGTGACAGGCAACCAGGCATTTGCAGATGCCACCTCCACCCTAGGAAAAAAAGAACAGATTTGGGTGGAGGTTCTGTAAAAAAACTGAGAAGGACCTGGTGAGTGGCTCACACTTGTAATCAAGCCTAGCAGTTTGGGAGGCCAAGGCGGGAGGATCACTTGAGGGCAGGAGTTCAAGACCAGCCTGGCAACAAAAAGTTTTTAAAAATTAGTTGGGCACGGTTGGGCATGGTGGCTCATGCGTGTAATCCCAGCACTTTAGGAGGCGGAGGTGGGTGGATCACGAGGTCAAGAGATGAAGACCGGCCTGCGGTGGCCTCAAGCCTGTAAATCCCAGCACTGTTGGGAGCCGAGGCGGGCGGATCACACCCAGTCAGGAGATCGAGACCATCCTGGCTAACACGATGAAGACCCCGTCTCTACTAAAAAATCACAAAAAACTATGCCGGGCGCGAGGGTGGTTGCTGGCGCCTGTAGTCCCAGCTACTTCGGGAGGCTGAGGCAGGAGAGTGGCGTGAACCCGTGACGCGGAGCTGCAGTGAGCTGAGATTCTGCCAGTGCATTTCCAAGCTTAGCGGGTGGACAGAGCGAGACTCCGTCTCAAAAAAAAAAAAAAAAAAAGAATGAAGACCATCCTTTGGCCAACAATGGTGAAGACCCCATCTCTACTAAAAATACAAAAATTAGCTTGCGTGGCGTAGCAGCACCTTGTTATCCCCAGCTACTCAGGAGCTGAGCAGGAGAATTAACTTGGAACCCAGAGGCGAGTTGCAGTGAGCCACAGATTGTGCCCACTGCACTCCAGCCTCGTGACAGTGTGAGACTCCATCTCAAAGAAAAAAAAAAAAAAATAAAAAACCCTGGGCACCAGTGGCCATGTGCCCTACAGTTCCATCTGCTTGGGAGGCTGAGGCCAGAGGATACGCTTGAGCCCCTGGATCCAGGCTGCAGTGGCCTGATTGAACTACTGCACTCCAGCCTTGAGCAACAAACTGAGACCCTGTCTCAAAATAAATAAATAAAAATTAAATAAATAAAACTGAAAGGTCAAGACGAAACAAAAAGGATTTTCATGGCTATGTAGTTTTTGCTTCCTGAGAGTAAAGCTGTTCACCATTTTGTCATGTAGCAACTATGAAGGGATTGGAAGACCCAGTAATACGAACCTCTGCTCATCAGTTATCATGAACATGACAACTTCCAGTAACCTTATTCGTAGTTGCCTCGTTTCAAAGTATGAATAGGAACCAAGATCACACAGACATTTGATAAACAAGCAATACCAAAACGACAAAAGATCAAGTTTTTTTTAAAAAAACACGTTCATTAAACCCAAAGAAATTTGAGGTATAGAAGTAAAAACTTAAGACATAAAAACCCTTTTTGATGCCAGACAAAAATGTAAGATTTTTACAACCATAGAACACGTTGAATGTTGTAGAAGGAGGACTGAATTATAGAAATATGAGCTCTAGAAACATCATAATTGTGAAATCGAACCCGAGGTGGCAAGATAAAGGTAGAAACCTCTTTAGAAAGGTAAATAAAAACATCATGGATATAGATAAATATGAGAAAAAACTTAAAAGACTTTAACTTTAAAAGTAACTTAAAGGGCCGGGTCTCGGTGGCTTCAACCGTGTAGACCCCAGCACTTTGGAACCAAGGTTGGCGGATTCAACCTGAGTCAGGAGTTTCAAGACCCAGTCTGTCAACACCGCACGGACCCCGTCCTTTACTAACAATAGAAAAATAGCCAGGGGGGGGGTAATGGTGGCACTGCCTGAGTTCCCACGCTACCCGGGAGCTTAGGCAGGAAGAATTGCTCAAACCCAGGAAGTGGGAGTGCAGTTACTCGATGGATCGCCACCACTACACTCCAACCTGGTGACAGATTGAGACGCCATCTCAAAAAAAAAAAAACCCGTTTAACTGTTAAATGTTAAAAGACTGATCTAAGATTCTAATATCCAATTAGTAGAAATTGACTAGAAAGAGGAGCAGGATACACATAAGGAAGAGAGAGAGTCTTTTTAAAAAATAAACATTATCCAATCATAAAGAGAAACTAAAGCCTTTTAAATTTAAATCACTTAAGTATTGAAGGGAAGGAGGAAAAAAAAACCTTAATCTGTCCGTACATTTCAGACACTAAGGATAAAAGAAAAATATTTTTTTTTTTTCGAATGGAGTTTCACTCTGTTTGCCCAGCCGGAGTGCAATGGCACGATCTTGGCTCACTGCACCTCTGCCTCGCGTGTCAAACGATTCTTCTGCACAGCCTCCCAAGAAGCTGGGATTACAGGCATGCACCACCATGCCTGGCTGATTTTGTATTTTTAGTAGAAATGGGATTTCACCATATTGGCCAGGGTGGTCCCAAACTCCTGACCTCAGGTAATCCGCCTGCCTCAGCTTCCGAAAGTGCTGGGATTACAGGCATCAGCCACCTGTACCCAGCCTGGATGAAAGAATATCTTTAAAAGCTTCCAGGAAGGTGGTCAGTAAGTTTGGCCAAAAAAGAAAAAAAAGGCTGGGCGCGGTGGCTCAAGCCTGTTATCCCAGCACTTTGGGAGGCCGAGACGGGCGGATCACGAGGTCAGGAGATCGAGACCATCCTGGCTAACATGGTGAAACCCCGTCTCTACTAAAAATACAAAAAAAAAACTAGCCGGGCGTGGTGGCCGGCGCCTGTAGTCCCAGCTCGGGAGGCTGAGGCAGGAGAATGGCGGGAACCCGGGAGGCGAAGCTTGCAGTGAGCTGAGATCTGGCCACTGCACTGCAGCCAGAGCGAGACTCCATCTCAAAAAAAAAAAAGAAACTAGGCATCAGGCAGTGAGGAATCCTGATTCCCTGAGTGATGGAAACAATCAAGGTGAGCCCCATGATGGTACTAGCTTATTACTTTGAGAAAGTTTGCAGACACGGCATAGAGAAGAGAGTATCCAAGTGGAGCCCAGTGCACTCCCTGAGTTAGGAGACGCAGCTGGGAGTCTTGGGAGACCAAAGCAGTTAGAGTACTAAAGAAGAAAGAACCATCCAAAGATTCCCCTTTCCCTAGTCAGTACTCAGCAGAGTATTGATCAGTGTTGTCATGTATGTGGTAACTACTCAAGGTCAAGAGAAACCTATCTGAAAGGATTCGAGGATTAGTGCCTGATATGTGTGTTCAGGGCTGAGAACGGTGCCTGTTTTCACCGGTTAGACTGGAAAAACACATACAGGCCTATCTTAATTTATTGTGCTTTGGTTTGTTGCACTTTGTAGATATTGCATTTTTTTTTTTTTTTTTTAACAAATTGATCGTTTATGGCAGCCTGCATCCAGCAAGCCTGCTGGCTCCATTTTTCCAACAGCATGTGCTCACTTTGTGTCTCTGTGTCACATTTTGGTAATTCTCATAATATTTCAAGCTTTTTTATTATTATATCTGTTATGATAATCCATGATGAGTGATCTTTGATGTCACCATCGGAATTGTTTTGGGATGCCACAAACCGCACCCATATGAAATGATGAACTTAATAAATGTGTGTGTTCTGACGCTTCACTGGCTGTTCCCTCATTTTTTGCTTTCTTCTCTGACTTCCCTATTCCTTGACCGTAACAATATTGAAATTAGGCCAGTTAATAACCCTACAGTGGCCAATAAAGGTTCAAGTGAAAGGAAGAGTCACAATTATCTCATTTTAAATCAAAAGCTGGAAATGGTTAAGCTTAGTGAAGGAGGCATGTTGAAAGCCAAGACAGGCTGAAAGCTAGGCCTCTTGCACCAAACTGCTAAGTTGTGAATGCAAAGGAAAAGTTCTTGAAGGAAACTAAAAGCGCTACTTCAGTGAACACAAATTATAAGAAAGTGAAACAACCATATTGCTGATACGGAGAAAGTTTGAGTGGTCTGAATAAAAGATCAAACCAACCATAACATTCCCTTAAACCAAAGCCTAATCCAGAGCAAAGCCCTAATTCTCTTTAATGTGAAGCCTGAGAATGTTGAGGAAGCCGCAGAAGAAAAGTTTAAAGCCAGCAGAGCTTGGTTTATGAGGTTTAAGGAAAGAAGCTGTCTCTATAACATAAAAGTGCAAGATGAAGCCTTAAGTGCTGATTTAGAAGCTGCAGCAAGTTATTCAGAAGATCTACCTAAGATACTTGATGAAGGTGGCTACACTAAACAGATTTTCAGTGCTGACAACAGCCTTGTGTAAGAAGATGATGCCATCTAGGACTTTCTTTTTTATTTTATTTTTTTATTGTTGAGACAGAGTCTCGCTGTGTTGCCCAGCCTGGAGTGCAGTGTTGTGATCACGGCTCACTGCAGCCTTGACCTCCCAAACTCAAGCCATCCTCCCACCTCAGCCCTCCCAACTAGCTGTGACTACAGGGGTACACCACCATGCCCAGTTAACTTTTCTATTTTTTGTGGAAATGGAGTCTCACCATGCTGCCAGGGCTGGTCTTGAACTCCTGGGCTCAAGTGACCCTCCCACCTCGGCCTCCCAAAGCGCTGGGATTACATGTGTGAGCCACAGCACCCAGTCTCTAGGACTTTCATAAATAGAAGTCAGTGCCTAGCTTCAAAGGACAGCCTGACTCTCTTGTTAGGGGCCAATGCAGCTGGTGACTTTAAGTTGAAGTCATTGCTCATTTACCATTCTGGAAATCCTAGGGCCCTTAGGGATTATGCTAAATCTACTCTGTGCTCTTTAAATGGATCACCAAAGCCTGGATGATAGCACATCTGTTTACAGCATGACTTAGTGAATATTTTAAGCCCACTGTTGAGTCCTACTGCTCAGAAAAAAAGATTCCTTTCAAATATTACTGCTGATTGACAGTGCAGCTAGACACCAAAGAGCTCTAATGGAGGTGTACAAGAGGATTAATGTTGTTTCATGCCTACTAATGCAACATCCATTCTGCAGCCCATGGATCAAGGAGTCATTTCGACTTTCAAGGCTTATTATTTAAGAAATACATTTTGTTAGGCAATAGACTCCTCTGATGGATCTGGGCAAAAAAAAATGGAAAGCCTTCTCAAAAAGATTCAGCAATCTAGATGACAGTAAGAGCATTCATGATTCATAGGAGGATGTCACAATATTAACATTAACAGGAGTTTGTGAGAAGTGGATTCCAGATCTCATGAATGACTTTGAGGGGTTCAAGACTTCAGTAAAGGGAGTCACTGCAGATTTGGTAGAAATAGCAAGACAACTAGAATTAGAAGTGGAGCCTGAAGATGTGACTGACTTGCTGCAATCTCATGTTGAAAACTTTAATGGATGGGGAGTTGCTGCTTCTGGATGAGTAAAGAAAGTGGTTTCTTGAGATGGAATCTACTCCTGGTGAAGATGCTGTGAACATTGTTGAAATGTCAACAAAGGACTTAGAATATTCCGCAAACTTAGTTAATAAAGCAGTGGCATGGTTTGAGAGGATTGACTCCAATTTTGAAAAAAGTTCTGCTGTGGGTAAAATGCTAGCAAGGCCAGGCATGGTGGCTCACACCTGTAATCCTAGCACTTTGGGAGGCCAAGGTGGGCGGATCACCTGAGGTCAGAAGTTCAAGACCAGTCTGACCAACATGGTGAAACCCTCTACTATAAATACAAAAATTAGCTGGGTATGGTGGTATGCACCTGTAATCCCAGCTTCTCAGGAGACTGAGGCAAGAGAATCGCTTGAACCCAGGAGACAGAGGTTGCAGTGAGCCACGATCACGCCACTGGTCTCGAGCCTGGACAACAGAGCAAGACGACTCCTAAAAATAAATAAATAAATAAAATGTTATCAAATAGCCTGGCATATTACAGAGAAGTCTTTTGTGAAAGTAAGAGTCAACTAATGTGGCAAACTTCATTGTTGTCTTATTTTAAGAAATTGCTGCTGGCACAGTGGATCATGCCTGTAATCCTAGTATTTTGGGAGACTGAGGCAAGAGGATCACTTGAGACTAGGAGTTCAAGATCAACCTGAGCAACATAACATGATCCCATCTTTACAAAAACAGATTTTTGTTTTAATTCATTGGCATGATGGTGCACCTGTAGTTCTAGCTACTCAGGAGGCTAAGCCGGGAGGATTGCTTGAGAAGGAAGCAGTCTTTCTGGAGGATTGCTCCAGAAGTCAAGGCTGCAGTGAGCTATGATTGCGCCACTGCACTCCAGCCTGGGTGACAGAACGAGACTCTATTTCAAAAAAAATGAAAAGGCGAGAGAGAAAGAGAGGAAGGAAAGGAAAGGAAAGGAAGGGGAGGGAAAGGGATTGCCACAGCCTCTTAACCTTCAGCAGCCAACACCCTGATCAGTCAGCAGGCATCAGTATGGAGGCAAGACCCCCCACCAGCAAAACAGTTATGATTCACTGAAGGCTCAGTTGACTGTTCGCATTTTTTAGTAATAAAGTATTTTAAAATTAAGGTGTGTACATTTGATTTTTTTAGATGTGTTATTGCATACTTTAATAGACTATGGTACGTTGTAAACATAACTTGTATATGTACTAGGAAACCAAAATATTTGTGTGACTTGCTTTATTGCATTATTCACTTTATTATAGTGATTTGGAACCAAGCCTGCAATAGCTCTGAGGTATGCCTGTAGTTCACTGGGCCCTGGGTAGAGCACTCAGCAGGATTTTGTCTCAGTAGCAGGGAAAAATCAACCCTACACTGAGCAGTGGCTTCAGACCTTCCTAATAATTCATAAAAGCAGGACCCCAAAGGATCAAACTGTTTTCTAGTAACTTAACTGCTTTCCAGAACAAAGCATAAGAATATTTATAGGAATACCAAAATATTTAGCACCCAGCAAGGTAAAATTCATAGTGTCTGGCATCCAGAGATCATCAGGCTTTAAAAAAGCAGGAAAACACAATTGATAATGAGGTAATCAGTCTTCAAAATTGGCCTAGAACTGACAGAAATGTTAGAAGACAAGGACATTAAAACAGTTATTATAACTGCATTTCATGTGTTCAAGAGGCTAGAGGAAAGACTGAGCCATAGAAGATATAAAAAGAGACCCACAGCTGGGTGCAGTGCCGTGTGCCTGTAGTCTCAGCCATTCAGGAGACTGAGGCAGGAGGATCACTTGCACCCAAGAGTTCAAGGCAAGCCTGGGCAACATAGCAAGACCCCTGTCTCAAAAACAAAACAAAATAAAAATTCAAACTTCTGGAGATGAAAACTACGTCTAAGATGAGGAATACGCTGGATAATAATGAATGCAATAATTGAGAATTTTTTAAAGAGGAAATACACACTAAATGAGATTAATGACAGATTGGATAATGCCAAAGAAAAGATTAGTGAATTTGAAGCCATAGCATTAGAAACTGTCCAAGGTGAAGTGCAGAGAAAATAAAGAATCCAAAGTCATAGTCATGAGGACAGCATAAAGACATTTTATGTCTTTTTGTTTTGTTTTGTTTTCCTTTTTGTGGAGAACAGGGTCTCTCTATATTGCCCAGGCAGGTCTTGGACTTCTGGGCTCATACCGTCCTCCTCCTCCTCCTGCCTCCCTGAGAGCTGGGATTACAGGTGTGAGAAAAGTTTGCTTTGCATTAATCTTTTTTTTTTTTGAGACAGAGTCTCACTCTGTCACCCAGGCTGGAGAGCAATGGCACGATCTTGGCTCACTGCAACCTCCGCCTCCTGGGTTCAAGTGATTCTCCTGCCTCAGCCTCCCGAGTAGCTGAGATTACAAGTGTGTGCCACCACACCTGGCTAATTTTTGTATTTTTAGTAAAGACGGGGTTTCACCATGTTGGCCAGGCTGGTCTTGAACTCCTGACCTCAGGTGATCTGCCCGCCTCAGCCTCCCAAATTGCTGGGATTACAAGCATGAGCCGCAGTGCCCAGCCTGCATTAATCCTTTCTTAGCTATTGGATAATGTGTTCCACCAAACAAGGTAGTTAACCAAGAAAGAGGAGACAAGTAAACCACAGAGCCAAATCCGTCAACTGAGAGCTCCAGGATGATATCAAAGAATGTGAATGTCCAGCCAGAATGAGGTAGAAGAAGAAAGGGAGTTTGATAGAGTTTCTGATATGTTGAAATCAGTAGTTCTCAAATCGGGGTGAATTTGTCTTCTTCTTCCCCGTAGGCATTTGACAATGTTTGGAAATATTTTTGGTTTGCATTGTGTGGGGGAGGTGTTATAGGCAGCTAGTGAGGGCCTACAATGCACAGGGCAACCCCACAGAACAAAGAAATATCAAGCCAAAATGAAAATAGTGTTACTGTTGAGACACCCTGGAGTAGGCAAATTGGATGGGGCTGTTAGAAAAAAACAGAATTGATTTGTAAAAAAAAGTATACAGGTGATAAAAAATGAAGCTGTTAGTACTTCTAAGAATAATAATAAAGCAAATTGGAATGTAAAATGTACTTAGCCTGCAGTAAATAGTATTTACATGGTTTTCACATTGTAAACAATAATTATTAATAAACCACTTCAAGTGACAGCAACGCAAGATGACAGCCACAACAGGCTCAGTAGTAAAAGTCCCTTGCAATTTCTGTTGGAAGAACTCGAAGAAAGCCAGAAAGGAGTAGGAGATGACACAGTTAGCTGGAGTCTAGAAGATTACAAAGACATGACACAACATGGACAGGGATGATAATTGGGCCTCCAAGAACAATTTATGAAAACCGAATATATAGCCTTAAAATAGAATATGGACCTAAATACTCAGAAACACCCCCCCCCCCGTAAGATTTGTAACAAGAAATTAATATGAATGGAGTTAATAGTTCTAATGGAGGGGTGGACGCAAGAGCCATATCAGTGCTATCAAAATGGCAGAATTCATATAGCGTCAAAGTTGTCCTGCAAGAGCTTCGGCACCTAATGATGTCTAAAGAAAATATGAAACTCCCTCAGCCACCTGAAGGACAGTGTTAGAGCAATTAATCAAAAAGAAAAACCACAGGCCCTTCCCCTTCCCCCCAACATTCTATTTAAGCAGTCTTCATTTTTCACAGCAGTAAATTTTCTAGATATGTCTTGTAGACCTCAGAGTACTGGAAAGGAAGCTCCCATTCAAAGGAAGTTAAGATACTGTAAATGATACTAATTTTTTGTCCATTTGAAATATGTAAGTTGTACTATAACAAGTCATCCTGTCAAGTGTAGCCACTGTCCACGTAGTTGAACTTCTGGGATCAAGAAAGTCTGTTTAAATTGATTCCCATCATAACTGGTGGGGCACATCTAACTCAACTGTGAAAAGACACTCACACAATCACCTTGCTGCTGATTACATGGCCTGGGGTCTCTGCCTTCTCCCCTTATCCTCCCACCTCCCACTTTCCCTGCAACAACAGCCCTCTAGCTTGGGGAGCTTGTTAGAGTAGATGTGAAGGCTTCAGGTCACAGCCTGTGGGACTACTGCTGGGTGTGTGGGGTGCTTTGCCTGCACCACTGGTTTCTTAAAGTCTTAAATGATGCCCCTTCCAAGCCATCATCCTTTCCCCCACACTCCTCCGCTTCCGCCTTTGGCCAAAGCATAGATTGTAACCCCTCCACTCCCCTCTGAGATTGGCCTTTGATGAGGAATTCAGAGCTTTCCCCATATCTTCTCTCCCCCACCTTTATCAAGGGGTGCTGCTTTTTATTCCATCCTCCTCAGGTTGCTTTTTGCACCATCACCACGCAACAGCTTCCATGACACTTCCTTGCTTTGGCCAGAAGCCATCAGGTAAGGTTGGAAAGAGTCTTTGACCTCACTTTGTTTAGTTTTGGAACCATACTTACTCACTCTCCACCAGCCTGGGAAATGAGTATTGGGTCCTCAGCCCTGCCACTCTCTGCTGTCATCGGCTGATGCATTGTTTTTAACTCAGGTTTTGATAAGGTGAAAAGAATAGTCACCAGAGTTACTCAGACCTGCCAGCTCTCAGAGTCCTTGGTGGTTAAACTTGGAGAAAGGCCACATGAAGACACTTGGAAGCACACATGATCCCTCTGAATTGTTTTACTTTCCTGTAATTGCTTTTGCTTTTAAAAATTGAAGTTTTAAACAGGGCTTTCATTTGGTCATCCTTGCAATCCACTGGGGTCTAGTTTGGAATCTGACAACTGGAACAAAAAGAACCTTGAATCCAGTGCATGCCTTGGTTTTGGTGCTGCTGCTGCTTCTCAAGATCCTCAGCAGGGATTAAGAAAGAACCAGGTGTGCACAGCAGATTCCCCGAAATTGGCAGGCTTGACCTCCTGGCAAATTGCTGCATCTTTCCACTTTCTGTTCAGGACCACTAAATGGTGATGCATACCAAAAAAAAAGCAATTCGTTGTGTAAAAAAATTATTAATAAGCCAAAAAAGTCATTTTATGGTATTAAATGATGTTAGGATATGTGTGTGTAAACAGTTTGGGGCTGGGCACGGTGGCTCACGCTTGTAATCCCAGCACTTTGGTAGGCTGAGATGGGTGGATTGCTTGAGCCTGAGAGTTAGAGAAAGAAACAGTTTGGGAATAGGAATGGATGTAGAAGAACTACATCTTTGCCAGAAGTCAATATTTAGTTTCTAAAGAAAATGAAGTGAGTTCTAAGTGGTTGCTTCGTTTTTTAAAAAATTATTTTTTGAAAATGCGGAATGCTTTATGAATTTACATGTCATCCTTGGAATTTGCATGTCATCCTTGCACAGGGGCCATGGTAATCTTCTCTGTATCCTTCCAATTTTAATATATGTGCTGCTGAAGGGAGCACCTAAGTGTTTGCTTATGAGGAGTGAGACTAGTCGGGGTTTGTGAAAGGTTGGAGTCGGGGATTACCATTTTTTATTATAAGCCTTTTGTACCATTTGATTTTAAAGCCATGGACATGGAGTTTTGATTAAAATTTTATTTAAAACAAAGGCAAAAAATACACAATATACAAGTCTATATGTGCATGTGTGTGTGTATAAATATATATGTGCCCATTATTGAAGATAATTGGTACCAAAGTTTCTGAAAAAATAGTTTCCTTGTATGGGAAAACATTATATGTATAGGTGCTAATATAACTCATAAAATTTTGATTTATTATTCTATTCACACTAGTTTACACCAAAAGAGTCATTTCTGAACATCAGAAAATAATTCCGATTGTCCTAATGATACTGACTTAATTATTTCAATGTTTTTGCTCTCTGTTGCAGTTGCAGGATGTGAGTTTGAATCTATGGAATGTCTACAGCAAGATGGATCCTATGTCTCTGGAGAGTTTGCTTTCAGATGTAAGGAGCCAAACAGTAACTTTTAAATATTAGTATACATCCAGCTCAGTGACCTGCTAGTGATCTTTAATTTGAAGAAATGCAAAGTATACTTTAGTTTGCCTTAGTCAAAAAATAGAGCAGTTTCTTTCTTGGTTATTGTCTTGAATTCCTTGGGGGTATAAAGGAGCCTGGCAAGTGACACTGCTCCCTCTTGTGCTCTGAGGTAACCTCACTGGAGGCAAAACCAGGGCTTCCTGCCTGGCCTTTGGTTTAGGTTTTTACCTAAAGGCATTCTTTCTGTTGGACTGGACTTTAGAAAAACAATGCAGAAGGCTTTCTCTGGCATGAAAAGATAAAAAGATGAGATTATGGCTTAAAGGAATCAAGGATTAGAGCTGGGGGGCAAACTTTTTCTGTGAAAGTCTAGTTATTGATATTTTAGCCTTTGTATGCCTTATGGTCTCAGTGGCAACTACTTGACAATGCCACAGTAGCATGAAAACAGCTCTAGACAGTCTTTAAACAAATGGGTATGTCTGTGTTCCCAGGAAACTATTTACAAAAATACATGGCCTGTCTATATCAGGATTGGGGGGAAATTTGCAATGAGGAGCAACAAACAGAACTAAAGCTTTAGGACTCTGTACTCTGGTTAGGCTGGTCAGTAGTGTCACTCGGTGGCCGTAGATCGATATGCATGGTCATGGACTTAGAATTAGCCATTTCTCCAAGGAGCTTCAGTGCAATTAGCGAGGAACAATATTTAACAACCAAGATCTGGGCATTAGGTATGTTTCTTGCTTCTGTGAGGACATTGGTTTTAGGCCCTTTGAGTGGGCATGCTGAGAAAATAAAGTAAAAGAATCATAAGGAAAGGAAAAGATACAGTTTCAAAAATTGTATTTCCTTGAAAGCACAGAAGGTTTGAATCTACATATTGAAAAGTGCAGACCGGGCACAGTGGCTCACGCCTGGTGAGGAGGCTAAGGCAGGCGGATCACCTGAGGTCAGGAGTACAAGACCAGCCTGGCCAACATGGTGAAACCCCATTTCTACTAAAAATACAAAAATTAGCCAGGCACAATGATGCACTCCTGTAATCCCCACTACTCAGGAGGGTGAGGCAGGAAAATCGCTTGAATCCAGGAGGTGGAGGTTACAGTGAGCTGAGATCATGCCCCTATACTTCAGCCTGGGTGACAGAGCAAGACTCCATCTATGAAAAAGAAAAGAGGTCGAGTGCGGTGGCTCACACCTGTAGTCCCAGCACTTCAGGAGGCCAAGGCAGGTGGATCATGAGGTCAGGAGATGAAGACCATCCTGACTAAAAATACAAAAAATTAGTCAGATGTGGTGGTGGGCACCTGTAGTCCCAGCTACTCGGGAGGCTGAGGTAGGAGAATGGCAGGAACCCGGGAGGCGGAGCTTGCAGTGAGCTGAGATCCCACCACCACACTCCAGCCTGGGCGACAGAGCAAGACTCAGTCTCAAGAAAGCAAAAAAGAAAAGGATATACCATGCCCCAGAGAAAATTGTCCAACAATGGTCAACACTGAGACATATTCTAATAAAGTTACTAGACTTCGCCCTAAGCCCTGAATCCCCCCAAAAAACAGTAAAATCCTTTGGCATCCAGGTACAGATAAACTAGAAAAATGCAGGGTGGCCTTGAGTTTCTCCATAGCAGAAAAAAAATGAAGCGAAACACCTATAATAAAATCCTCAACAAAAACATAACACCCAAATTTTATTTTATTTATTTAAAATATATATATATATATTTTTAGAGACAGGGTCTTGCTGTGTTGCCCAAGTTGGAGTGCAGCGGTAATCGTAGCTCACTACAGCCTTGAACTCCTGAGCTCAAGTGATTCCTGCACCTCAGCCTCCTGAGTAGCTGGGACTACAGACATGCATCACCACGCCTGGCTAATTTTTTATTTTTCTCTAGAGATGGGGTATTGCTGTGTTGCCCAGGGTGGTCTTGAATTGCTGGAACCCGGGTGGCAGAGGTTGCAGTGAGCCAAGATTGTGCCATTGCACTCCAGCCCAGGCAACAACAGCGAGATTCCATCTTTAAAAAAAAAAACAACCTGAAAAATTAAGTAATAAATATATAAATAACAGTACAAAGTGAAATGAACAGTAAAAGATAAAGCTGGATGGGTGAGGAAGGAGGGAGTAGGAAAAAGAAGTACACTAATTTTATCATTGAACATGGTCAGAGATAAGGAAATTGAGCATTAAGGTTTTTTCTTTCTTTCTTTCTTTCTTTCTTTTTTTTTTTTGAGACGGAGTCTCGCTCTGTCACCCAGGCTGGATTGCAGTGGCACAATCTTGGCTCACTGCAAGCTCTGCCTCCTGGTTTCCCGCCATTCTCCTGCCTCTGCCTCCCGAGTAGCTGGGACTACAGGCGCCTGCCACCACGCCCAGTATTTTTAGTAGAGACTGAGTTTCCCCGTGTTGTCCAGGATGGTCTCAATCTCCTGACCTCATAATCCGCCCGCCTCGGCCTCTCAAAGTGCTGGGATTATAGGCATTAAACACCGCGCCCGGCCCGAGCATTAAGGTTTTTACATTAGTTACAAGGTAAACACTAGCACTCAATAATAATTTTTTGTTTTTGTTTTGTTTTTGAGACAGAGTCTCACTCTGTTACCCAGGCTGGAGTGTAGTGGCGTGATCTTGGCTCACTGCACCCTCCACCCTACAGGTTCAAGCAATTCTCCTGCCTCAGCCTCCTGAGTAGCTGGGATTACAGGCACATGCCACCACACCTGGCTAATTTTGTATTTTTACTGGAGACGGGGTTTTGCCATGTTGGCCAGGCTGGTCTTGAATTCCTGACCTCGAGTGATCTGCCCACCTTGGCCTCCCAAAGTGCTGGGATTACAGGCCTGAGCCACCACACCCAGCCTCAGTAATAATTTAAGTAATGAAAACACTATATATCAGAGTATTTGAAAAACAGCTAAAGGAGTGCTTATAAGAAATTTTTAATTGAAAATAAGTAGCCAAGTGAAGAAGGAGAGAAGAGTAAGGAAAGAATTCACTGCATGGAGAGCAGAAAATAATGAAATAGAACATACGAAAGTGGTAGAACTCATACATAATGCCAGCACTGGTACTTTGAACCTGAGAATAATGAAATAGAGAAACTGGTAGCTTAATTGTGGTAGGTTACATATTTTTTTATAACTTTTTTTCCCCTTCATGCCCTTGTTGTAGTTAACAGTGAGTATTCTTTCCTTTACACTGTTGGCCCTGGTCATATGGAAGGTGATTGGTCATAACATGACATGTCTGACCAGAGGCCTTCGGTGTTCTTATGTGATTTTTCTTGCCCTCTTACACTCTTGACATGAGAACTTTTCCCAGGTATGTGTCGGTCCTGAAATGACATACATAGAACAGACTGTAACAGCCCAGCTGAGCCGTAGCCAGCCTGCAGACCTGTAAGCAATAACCTGACTAATAAACTCATCTAACAAGAAAAAAAAAAGGGAGAAAGCAGAAATTTCAAAAGAAGAAAAAAGAGGGCAGTGATAGGTACAAGGAAGTTAAGAGTCATAAGAAAGTAATTGCGTCACTTCAATGCAAATACATTTGGTTAAAGGTTAATTAAAATAGGCCCCAGGATAGATAGAAAATCTAAAATAACTGATTTTAAAAAGGCAGAGAAATTACCAGGAACACATTTCATGAGTGAATTCTCCTAAAACCTTCAAATATAGTTTGAGAGCTATTTAAAAGTTCAGATCCAGCCAGGTTCTGAACTGGGTTCTGAATTCAGGCAGGATTAGTGGCTCACGCCTGTAATCACAGCACTTTGGGAGGCCGAGGCAAGTGGATCACCTGAGGTCAGGAGTTCGAGACCAGCCTGGCCAACATGGTGAAACCTCTTCCCTACTAAAAATACAAAAATTAGCTGGGCATGGTAGCACATGCCTGTAATCCCAGCTACTTGGGAGGCTGAGGCAGGAGAATCACTCGAACTCAAGAGATGGAGGTTGCAGTGAGCTGAGATCGTGCCTCCAGCCTGGGCAACAGAGCAACACTCTGTCTAAAAAAAATAAAAGTTCAGATCCTACCGTTAAAACATTTTAATGTAGTGATGAACTAAATCAGACCAGACAGCACTGAAAAAGAACATCTTACAAACTTTTAATGAAATTAGCTAAAAAAAAAAATTCAGACAGCACTGGATCTGAAAAAAAGAAATTAGCTGTTATCAAAACTCATAAAAAGAAACTGAAGAAAATGAAGACTACAGACCACTATTATGAATATTGATACCAGTATTTTAAGTTAAATATTAGCAAACAGAACCTAGTATCATATTAAAATAAAATTCTATGAAGTAGGGTTTTTTAAGGGTTCAATATCTGGAAATCTATTAGTGTAATTGCTATACGAATTTTTCCTCTTGGAGCCTTTTATAATGACTCCATAGATACTAAAAAAGGCATTTGATAAAATTGAACATCTGTTCTATTTAAAATTTTCCTTTTTTTTTTTTTTTAAACAGAGTCTCACTGTCACCCAGGCTGGAATGCAGTGGTGCAATCTCAGCTCATTGCAGCTTCTACCTCCCGGGTTCAAGTGATCTCATACCTCAGCCTCCTGAGTAGCTGGGGCTACAGGTGTGCGTCACCATGCCTGGCTAATTTTTGTATTTTTAATAGAGACGGGGTTTCACCATCTTGACCAGGCTCGTCTCAAACTCCTGACCTAAGGTGATCTGCCTGTCTCGGCCTCCCAAAGTGCTGGGATTCCAGGCATTAGCCACCGAACCCAGCCTCTGTTTAAACATTTCTAATTAAAGAAGAATGTAAAAGAAAAGTAACATCTGAAATTTTTGGTTTTTAAAAAAACATCATCATCCCCTGGCTAACCTAATTATGAAAAAAAGTGAAAATGCACAAATATACAGAGAATATAAGAATTAGGAAGACCATTTAACCACAGATAAAGAAGAGAGAGACAGGTAATTTAGTAGTATCTGCATGCAGTCTCCTCAGTTGAGGAGACTGCAGGTCACACATAGAGGCCAGAATAGCACTGTAGTTTTAAGAACATTGCTGGTGTCCCTAGAGTCAGTGGATAGGGTCCACTCGGGAGAGCATCTTTAATTGCACCTGGAACAGCAGTGACATCATGCAACTGAAGCAGCAGCGGTGGTGATCACCATGGGCTGTAGAGCAGGCTCTTTCCTAGTTTTCTGACTTCCTATGAGCTTGGTATTCTTAGGTGATTGGAAGAAAGAGAAGGAAGCCCTTATGATGTGTGATAGTGGACTTCCATCCCAAAAAGTAGAGGCTGAGAGCCAGATTTAACTGTATTTGGAAATAATAAAGTAAGGTGATAACTCTGCCTGGAAGTGCTCAGGATTGCTTCTCAGAGGAGTCATGTGTGGTAATCAGAGATTTTCCAGAAAAGGGAGAAGGTGGTAGAACATTCTAGACAGAGAGGGAAGGAGGCTGTCTGAAAGCCCCAGAATTGTCCTCTGCTGAATTTTGAGAGAAGGTGCTCTAATGTGGCTGCTTTGCCCTCCCTGGTATTTAAGCTAGTCCTTGCGTAACTTGGGGAGGGTACAATGAATATGGACTTGGAGCCACCCAAGAGCTGCTTCTGCTGGATGCCAGCCTAGAGCCAAGAGTTCTGTTTGAAGTTCAGTATCCTTGTCCTCTGGCTAAGGGCCAAGGCACAGTGGCATGGTTCCTGACTTCTGTTGCTTTCTTCTGGATTTGGCCTTGAAGAATCTGAATGATAAACTTTCCATCCACCTCACCAGTTCCACTTACTTACAACAGTATCCATTTCCACAAATTCAGTGTTTGTGTTGGGGAAAGTTGGGAGAATAGTGTGTCTACTGGTAAGCACACAGGTCCTAGGTATCTTGTCTAGATATTTTTCCGCTTTTGCTGCTTGTTAGTATTGAATCCTCAGGTAAGTCACTTTATTGCTTGGTGCCTCAGTCTCTTCTCTAAAGTGGGCATAGAGAAGTAACAAAGATGTCAGGAAGATTTAAAAGGACAATATACATAAAACAACATTTCATACAGAATGCTGGTGATTTTTAGTATGAGTCATTGCATCTTGCACTGGAAAAATAGAATGTACATGGAGCTAAAGGCAGTACTTAATGATTCATTCTACCTTATTCTATAATTAGTACTGAGATATCCACCTCCCTCAGGGGTGATTTTTTGGGGAACAGAGTGCTTATCTTCTTCTCTGTAACTCCTAAAGCACACAGTGTTTTTCACCTACAAGTCAGCAGAGAATTGATATTGCTTAACTGTTTGACTGCTTCCTGTCATAGACCCAAACCAAAATGGGTGTCACCAGGTAGGCCATTTAACTGTAAATATACCTCCTGAGTCTGTTTCTAATAGAATTGAAACACAGTGTATTCTGTATTAATAGCCTTTTTTTTTTTTTTTTTTTGGTAGGGGTTGGGGGACAGGATCTCACTGTATTGCCCAGGCTGGTGTGCAGTAGTGCTATCTTGGCTCACTGCAACCTCAGCCTCCCAGTCTCAAGTGATTCTCCCGCCTCAGCTTCCCGAGAGGCTGGGACTACAAGCACTTGCCACCACGCCTGGCTAATTTTTGTGTTTTTTTGTAGAGACAGGGCCTCGCTGTGTTGCCTGGGCTGGTCTCAAACTCCTGGGCTTAGGTGATCCGCCCACTCCCAGAGTGGATGAGCCACCGCACTTGGTCCCTTTTTGTTTTTTTTAAGTCTCACAAAAGTGAAGCATTCTGGTAAAGCTGAAGAGGTTGGACAGAGCCAAGTAAGGAAGGCAAAGATGCACTGTGAGATGGGTGGCTTTGGGCACAGCTTCCCTGAGGCTGGTGATGTGCATTGAGTATCTGAGAGAGAGCAGACAAGTGTCAGGATGTTGAGGGGAAGGCTCAGTTGTATATATTTATTTACATATATATACACACATGTTTATATATGTTATATATATCTATGTGTGTTGTGTATAACATGTATATACTTCTGTATACATGTTATATATAACACATGTAATTAATATATATTTATATGTGTATATATATAAATATTTTGAACTCATAGATTTAAACATATTTGATGTGTTTATATCCATTGCAATTACCATCTTTCTCACAGCCAGCCTTGGGCTGACCTGCAGTAGAGGCAGTACTGAAGATATCTAGTGTGCAAGATCTGATAATAAGCACTTGATACAGGTTATTTCACTTAATTCCTATAATATCTCTGCAAGGTAGGTAGTAGTCATCCCAGTTATATAAGGCATTTGAAGCTCTGGTTAAGTTCCTTGCCCAAGGTCACACAGCCAGTAAGAGGCAGAGATTCAAGCACAAGTTTTTCTGAGTTGAAACTTTCTTTAACTGTCGGAATGTGAATGACAGCCAACTTGAGAAGGAGAGTAGATCTGGGACCAGAGAGGTCAGACAGACGTTGAAAGTCTGCGGTTAAAGTGTTAGTTGGGAGCGCTAGAAGTGTATTTATCTCCAGAGTCTATAAGGGGATAATCCAGTGCCAAAGTGGAAAGATTGCCCTGGGCCCAGGATACAGGGCACTGACTGGACCTGATAGCAGTGAGCCAGAAACCCAGACCCAAAAGGATTGGTTTATCAGGCCAAGCCACAGAGGTGGGATGGCAAGGCATTCTAACCCAGGACCCTGCAGATTACCAGTTACAAGTACATACACATTTGTATATATAAAATACTATGTAAAAATAAGTTGAGAGAACATTTCCCAAAGTGTTTACAGTGATTCTTATTCTGTTTTCTGTAATGAACAAATAATACTTAGGCATTTGCTTTTAAAGACTTTTCATTATTAAAATAACATAGATGGCCAGGCATAGTGGCTCACGCCTGTAATCCCAGCACTTTAGGAGGCCAAGGCGGGCGGATCACTTGAGGTGAGGAGTTTGAGACCAGCCTGGCCGACATGGTGAAACCCCATATCTACTAAAAATACAAAAAATTTAGCTGAGATCACGCCACTGAACTCCAGCTTGGGTGACAGAGCAAGACTTTGTCTCAAATAAATAAATAAATAATTAAAATAACAGACTCAGAAAATAGCATAAAACTGATGTACAATCTAATAACTTAGTATAAAGCAAAGCAACAGAACCATTATCTCCTTCCTCTTCCCGCAAGAATAACACTATCATGAATTCTATGGTAGTCATTTCCTTACTTTTCTTTGCAGTTTTATCATCCAAATGTATTTTATAAACATAGTTTAGTTTTGTTTGCCTGCCCTGTATGCATGTGTGTGTTTTAGGTTTCTTTTAATCTGTAGGTTTTCTCTATCTCTTTGTTCCCCTGCCCCCTAGCTGTCTGGTGAAGAAACTAGATCATTTGTCTTATAGTTGCCATCAGTTGAAAATTTTTTTTTTTTTTTTTGAGATGGAGTCTCACTCTTGTTGTCCAGGCTGGAGTGCAGTGGCATGATCTTGGCTCACTCCAACCTCCGCCTCCCAGGTTCAAGCAATTCTCCTGCCTCAGCCTCTCCAGTAGCTGGGATTACAGGCATGTGCCACCATGCCTGGCTAATTTTTGTATTTGTAGTAGAGATGGGGTTTCTCCGTGTTGGCCAGGCTGGTCTTGAACTCCTGACCTAAAGAGATCTGCCTGCCTTAGCCTCCCAAAGTGCCGGGATTACAGGCATGAACCACTGCGCCTGCCCCAGTTGAAATTTTCTTAATTGTATTCCCATGATGTAGTTTAACATTTTCCCCTGTCTCCTGTATTTCCTGATCATTGGTAATTGAATCTAGAGGTTTAATCAGTTTCAGGGTTGATTTTTGGAGAAACGACTACTTCCTACAGGGTGTTATATTCTTTATCAAGAAGCACATAATGTCTAATTGGTTCTCGTTTTGTGAACAGCAGTTGATGTGTAATCCCTAGATTCTTGATTCATTAATTAGATCCTCAATTCATCATTGCACAATGGTGTTATTCCAATTGTATATATATACATAAATATATTGTATATATGTATATTGTATATATTTTGAACTCAGATTTAAACATATTTGATGTGTTTATATCCATTGCAATTGCCATCTTCAGTGATGCTCAAATTTTTCTGTCTTTGGATAATGAACTCCCTTCAAGTTGGTTCACAATTTAACAGAATCTTGTTTTAACAGAATTAATAGTCCTTGATAACTTCCTGCCAGCTGCTATGTTAAGATATCCCAGCCTTATCTTGTACATTTCCTGTCTGAGACCCACACTCAGTCAGTTCTCTAAAATGTTCTGGTTTCTTTGAATGAGAAGTGGTATTTCAGCACCACAGTCTGAATGCTAGAAGTACTCATTGCTGCTGGTTTGACCATTGTTTCTAGATCTCTTCAGTAGATAGAGCTAGGAAATATTTTCTATCTCTTTCTCTCTCTGTCTCCCTCTTCCTAATATGTGTTTGTATGTATATATAGATACCTGTATACGCACAGATTTTTTTTTGTTTTATCCTACATTATATATAAAACATACTCAGAAAACACTATCAGCACTGTCACCTACATGATGACTAAAAAGAATTTTTTTTGGGGGTAGAGATGGGGTGTCACTATGTTACCCAGGCTGATCTCAAATTACTGGGCTCAAATGATCCCCTCAGCCTCCCAAAGTGCTGGGATTGCAGGCATGAGCCACCATACCTGGCCAGAATTTTGTGTGTGTGTGTGTGTGTGTATGTATGTGGTAAGTATCATATATAATATGCATGTGTACATATGTATACATAGATACACACACATCTGTATAGATGTAGATAATGGATAGTCTGGACAGCAAGTAGAGAATGTTTACATTGTTTTCCCAGCAGTGTTGCTTTGTGCTTTATGTCTAGGGCCAGAAGTAGAGTCAGTACATGGCTAGCACAGAGGTCTAAGTACTTGTATATCCTTGAGAGGAGGAGGGCATAGATCTGGCCAGTGAGTTTTGGTGCAGCAAACAGAATGCCTGCTATGAGCAAGGCACGAGACTGGGTGCCTAACATACATACCCTTCCATGGTGCAAAATTGACAGTGAAGATGACTGTCCAATTTGAGTACAAATTATTAGCAACTTCAAAATAAGGACAAGGATAATACTTGAGGAGTATCTTAAGCAAGTCCTAACTGATGGGGTTTTTTTGTTGTTGTTGTTAATTGATGATGCCTTCAAGAAAAGCCAGTAGCAAAAAGCAATTTGTAGTGCTTGAGAATAAGAAGGAGTTCAGAGAGGATGCTAAAAAGCAGCTGGGGTGGGGAATGGAGGCCACATGTAGAGGAAAGTCAGCTAAGAAGGGTTTAGGGTTTCTCAGTACTCATGTGGTTATTAGAAAGAGAGCAGAAGAAAGGAGAGGGCTCTGTGCCACCCTGCCCTTTAAAGTCAACCAGTCCTTCAACAAAGCTGCTCAGATGTGACCCTTTTGGCACTGGACATGGTACCATCCTTTAGGTGCCTTGTAAGTAAATTCCTCCCAATAGGGTTGCTAAAGTAAGATGTTTAAGGATCATTACTGTCCATTCATTCATTCATTCATTTGTTCGGACAGAGTCTCGTTCTGTCACGCAGGCTGGAGTGCAGCAGCACAATACCGCTTCACTCCAACTTGGTCCTCTTGGACTCAAGCGATCCTCCCACCTCAGCCTCCTAAGTAGCTGGGACAACAGGTGCGCACCACCAAGCTCAGCTCATTTTTTTCTTTTCTTTTTTTTTTTTTTTTTGTAGAGGCGAGGTCTCGTCTTGTTGCCCAAGCTGGTCTGGAACTCCTGGGGCTCACGTGATTCTCCCACCTTAACCTCCCAAAGTTCTGGGGTTACAGACGTGAACCCCTGCTCCTAGCTGTCCTTTTAAATGGCTTTATTTGGAGTATAATTTATGTGCTATAATATTCATCCATTTTGAGTGTACAACTAAATTATTTTTAGTAAATTTATAGAGAACGTTTTCATCAGCCCAGAAAGTTCCTTTGTGCCCACTTGCAGTCAGTCTCCATCCCAACCCTAGGCAACTACTAGTCTACTTTTTGCCTCTACAGATTTGCTTTTTCTGAATATTTCACATGAATGGACCACATATCAGGTAGTTTTTTTTATATCTAGCTCTTTCACTTGGTATAATGTGTTTGAGATTCGTCCATATAAGTAGCATGTACTAGTGATTTGCTACTAACTTTTAAAATAACGTATATAAATGATCTGGTGTTTTGAGATCAGTTACAGTTTCATAATTTGCGCTTTCTAAAATACCTCCTTTATGTGACCAAACACGTTAACTTTTTCCTTTTTTCCCCAGGATTTGGTGGCTTTTGAACATCAGTGGACTAGCTTCTTCGCTAATTTTGACACAGAAATTCCTTTCCTGCTAGAACTTTCAGAATCTCAGGCGGGTGAGGTATGTAAGGGAAGGGTCAAAGAAGAGAAGAAAATGGTTAATTTATTTATTGTTTTAATTTTTTATTTAATTTTTTTCAAAATACAACACTATCAATTCTAATTTATCATTTCTTTAAGCTGTGTTGTATACCATAAAGAAGTTCCCCCCCATGCCAACCCTTTATAAAAAACTCTTTTTTTGTGTGCCGGCTTCTCCATTAAAAGTATTTTTGGCCGGGCGCGGTGGCTCAAGCTTGTAATCCCAGCACTTTGGGAGGCCGAGACGGGTGGATCGCGAGGTCAGGAGATCGAGACCAACCTAGCTAACACGGCGAAACCCCGTCTCTACTAAAAAATACAAAAAACTAGCCGGGTGAGTTGGCGGGCGCCTGTAGTCCCAGCTACTCGGGAGGCTGAGGCAGGAGAATGGCGTAAACCCGAGAGGCGGAGCTTGCAGTGAGCTGAGATCCGGCCACTGCACTACAGCCTGGGAGACAGAGCGAGACTCCGTCTCAAAAAAAAAAAAAGTATTTTTGCTTTGCAGTGTGGTGGTGCCAGGAATTCTGGGCACTGATTAATAGACGTAGGAATAATTCTCCACATGGGAGTAGCACACCTTTGTCAGTTTAACCTCCAGATAATGAATGCCAAGATGTCTTTCCAAGCAGATAATGCTAGTCAGCAGTTACCAGGCTCATGAGTAAACCTGAAGTATCTAGATTGACAGCCAAGACACAGGACAGCCTCAAAAACTAATCACCAGGAAGGATCCAAGGAACCCTTCTAAGCTTGCATTCTAGCCTTCTTGGGTACTCACTGCAGCCCTCAACTCTCTTGTGCTCCCCTGTGGCTCAGAGCAAACCCTCCTGCTGATGGTTTGGAGCCGGAATTAATCTTTGTTGTTACGCATTTTACCTTTACTTTTTTTTTTTTTTTTTTTTGAGATGGAGTCTCGCTCTGTCGCCCAGGCTGGAGTGCAGTGGCATGATCTCAGCTCACTGCAACCTCTTCCTTCCTCAGGATTCAAGCAATTCTCCTTCCTCAGCCTCCCAAGTAGTTGGGATTACTGGCACACACCACCATGTGCAGCTAATTTTTGTATTTTTAGTAGAGATGGGGTTTCACCGTGTTGGCCGGGCTGTTCTCGAGCTCCTGATCTCAAGTGATCACCCACCTCGGCCTCCCAGAGTGCTGGGTTTACAGGCATGAGCCATCGCACCCGGCTACCTTTACATATTTTATAAACCCCACAATACAATGCTCTTATTTTTCTTTAAACAATTACCTTTCTTAAAGATATTAAATAATGGGGAAAAAGTCTTACATATTTGCCCGTGTGTTGCTTCTGGTCCTTTTGGCTAAGGTCAAATGTAGTATATTTGCCCATGTTGTTGCTCTCTCTGGTGCTCTTCATTCCTTTGTGTAGACCCAGACTTCTCCTTGTCATCCTTTTCCTTGAAGGATGGTCTTTAATATTTTTTGTGGTATTAATCTTCTGATGGTTAATTATTTCAGCTTTTGAATGTCTGGAAAAAAATCTTTATTTCACCTTCATTTTTGAAATATATTTTTGCCATGTCTAAATTCTAGATTGACAGTTTTTACCTTTTGATACTCGAAAGATCTTGCTTCAGTGTCTTCTTGCTTGCATTATTTCTGTTGAGAAGTCCTTCATCCTAATCTTTGTACATACTGTAGTCTTTTATCCTAATTTCTGAATATAGCAGGCCTTTTTTTTTCCCCCCTCTGGCAACTTTTAAGATTTTCTCTTTATTACTGATTTTGAGTAGTTTGATTATGGTGTGTCTCGCTGTAGTTTTCTTCGTTTCTTGTGCTTGGATTTTGTTGAGCTTCTTAGGTCTGTAGATTTATAGTTTTCTTTAAGTTTGGAAAGTGTTCTCTCTTTATTCCTCAAACTTTTTTTCTGTTCCAAACCTCTCTTCTTTCCTTGAGGGACTCCATTAGCTTCTACATTAGACCACTTGAAGTTGTTCCACATCTCACTGATACCCTTTTCAGTTTTCAGGGTTCTTTTTCCTTTTTCTATTACTATGATTCTACGAGTGAAAGAGATTCCAAAAGGTATACTCAAGTGTCACTGTCGTTTCCTGTTACTCTTTTCTTATTGCCTTCTTCTTTCCACCCATTTTTCCCACTCCATTGACAGTAGGTAACAAACCTCTTGAGTTTCTCATTTATCTTTTCTATTTCATTTGCACAAATGAGCAAATATGTGTGCGTTTTCTCATATTGTTACCTTTCTAACATTGAAGAGTAGCATATAGTCATTTCCACTTGACAGTACGTCCTGGAACTCTCTCCCAGTCCTTTTTTTTTTCTTTGTTTTCTTAACGATGTAAACATATTCAAGTCAGTTCATTGAGATCTTCCTCATTCTTTGTTAGAATTCATAGTACTCCATTTTGTGGATTTGTCTTAATTTATTCAGCCTCTCTTGTGTGTGCACATACTGAGGTTGTTTCTAATATTTTGCCATTACAAACAGTCATAGTAAATAACTCAGCGCTTATGTATGTTCCTGTTGTTGGAGGTATATATACCTAGTGATGAGATTGCTGGGTCAAAAGGTAAGTGCGTATGTCATGTTGTTAGTTATTGCCAAATTCCCCTTCAGAAGGGTTTTACCAGTTTGCATTCCCACCAGCACTGTATGAACGCCTGTTGCTGCACAATTTCACCAATAGACTGTATTGTCATACTTTAAAAATTTTCAGTCTCACAGATGAAAAATAGTGTATCAGTATTGTTTTAATTTACATTTCTCTATTAGTAAGTTGAACATTCCCTCATATATTTGATGGCCATTTTATATGTTGTTTACGTGTTGTTTTTCCATTTTAATATTAGTACAGTATTATTAACAACTATAGAGCATAGGTTTTAGGAGGGTATTTTGTCTCCTGGTTTTTTTTTTTTTTTTTGAGATGGAGTGTCACTCTGTCGCCAGGCTGGAGTGCTGTGGCGCGATCTCGGCTCACTGCAACCTCCACCTCCCATGTCCTCTCGTTTTTAAAAGTTTGTTATATATTTGGGCTATTAGCATTTTGTCTCTAGTATATACTGCAGATACTTTTTCCATATTTATCAGTTGGTTTGTTTATAATTTTTTTTTTGCCATGCAAACGTTTTTCTTTTTATGTAAATTCATCTGCCTTTTCTTTTATTGCCTCTGAATTTTGAGTCATTATATAGGGAAAGGCTGTAATTGAAAGTCACCCTCTAGCGCTTGTATGGCTTGAATTTTACATTTAGATCCCTAATCCAAATGTAATTCATGGGAATATGTTGTGAGATATGGATCTACTTTTATTTTTTCCCTCAAATGATTACCAAGTTAGAATCCCAGCTATACAGTTCACTAGCTCTGTGACCTTGGACAAGTAAATTAACTTTTGTATCTTTGTCAACTTATCTCTAGAGGGGAAATAATGATAGAATGAAGCTCATAGGTTGTTATCAGGGTTGCTTGAGATGATAAGTGCCTATCACAGTCACATGGTAAGCCCACAATAAATTTTAAGTATTATGTTAATCTATAGTTTTTACAAATCAGTAAGACAAACATCAGAACTCCAATTGAGCCAGGTGTGGTGGCTCACGCCTGTAATCCCAGCGCTTTGGAGGCCAAGACGAGTGGATCACTTGAGGTCAGGAGTTCAAGACCAGCCTAACCAACACAGTGAAACGCCGTCTCTACTAAAAATACAAAATTAGCCGAGTGTGGTGATGCACGCCTGTAATCCCAGCTACTTGGGAGGCTAAGGCAGGAGAATTGCCTGAACCTGGGAGGCGAAGGTTGCAGTGAGCTGAAATCATGCTGTTGCGCTCCAGCCTGGGCAACAAGAGCAAAACTCCATCTCAATAAATAAATAAATAAATAAAATACTCTAATTGATAAATATCAGAGAATGTAAATAAACTGTTAACTAGGCCGGGCGCGGTGGCTGAAGCCTATAATGCCAGCACTTTGGGAGGCCAAGACGGGCGAATCACGAGGTCAGGAGATCGAGACCATCCTGGCTAACCCGGTAAAACCCCGTCTCTACTAAAAAATAAAAAAAAAAATTAGCTGGGTGAGGTGGCGGGCGCCTGTAGTCCCAGCTACTCGGGAGGCTGAGGCAGGAGAATGGCGTAAACCCAGGAGGCGGAGCTTGCAGTGAGCTGAGATCCGGCCACTGCACTCCAGCCTGGGCGACAGAGCGAGACTCCGTCTCAAAAAAATAAAAAATAAAAATAAAAAAAAAATAATAATAAAAAACTTAACTAATGAAGGGAAATCCAAATGGCCACTGAACATGTCTAAAATACTCTACTTCATTACAAAGCCAAGGGGTATAAAGAAGACAACAAACAGTGAGGTCCGATTTTTCATTTGTCAACTTGGCAAATATATTGAAACCATTTCATAGGCAGTGCTTATGAGGACACCATGAGACAGGCACACTCATATTGTAGGTAGACATGTACATGGATAGAACTTTCTTAAAGAACAATTTGGCAACATGGTTCTGCCTTTTTGTTCTGTGATTTCATTTCCAGATCTGCCTTAAGGAAATCATCAGAGCTGCAGATGAAATTCATCAAGTTCATTACATGAGAGGTGTTTGTGTGTGTGTGTATGTGTGTGTATTTTTTTCCATTATATTGAAGAATTAATAACAATATAAATTTCCATGAACAGAAGACTATTTAATAAAGTTTAGTGCAATCATATATTGTCTATGATGTACCATAGAGAAAAGATTTGAAGAAAATTTACCAAAATGTTAATAGTTTTTAGACATTATAGGTGGTTTTTATTGTCTTCTACAATGAACATATATTAATCAGAAAAAAAAACAGTAAATATTATTTAGTGGGATTAAAATTACTATTTGAATTTTTGGATCCTTTGGACATGAGAGCATGCGTGTTAAGTTTTGATTAGTGTTTAGCCTGACACTATGCATCCAAAAGCTGAGACTTACTTCATTGATTTCCCAGGAAACTTCCATCAGTATACTTCGAAATTCCTTGGATTCCTCCTCATTACTGATTTTAAATTAGCACAATAGTATATATTAATTTATTGGAAATGTAGAAAATTTTTTAAAAGTCTCCACATGATTAGCAACTTGGACCATAGATGGTGATTGGTCCAATTTTCTTTCAGTAGTTAAACACTGTAAATTAAAAGGATTTTTTCTTTATTTGCCTTTTGCAAGTTTTTGTCTTTTTTTCTTTTTTGGTATTACTTTGCCACTTACTCCTAAAATTCATATTGCTATTCACCATACACGTCTTTCTATGTTCTTATAGTAATCTACAAACAAACATCTCTCTCTTTCTGTAGCTTTCTCTCTCTGTCACACACGTACACACACAAACACACATACCCACCCACACACACACACACACTATGCACTCTCCTGAAGCATGTGTGTAGATACATATGTGAGGGGTTTTATGACTGTTTTACCAAATTGTGGTCTTAATATATACAATATTGGCTTCTTTTTAGCCATTCAGAAGTTATTTCAGTCATGGAATGATCTCTAGCCATATAACTGAAAACAGGTAAGTTTCTTTCTTGGGGAAGAAGGGTGAATGGTGATAGAGAAAATGGAGTTGGCAAGGGGGTTGGCTGTCGGGGTGCATTCAAGTTCAGAAGCTAGAGTCAGGAAAATATGGGTTGATTTTAGTCATCACAGGGTAAGAAATCTGTACTTTGTAAATGTGTCTGTTTCACTGCTTTCATTTTTATTTTATTATTTTATAGTAAACTAGCTTTTAAAACACTGTTGTCGGTCAGGTGCAGTGGCTCATGCCTGTAATCCCAGTACTTTGGGAGGCCGAGGTGGGCAGATCAGCTGAGGTCAGGAGTTTGAGACCAGGTTGACCAATATGATGAAACCCCATCTCTACTGAAAATACAAAAATAGCTGGGTGTGGTGGCATGTGCCTGTAATCCCAGCTACTCGGGAGACTGAAACAGGAGAATTGTTTGAACCCGGGAGGCAGAGGTTGCAGTGAGCTGAGATGGTGCCATTGCACTTCAGCCTGGGCAACAAGAATTAAACTCTGTCTCTAAATAAATAAATAAATCACTGTTGTCTGCTAAAATCTAAAGAAAGGAATTTTTAATTTCATTCCTGGCCCAGGAAAATGACAGGAAGCAAATGAAAATAAATAAATGGGACCTAATTAAATGAACATGCTTCTGCACAGCAATAGAAATAATCATCAGAGTACACAGACAGTCCTCAGAATGGGAGAAGCTATTTGCAAACTATGCATATGACATATGCATAGTCTGAGGGCTGGGCAGGGGAGCAACAGTGTCTTACAGGGAGTAAAAGGGATCAGATGTGAAAGTCCAGCCCCATGAAGAAGGTGGGTTCAGTGAGGGTTCGAAAGTGTTTCCTCCCACATCTCTTTTGTCATGATCAGCAGGAGATAACTTCCTCTGATGGATAGAGAGGACATCTCTTCTCTCTTTTCTTCCCCCATTTCCAATCCAATCTAATAGTGAAACAGAGTACCCTGGCTAGGACTCAGAGTCATATTTTTCTGCCCAAAGTGTCACCTCGCTTGAATTAAACTTAAGAAGAAAAATCAGCCATGCTTACTTTTAAAAGCCCTTGTTTGCCTGAAGTTTAAGGTAGTATTTTTAAGAGTAGTGAAAAGAAATGCAAAGAATTCTTTACATGACACACACTAAGGGCAATTTAGGAAGAAGATAGAGGATAGAGTCATCAAATATTCACTGAGAACGTACGACATACCAATCAAGAGAGATTCATGGTTTAAAAAAAGGAAGCAAATGTGATTACTGCCCTCAAAGTTTATAGGGTAGTGGAGAAAAAGACATTAATCACACAACTTAACAAAGAAATATGTTATTACCATCTCTGATTGGTGCCATGAAGGAGAAAAGAGCCTAGTACTTTGAAGCCCATCACCGGAGAGCCCAGCCCCCTCCAGGAGAGAGATGAACAATGAACAGAGGTAACTGGGAGTAGGAGGAAGAGCAGAGACCCTGAGACAAGAACATAAGGGACATCAAAGAAAATGATCTTGGCTGGAGTATTGAAGTTGGAGTTGAGTGGCCTTCCATGGAGCTGAGAAAGTTCACTAGATCATACAAGTTCTCTTTAGCCATGTTCAAGATTGTGGCCCTTCTCCAGAAAATAACATAAAGGCAGTAAATTGGCATGTTTAAAAGATTATCGCCGGGTGCGGTGGCTCAAGCCTGTAATCCCAGCACTTTGGGAGGCCGAGACGGGCGGATCACAAGGTCAGGAGATCGAGACCATCCTGGCTAACACGGTGAAACCCCGTCTCTACTAAAATACAAAAAACTAGCCGGGCGAGGTGGCGGCGCCTGTAGTCCCAGCTACTCAGGAGGCTGAGGCAGGAGAATGGCGTGAACCCGGGAGGCGGAGCTTGCAGTGAGCTGAGATCTGGCCACTGCACTCCAGCCTGGGTGACAGAGCGAGACTTCGTCTCAAAAAAAAAAAAAAAAAAAAAAAATTATCATCACTACAATGTAGAGAATAGGAGGGCAAGAGTGGAAACAGGGAAACAGTGAGGAAGTGTTGCAGTTGTCCAGGGAAGAAATGATGGCAGCATGGACTAAGGTTGTGGCCATGAAGATGGAAGAAAATGGTTAAGCAGGAAGGCTTTTGGGGAGGTTGATTATATCTGGAGGGAGAGGAAGCAGAAGTCCAGGAGGCCTTTCAGATGGCTGGGTTCCTGAGTGGATTGTGATGCCATTTATTTCCTGCAAGAACTGGAAGGGGAGGAGACATAGGGAACATAATCACAGAGGAGAGGAGGGAGCAGCAAGCTGCGGGTAAACCCTGAGACTATTTGGAGACCAGGTGGAAGAGGAGGATGACTGACTGGGGAGACTGAGGGGAAACAGTTCTTGCAGTGGAGGGTAGAGGGAGTCAAGTGCTTCTCAGAGACCAATGAAGGAAGGAAGACCTGAAGACCATCTGTTGGATTTGCTGTATGCTACATGAAAGTCACTTGGTGACTTTGGCAAGAACTCTCTGGATGAAATGACTGAGGAGGCTGCTTAGAGTGGGCTGAGGAGTGAGCAGAAAGTAGGGGAAAGTAGGGGAAAGGAAAAGTAGGGGAGAGGAAAAGTTCGGCCAAGAGGACAGAGAGGAAGGGGGTGGGTACAGAGTCAGGTATGTGTGGTATTGAGAAAATTTGCAACCCTCCTGTGCTCCTTCCCTATTGAAAGTTACTCAGGAATTGATGACTGCTCTATTGTCTGTCTAGTGCAAGTATCATAACTGTCATTCCTTAAGACTCATTTCTATTAAAATTATATTTTATAATACCTGAGTTTTGCTCTATCACTCTATCATGGACAGCAAACTTATGGAACTTATTCCTCAAAAAGTGGGACATGCTGAAAATACAAACCTAGCTTGAGTTATGTCCCTAAATGTTAACTGATCCCTATGGGTCAGTAGGGAGACAACTGGCATCCCTTTCCAACCAGCCAAGGACATTTGGTCGACTGTACTGACTGACTGCTTTGCTAAGGCTGCAGGTGTCGCCCAGAAAAGCCTGAGGACTTATTAAGGTCATGGAAGGTTGCCTTGGCCAGGAACTCTTTTCTAATCACATGTTTTTGACTTCGCTCTCTAGTCCTAATCGGCAGCCATTTGTTCTCTTTGGTAATCACTCCACACGAGAAAACCTGAATGCTGGCAACTTTAACTTCCCTTCTGAAGGACACCTGGTACGAAGCACTGGTCCTGGTGGGAGCTTTGCCAAGCACATGGTAAGTGACTGGACTGCCTGGTGCTTGATTAGTTTTATTGTGGGGGTGGGGTGGGTGGGGGGAGCTAGACAAAGGAACCTTTTCCAGTTAGTGTGTTGATTTAACCCTGAACTTGAAGTTGTTTTAGAGTGAAAAGAAGTGATTAGAAACTGTGTGTACTTTTTTCTATAGGTACTAGGTATGATTTGAAAACATCATATTTAATTTTGAAATATTTGAAGGAAAAACGTTAAGAATATAGTGTCACAAACCAGTCTTTAAGTTGTCAGAGTAGTATTGTCAATAGAATTTTTAAAATTCAAAATAATTTGAGGATAGTTATTCCAAGCCTAAGTTTGTTTCGCCTTGACTGTTACATTTAAGGACAGAAACCAATCTTGATGATCATTGTTTATTGAGAGTGCCAGAGAGAAGATTTTTGCATTTGGTGGCAGATTGTCTGCCACATTCTTTTAAAGAAAATATTAGACCTGAATATAAGACTCTAATGACTCTGAAAGTCTGTGCTATCTCAGTGGAATTTTAAGTATTTTCAAAATGTCTCTGGCAGTCAGGAAAGCTGTGGTTAGTGGGTACTGTTTTTTTTGTTTGTTTGTTTATTTTTTGAGACAGGGTCTCTGTCACCCAGGCTAGAGTGCAGTGGCACAGCCTTGGCTCACTGCAACCTTGACCTCCCAGGTTCAGGTGATCCTCCCACCTCAGTCTCCTGAATAGTTGGGACCACAGGCACATGCCACTGTAACCTTCCTGTCTTCCCTAGGGGAGGGGGAAATAGCTAAGAAACACCTTTGATAGTCACAGCCTGGAGACACAGGCCCACTAAAAGACTGAGATTTAACCGTAAAATCATGGAATGTTTCCCTCCCCCATTACCTTAGCACAAGTCTACAATATAAATAGGGGGTTACTGCTGACAGAGCTGCAAGGTACAGTCCATCTAAGGTGGAGTTCACAGGGAACCCAAAGAAGAAAAATGGGGAGGAAAAATAGAAGAATGCTAGAGGGATTTGAAGTCCCTGGCACCTACAGCTTCAAAAAACATTAAACAGAACCCAACTCCCAGCTAGATTAACATAAAATCCCACATTAAAAGTCTGTTTCTTCAGTTCCTGTTACCTGATACATCATTTTTGGCTTTCAACAAAAAATTACAAAGCATGCTAAAAAGCAAGAAAAAACACTATTTGAAGAGACAGTGCAACCATCAGAACCAGACCCAGATATGACTCATATTTTATAATATACAGATTATTAAAAATATGATTAATGTTAAAGGCTCTATGGAAAACATAGGCAACATGTAAGAAGAGATGAATAACGTAAGCAGGAAGGTGGAAACTTGAAGATAGAATCAAAAGGAAATGCTAGGATTTAAAAGCACTGTAATAGAAACGAAGCATGCCTTTAATGGGCTTATCAGTAGAGCAGACATATCCAGAGAAGGAATCAGTAAGCGTGACATCAGTCAGTAGAAAATTCCTGAACAGGAGTGTGAAGAGAAGAAAACAATGAGGAAAAAGAAAATCATCTGAGAACCAGCTGGGCACAGTGGCTCACGCCTGTAATCCCAGCACTTTGGGAGGCCGAGGCGGGTGGATCGCCTGAGGTCAGGAGTTTGAGACCAGCCTGGCAGTGAGCCGAGATCATGCCATTGCACTCCAGCCTAGACAACAAGAGCAAAACTCTGTCTCAGAAAAAAAAAAAAAAAGAAATCATCCAAGAACCCTGGGACTATTTCAAAAGGTGTAATGTGCATGTATGGGAAATACCTGAAGAAGAAAAAGAAGGAAATGGAAGGAGTACTTGAAGTATTAATGGCCAAGAAATTTCCAAAATTCATGACAAAGGCACAAAACCACAGACCCAGGAAGCTTAGAGAACAACAAGCAGGGTAAATACCAGAATATATATGCTTAGATCTATCCTGTTCAAACTTCAGAAGATCAAAGACAAAGAGAAAAACTCTTAAGAAGCCAAAGCGGGAAATAAAACACCCTACCTATAGAGAGGAACAAGGATAAAAGTTCCAGTGGACTTCTTATCAGAAACCATACAAACAAGAAAAGAGTGAAATGATATTTTAAAGCGTTGAATGAAAAAACACACCAACCAAACCACATTTTATATCAACAAAATTATCCTTCAAAAGAAAAGGGAAGAAACAAAAGAGAAATGCTTTCTCTTTTGTTTTGTGAGAGTCTGTGGGACTGTCACAAAAAACCCACAAAACAAAAAATTTTTAAATTTATCAGCTAGCAGATCTGGGCCCTGTAAGAAATGTTAAGTTTGTTCCTTATGTATGTGATGTATGTGTGTATATATTTACATATTTTAATTTTATATAATTATATGTTATATATAATATAATATGTACGATATGTAATATATGTATCTAGAACCTGGATACCACATACATAAAGAAAGGAAGAGCATCAAAGAAGGAATAAATGAAGATAAAATGAAATATTTTGGCCGGGCGCAGTGGTTCAAGCCTGTAATCCCAGCACTTTGGGAGGCCAAGACGGGCGGATCACGAGGTCAGGAGATCGAGACCATCCTGGCTAACACGGTGAAACCCCGTCTCTACTAAAAATACAAAAAACTAGCCGGGCAAGGTGGCGGGCGCCTGTAGTCCCAGCTACTCGGGAGGCTGAGGGAGGAGAATGGCGTGAACCCAGGAGGCGGAGCTTGCAGTGAGCTGAGATCCGGCCACTGCACTCCAGCCTGGGCGACAGAGCGAGACTCCGTCTCAAAAAAAAAAAAAAAAAATTATATTTCTTATTATTCCTTATTCTTATTTTTCTTATTCCTTATTCATGTAATAGTAACAGTATATAAGTGATTACAGCATATAGATAAGTGAGTGGCAGCAATATAATAAGGCACAGGAGGGAGGACATAGGAGTACTCTGATACAAGTTTTATGCACTACACACAAAGTGATAGAGTGTAATTTGAAGGTGGACTTAGATTAGCTATTAATTTATCATACTCCAGGGAAACCACTAAACATGTCCAGGTTTCAATTGAAAAATTACTAGAGCTCTCAAATTCAGTGAGAAAAGACAGTCATCAGTGCCAGCACTAACAGAACACAGATGTGAGAATTAACTGACAAGGATTTTAGAGCAACCATCATAAGAATACTTAACGAGGTCAGGAGATCAAGACCATCCTAGCTAACATGGTGAAACCTGGTCTCTACTAAAAATACCAAAAAAAAAAAAAAAAAAAAAAAAAAAAAAAAATAGCTAGGCATGGTGGCATGTGCCTGGAGTTCCAGCTACTCCGGAGGCTGAGGCAGGAGAATTGCTTGAACTTGGAAGGCAGAGGTTGCAGTAAGCCAAGATCACGCCACTACACTCCGGCCTGGGCAACAGAGTGAGACTCCGTCTCAAAAAAAAAAACCACTTCAGTGAGCAACTACAAATACTCCTGAGTAAATGATAGAAAGTTTCAGCAAAGAAATAAAAGATGTGTAGAAAAACCAAATCAAGGCCAGACGCGGTGACTCATGCCTGTAATCCCACAACTTTGAGAAGCCGAGGCGGGCAGATCATGAGGTCAGGAAATCGAGACCATCCTGGTTAACATGGTGAAACCCCGTCTCTGCTAAATATACAAAAAATTAGCCAGGCCTGGTGGCAGGCTCCTGTAGTCCCCAGCTACTCGGGAGGCTGAGGCAGGAGAATGGCGTGAACCCTGGGAAGTGGAGCTTGCAGTGAGCCGAGATCGCGCCATTGCACTCCAGCCTGGGCGACAGAGTGAGACTCCGTCTCAAAAAAAAAAAAAAGAAAAGAAAACCAAATTGAGATTTTAGAGTAAAAATAGACCAGGCTCAGTGACTCACACCTTTAATCTCAGCACTTTGGGAGGCCAAAGCAGGTGGATTACATGAGGTCAGGAGTTCAAGACCAGCCTGGCCAACATGGCGAAACCCCGTCTCTACTAAAAATACAAAAATTAGCCAGGCATGGTGGCAGGCGCTTGTAAAATCCCAGCTACTTGGGAGGTTGAGGCGGGAGAATCACTTGAACGTGGGTGGCAGAGGCTGCAGTGAGCCGAGATTGCACCATTGCACTCTAGCCTGGGAGACAAGAGCAAAACTCCATCTCAAAAATAAATAAATAAATAACAGATTAGTCAAAGTTAAAAACTCAGTGAATGGGCTCAATGGCAAAACGGAAATGAGAGAATAAAGAATCAATGAACTTGAAGATAGAACAATAGAAATCATCCATCTGAACAACAGAAAATAGACTGAAAAGAAAAACTGAATAGAACCTCAGAGAGCTGTGGGACTCTCACAAAAAGCCAAATATTCATATTGGAGTACCAGAAGGAGAGGAGAACGAGGATGGTACTTAAAAAATGAAGAAATAAAGGTTGAAATTCCCCCAAATTTGGCAAAAGAAAACCCCCACAAAACTATGGATCTACAAAATCAAGAAGCTAAGTGAACCTTAAACAGGATTAAACCCCAAAATACCCACACCAATAAATACCAAAGTCAAATTGTTGAAAACTACAGACAAAAAATCTTTTTTTAAAAAAATGGGGTCGGTCTCTGTCACCCAGGCTGGAATGCAGTGGCTCAATCTTGACTCACTGCAACCTCCGCCTCCTGGCCTCAGCCTCTTAGCCTCTTAAGTAGCTGGGACTACAGGTGTGCGCCACCATGCCTGGCTAATTTTTGTATCTTTTGTAGAGACGGGGTTTTGCCATGTTGGCCAGGCTGGTCTTGAACTCCTGACCTCAAGTGATGCGCCTGCCTTGGCCTCTCAAAGTGCTGAGATTACAGGCATGTGCCACCACGCTTAGCCTGAACAAAAAGTCTTGAAAACAACCAGAAAGAAGTAACACCTTACCCATAGTGGGAAGACAATTTTTTTTTTTTTTTTGAGACAGAGTTTTGCTCTTGTCACCCAGACTGGAGTGCAGTGGCGTGATCTCGGCTCACTGCAACGTCCGCCTCCCGGGTTCAAGCTATTCTCCTGCGTCAGCCTCCCAAGGAGTTGGGATTACAGGCGCCCACCACCACGTGGCTGATTTTTGTATTTTTAGTAGAGACGGGGTTTCACTATGTTGGCCAGGCTGGTCTTGAACTTCTGACCTCAGATGATCCACCCACCTTGGCCTCCCAAAGTGCTAGGATTACAGGCGTGAGCCACCATGCCCGGCTGACAATTTTTAAGTGAAAGTTGTATTTCTTTCTCATCAGTAACCATAAAGGCCAGAAGGAAGTGACACCTATATTTCAAATATTGAAAGAGAAGAATTGTCAACCTAGAAATCTGTATCTAATAAAAATATCCTTCTAGAATTAAGGGAAAATCAAGACATTCACAGATGAAGGAAAACTATAAGAATTGGTTGCTGGAAGACCTACCTAAAAGAATAACTTAAAGAAATTTGGTCTAAACAGAGAGGAAATGATAAAAGAAGGAATCTTGGAACATCAGGAAGGGAAGAGAACATAATGATCAAGGCAATGTACCACTGAATTGTATACTTTAAAATGGTTTTATCTCAAAAGTTGCCAAAAAAATAAAAATAAAAAACCACCCAGTGCATATTCACATTATAGATTGTTATTATACAAGCAATTTCTGCTCTCAGGTCTGTTTCACTCCAAAGCCAAAAAGTTTTCACTCATTATTTCAGTAATCCTTGTTGAATGTCTAGTAAATGTCAGTCACTGTGCTAGATGAAGGGAGAGTCATGATCTTTGCCTTTGACGATCCCATGGACTTGAAAACTCCAGGGAAAGCCAGCTAGGAAATGTTTGGACCCAAACACATTGCTTCCTTTTTCCTTCTGAGTTGTGAATTCCTTATCATCCTGGGCTGACTGAGAGCCAGCTAGGAAATGTTTGGAGCAATAATTTAGATGTCCAACACCAAATGCTGGTGAGGCTATGGAACAACAGGAACTCTTACTTATTGCCGGTGGGAATGCAAAAAGATACAGCCACTTTGGAAGACAGTTTGGCATTTCCTTACAAAACTAAATACAGTCTTACCATAAGATCCAGCAATTTCGCTCCTTGGTATTTACCCAAAAAATTAAAAACTTAGGTCCACACAAAAACCTGCATGTGGATATTTACAATTACCAAAACTTAGAAGCAACCAAGATGTCTTTCAGTAAGTGAATGGATGCTATTCAGCGATAAAAAGAAAAGAGCGGTCAAGCCACAGAAAGACATGGAAGCACCAGGATTCTGATGTCTGTACTGAGTGGACAAAGAAACTATTCATTTAGAGAGGGAACACTGAGGAGAGTCAGATTGGATGTGTTTGAAGTTCACTTTAGATAGTGAATTTGAAATGACTGTGAGACACCCAAATAGAGCTGAGGCGGCAGTGGTTAGATACATAAGTCTAGGGTCACAAGGATTAGTCTTGTCTGGAAGTAAACATTTGAGCATTCCCTTGGTATGAAGGGGGTAATTAAAACCAAGGCTGTGGATAGGATTATCTGGATATATATTGTTATTTATTTATTTCAAAATCTTCCTTTAAATACAAGGATAGGTACCTTTAGACCAGACATCCAGTGAAGCTGTCTTGAGGTTCTTCTTATTTTTTTTATAGTCTTCCAGGAAAGCTCACAATTGATTCAGCCTGACTTAAAATGTTTTTAAGAGTCGTGCTCTATGACACCAAGGTTTAGACTCTTAACCAGTTACTACTTTAACTGCTTAAGAAAATCCAAAGTTCTTCCCTGAGAAAAATGTTGACTCTTTGTATAGATCCCATTCTACTGGCCAACACCTGTGCTGGTGTGTTGATCTTCTGACTGAAATAGACTTCAGATTCATGTACTCAAGTGTACACAACTGAAAAAGAACTATGCCCCTTCAAATCTGGGGTTTAAACCATATGACTTGAACTCAATGCATAGCACAAACACTTGGCACCTTTTAAAAAAAAACCTTTAATAAGGGAAAATTTGGAGATCCAAGGAACATGTTTTAATTGAGGAAATATGTTAGCCAGCAATTAGAAATACTTCCTTGAGTTTTCATTCATTGTCATGGCAATATTGATCATATTCACTATTAGTGAATTTTTTTATAGGTTAGTTAGAATAAGTTCTTATTTCCAGTCTGTAACTTGGATTCACAATATTACAGAAAAATGCCATGAATTCTAGTGTTGTTATCTTAAACAATTGAGTAAAATAGAAGGAATGAATCTTTGTGTTGTATTTAGCTATTTTTGTATATTGTACTTATTAATGTTCCTTTAGCTCGGTGGTAGTATTTTTGCATTTTATACCTATTATTCTAGGAACCCTCATGAGATGTTGGATTTTCAGAAGAGGAAAGGACATCTATTTTATCTCTGTATCAATGAACATCTTAACAGGGAAGAAGAATAAAAATGTGAAAACCTAGAATAACTTATTTTCTCTCCCTCAGGGGCTGTGTACAGAGATGAAATACAAATGGAGGTGGGGATGTGGATAGCACCCTCCTCTCCTGAATTTGGAGCTGCCCCACACCTCTGCCTGTCATGTCAGCCAGGGTCTTCATGGTGAAAACTCTGGACTGAGTATTGACAGTCAAAACCCAAACACCTTGCTTCCTTTGTCCTTCTGAGTCATGAATCCCTTAGCATCCCTGGGCTGACTGAGTATCCAACAGCACCCTCACAATATAGCCAAAGTTTAAACCAGACATACACACGCACACGCACCAAAAGATACCTTTGGAAAAACAGTTAAAGATCATCTTTTCCCCTATGTCTTTAAAAAATAATAAATCAGTTTTGTAGAAGAAAATTTATTTCTGGCCGGGTGTAGTGGCTCACGCCTGTAATCTCAGCACTTTGGGAGGCCAAGGCAGGCAGATCACATGAGGTCAGGAGTTCGAGACCAGCCCAGCCAACATGGGGCAAAACGCTGTCTCTAACTAAAAATACAAAAAAAAAAAAAAAAAAATGAGCTGGGTGGCGATGGCACGTGCCTCTTAGTCCCAGCTGCTGAGGGAGGCGGAGGCAAGAGACTCTCGTTGAGAGCGCTGGGAGGGGTGGAGGTTGCAATGACTCAGATTAACACTGCACTCCATCCTAGGTGACAGAGTAAGACTGGTGTCTCAAAAAAAAAAAAATTTATTTCCATTAACTCTGAATACTTTTTTTGTTTCAGCTAGTAGCATGCATAAGTTATTGGGGCCCCTTTTTTTATTTTTATTTTTCTGATCATCCAGGTAGCCCCAGTGCGTCTCCACCAAAGGAGCGCTCTTGCTATGTTCAAGACATACTTTTTTGGAGGCTACCATGGTTCCTTACTTGGGTAAGTCCCTGTAAGTTGTCATCCTCATCAGCTTATCTAATGAATTAGTTCTCTCCCGTGAACTTAGAAGTTGATTAAGCAAAATTCCACTACTTGCTGGAAGCTCATATAGCCCAATTTTGTGGCCCTCGCAGCGTCCCTCTCTGATTACTTCTGGAGCTATTAATGGTGTCTAACACACATTTCTCAGCAGAATGTGTTTCAAGAGAACATGATTGGTTGGCAGGCCTACGTTACAGCGTCTAACCATCGATATACACCCTTTGCTAGGTGTCACCAGGGGAGGCCCAAGATGAGATAAGACCTAATTTAAGCTAGCAGAGTAGGACCAGACATGGTGGCCACGCCGTGTAATCTCAGCACTTTGGGAGGTCACAGGCAGGCCAGATCACTTGTAGTCAGAAGTTTGATACCGGAAGTCTGGCCAACACATGGCCGAACTCCATTCCTCTACTGAAAATACAAAATTAAAGGCCAGGCGTTGCACACACCTGTAGTTTCTCAGCTACTGGCAGGAAGCCTGAGGCACCATAATGTGCTTGACCCGGAGGCTGGAGGTTGCAGTGAGCCAAGATTGAGTCCACTGCACTCCCCGCAGCCTGGGCAGCAGAGTGAAGGACTCGCTGTCTACAACAACAACAAAAAAGGGCAGGAGGTGGGCCGGCACAGTGGCTGCACACCTGTAATCCCAGCACTTTGGGAATGGCTGAGGCGGGTGGATCACAAGGTCAGGAGATCGAGAGCCGGATCCTAGCTAACACAGTGAAACCCCGTCTCTACTAAAAATACCTAAAAAAATTAGCCAGGCGTGGAGTGGCACGTGTAGTCCCCGCGCCTACTTGGGAGGCTGAGGGCAGAGAATGGTGTGAACCGTGGGAGTGTGGGAGCTTGGCAGTGAGCGTGAGATTAAGGCACTGCACTCAGCCTGGGCAACAGAGTGAGACTCCATCCTCCAAAAAAAAAAAGCACAGGAGATAGGGGTCTGGGCATGAATTTGGATGACAAGGGCCAGGTGGCGCCACTCAACTGTTCTTGTGAGGAAAGTTGAGAAAAGGGCCGTAATAAAAGAGAGTGCTTAGGAGCTAAGAGCATGCTGTGGGAGCCTCCAGAAAGGCTGGGCTGGCTGGGGCTGCCTGGCTTACTAGGGTAACCAGGGAAGTTGCAAGGGGTATCACAAAGACACATGGAAAAGAACCTGCAGGAATGAATGCAGGTCTGCAGCAGTTGCTACACAGAAGGAGAGAATCACATCAGGAACCATATTTTTAGTTCTGGATGATGTTAAATAAGCCAGGAAAGCCTCTGGAAAGAAGCATAACTTGGTCAGGTTACGTAAGGAGATACAAGCAGAGAGGGTAGAACGTGAGTCCGTTACTTGATGCCTCGAAGTTAAAAAATTAAAATAAAACAAAAACCTTGCCAGAACCTAACGATTGCACATATCTCCCTGGTATTTAGTGTGTGGCTGAGTGGGTGTAAAGTGGGGAAAAGTGAAGATCCAGAAGGGCTATTGGGGAGTGTCCAGGTTCCACTGGTTGTTGGGATTTGTCACTGGTGTTTAACTTAAAAGAAAAAAATAGGCCTGGGCGTGGTGTGCTCTGGCACCTGTAATCCTAGCACTATTGGGAGGCGAGGTTGGCTGTGGTGATCAACCTGAGGATCAGGTGTGTCTAAGACCCAGCTTGGCCAACATGGTGAAACCCCACTCTACTGAAAATACAAAAATTTAGTGGGGCATGGTGGCGTGCACGTCTATAATGCCCAGGCTAGCTCAGGAGGCCCCTGAGGCAGGGATATTGCTGAGACGCCCGGGAGAACGGAGGTTTCAGTGAGCCGAGATTACACCACTACACTCCCAGTCTGTGACAGGCTAAACTGTGTCTCAAAAAAAAAAAAAAAAAAAAAAAAGAAATGTTGTTCTTGACAATGCCTTTCAGGTAAATTAAGCATTTCTAGCTTCCTTGTTAAGTGTTTGCATATCCTGTGCTCTTGTCACATTCTTAGTGGGCCTCTTTCACAGGTGGTGACAGCAAGCTGCCCAAGAAAACTGAACAAATGTAAGTCTTCATATTTTATTTTTTCTTTCTCAAAGTCGAGTTACTCAGTTGTGACTATCCTGTGTACTTCCTTTTGAGATCAACAGTGATTAAGACATCTGCTTTTGCTGGGTGTGGTGGCGTGCACTGTAATCCCAACATTTTGGGAAGCTGAGGTGGGAGGATCACTTGAGACCAGGAATTCGAGACAAGCCTGAGCAACATAAGCAGACTCTGTCTCTGCAGAAAATAAAAAATTAGTCAGGCATGGTGGTGCACACCTGTGGTCCCAGCTACTCGGGAGGCTAAGTTGGGAGGATCACTTAAGCCTGGGAGGTCAAGATTTCAGTGAGCTATGATTGATTGTACCACTGCACTCTTGGCAACAGAGGGATACTGTGTAAAAAAAAAAAAAAAGACATCTGGTTTATGGCATGAACATTACTGTGTTGTTTCCAAAGTTTCTCTCAGCTTGGATTTCAGGCCAGAGAACCCTGCCAGCTTTACCATCTGCTCTTCTCTCTAGACCTCAGAGACTTCCTACCTGCACACCCATGCATTTATATTATGTAACTCCCCTTGATATGTTTTCTACATAATGCATTTTTAAGTTAAGGGCTTTTCTAAGAATAAACCATCCTGAAATCCATTGGGAGAATCTTGTGAAACCCCAACTGGTCTGAAGAGTGTTTTTCTCTGGATTTGACACTTAAGCCTGTGGAACATAGTGAGAGGGTGTGAACACTGGCTGTGCAACCTGAGAAAGGGCCTACCTACTGTTGACTTCTCTTCTTTCACATACAGCAGGAAACCAGACAGAAAATTAGTGCTGAAACTATTAAATTCAAAAAAGCATTCTCCTTCAGCTATATGGACATAATAAAATTTTATTATTACCTAATTAAATACTGCAACTTAACTTGGTAGGGTCTAGATCAGCACTTCCCTATGACCAGCAGTGAGAGGCTACAAAAGATCATCTAAGGATCTCTTTAAAATATAGGTTCTCCAGGACCAATCCCAAGATTACAATCAGAATTACTAGGGCAGGGCCCACAAAGTTGTACTGGGAAAAATATAATAGAAGAAATATAATCATACTACAGAAAATATGAAATTAGAGAAAAATTAAGATCAGCTATAATTCCTCCTGTCTGGCACTACCCATTAGTATCTTATTGTATATATTTCTGGGACTGAGCATAGTGGCTCACCTGAAATCCCAGGACTGTGGGGGGCCAAGGTGGGCAGATGGCTTGAGCCCAGGAATTCGAGACTAGCCTGGGAAATCTTACGGAACTCTGTCTCTACAAAAATTAACTGGACATAGTGGCACGCACCGGTATTCCCAGCTACTTGGGAGACTAAGGTGGGAGGATCATCTGAGCCTGGGAAGGTCAAGGTTGCAGTGAGCTGAGGTCACACCACTACACTGCAGCCTGGGTGACAGAGTGAGTCCCTGTCTCAAAAATGTGTGTGTGTGGCCATGCGCGGTGGCTCACACCTGTAATCCCAGCACTTTGGGAGCCCTAGGCGGGTGGATCACATGAGGTCAGGAGTTTGAGACCAGCCTGGCCAACGTGGCAAAACCCAATCTCTACTAAAAATACAAAAATTAGGCAGGTGTAGTGGCATATGCCTGTAATCCCAGCTACTCAGGAGGCTGAGGCAGGAGAATTGCTTGAACCCATGATACAGAGGTTGCAGTGAGCCGAGATAGTGCCACTGCACTCTAGCCTGGGCGACAGAGCAAGAGTCTGTCTCAAAAAAAAGAAAATGTGTGTGTGTGTACGTGTATATATGTGTATGTATATGTATGTATCTTTCTGGGCTTTTAAAAAAATGATTAAGCTGTAGTCATACGTGTATATAGTTCTTTTGTGGGTTTCCTTTCCTTAGCAACAAGTTAACCATTTCCTCAAGTGTTGGTGGGTGTTGTAGTCTTACCTTGTGCCTGCTTGTACTGCTGTGCCAGCGCTGCTTAGCCACTGTTCTGGATACTTACGCTAGACCCTTAAACATTTTACCTAAACCAAATCCATTGATCCCCATGTCAGGGACTGGTATTGAGTGGTAACTGGGTGCACATTGGAAGATTTGCCAAATCACAGATCCAATGGAACATGTGGATTCAAGTGAAAGTGACAACAGAGGCCGGGTGCAGTGGTTTATGCCTGTAATCCCAGCACTTTGGGAGGCCAAGGCAGGTGGATCACAAGGTTAGGATTTCAAAACCAGCCTGGCCAAGGTAGTCAAACCCCACCTCTACTAAAAATACAAAAATTAGCCAGGCACCGTGGCAGGAGCCTGTAAGATCCCAGCTACTCGGGAGGCTGAGGCAGGAAAATCGCTTGAACCTGGGAGGCGGAGGTTGCAGTAAGCTGAGATCGCACCACTGTACTCTAGCCTGGGTGACAGAGCAAGACTCCGTCTCAAAAAAGAAAAAAAAAGTGACAACAGAGCCATGCAGGCTTTTTAATTTTATGGGTCAGCGGTCATGTGGCTTGTGTATTGAACTCCTGAGTAAGGATCAGTATAGGAGAAGACCAAGCAAGGGGAAGGCCTGACCAATGTTGGTACTGAGTGATGTTTGAATCAGCTGAGGAGAGGGATATCTTTACATGTCTTTGGGTTTGGCATTTTTAAAACTGCACCCTAGGGTCAAAGTGTAGAGGATTCTGGTCTCACCTGGAAGGAGCCGAGCTCATTCACATCTCTCTGCTAGGCCCCTTCCAGGGTATACCCTCTCCCTGTTCTTTTTTCTTCAACTCAACCCTAACCTCTACCTACATTGCGGAGGTGTGGTGCAGGAGCCAAGAAGGAAATTGAAGGAGATGGCAATGTGATGTGGCACAGTGGAAAAGCACCAGGCTGAGAGCAGATCTAAGTTTGGGTCAGCCTTGAATTTTCTATGACTTAATAGACAACTTATTCCACTTCCAGAGGCCCTTGTTGCTTATTCTGTGTAAGATGAGAGGATTAGACCAATTATTTCTGTGTTTTTTCCCACTTTTGAACTCCTATCATCTTCCTTTACCTGTTAAAAGATTCTTATGGGCTTAAAAATAGACATATTTTTAGGTGAGACCTTGTCAGTTCCTTGCCAGGTGCCTCTCTTGGCCTTTCAGGGCCCCTTGGATGAGCCCTTAAAATAGACATATTTTAGGTGAGACCTTGTTATTTCCTTGCCAGGTGCCTCTCTTGGCCTTTCAGGACCCCTTGGATCAGCCCCTTCTCTTCACAAGTGTCCTAAGAAGAGCCTGCACCTCCTTCCTCCAAGGCAGTGATTCTCAACCAAGGGAATTTCTATTGTAGCTCCCTCCACCATCTTTCCCCACTCCCAGGAACATTTGTCAGGGTCTGGAGAAATTTTTGATTATCACAACTGGAATGCTACCAAACATCTAGTGGGTAGGGATGCTGGTTAGCAGCCAGAGGTGCTGCTGAACATCCTACAATGCACAGGACAAACCCCACAGCAAAGAATTATCCAGCCGTAAATGCCAAAGTGGAAAAACCACCTTAGGTGGTTCCCTAAATGAACCAGACTGGTTTTTCTGGAGACCTTCGTGGCAGTCCAGTCTGGCAGAGAAAAACCCAGCCCCTCCTCAGTCTGGTCATCTCTCTTCCACCCTGAGGTCTCCTACCCAGTGTTTCCAGTAATAGACCAGCCTTCAGCAGGTCTAGTGAAAAGACTATATGAAACTACAGTGTGGTTGGTCCCTGGAAAAGTAGCAAGTGGGTATGATAACACTGAAGGGATTCCTGGTCTGTAGGTAGCTGCTTCTGCACATAGAGGAGTCAAGGAGTCTACACAGTTTTTGTCTGTTTGATTACAAACAGGGAGGGGCAGTCTCGAGCAGAATTCAGAGGAGCCGACTTTCCTTAAGGTGATAACAAAAGCAAAGTATAAGTCAAACCAGGCATATGACTTTTTTTTTTTGAAGCAAGGTCCCACTCTGTCACCCAGGCTGGAGTGCAGTGACACAATCTTGGCTCACTGTAACCTCTTCTGCCTCCCAGGCTCAAGTGATCCTCCAGCCTTAGACTCCCAAATAGCTGAGACTACAGGCACATACCACCACGCCTGGATAATTTTATTTTTATTTATTTTTATTTTTTGTCAAGATGGGGTTTTGCCGTATTGCCCAGGGTGGTCTCAAATTCCTGGGCTCAAGCGATCTGCCCATCTCAGCCTCCCAAAGTGCTGGGATTACAAGCCTGAACGACTACCCCCAGCCCAGGCATGTGACTTTTAAAAGGTTCAGAAATCAGTGGGTTATATTTTTGCCTTTTCCATTCTGTTTAAAATCAGTTTCTTAGGGGTTGTCATTTGTGTGCATGCATCTTTTGACAAAAACCTCATGATGCTGTAATATTAACCATTATTTTTTGTTTTTGAAGTAGGCTGTTGTCCCAGATATATGCTGCTGTTATTGAGGCTGTTGTGGCTGGCATTGCATGCTATGCTAAAACTTCCAGTCTAACAAAGGTAATTTAAATACCATGTTTCTCTTCCAGTAGTTATTACTTTAATGTAAAACATTCTATCCATGTGTTTCTTCTTTGGACACCTTGTAGTACTCACTTTTGTGCGAGCTTGGGCCTCTTTGACACCAGGCAGAGCGAAGCCTTGAGAGCACTGAGCTTCTGCTGCCTGTGACTGTGCTGCTGTCGTCTTGTGGATGACAACTAATTGGTGCTTCTTTGTAGACATCTGGTTGTGTTAAGGAAAAATCATTCTGTAGCACATTGTTTTGTTGAATAGCTTAAACAAAAGGCTTTTAAAAACTAAAAAAAAAAAAAGCAACTATAGATTATTCTACTGTGAATTCTAATAAAGTTCAGTAAGTTTGATTTCCTATAACTCAGTGTTTAATAAAAACAGCTAAAGATTAGAAAATCTGACTTGCTTTTCCTAGACAAGCACATTTGTTCCCGTTCTCTGACCATTATCTTCCTTGCTGTTTTGCGGTTAACCTGCCCTGAGTTGGATTCCTATATCTGACCCAGTAAGGAGATGAGAAGAGTCAGCTTGATGCCTCCCAAATGCCAATAGGACCTTTTCTGAAGGAAGCCATTTGACATTGGAAAGGTTGTGTATGATGTAGATATCAGAGAGACTGTAGCTGTAGTCACCAGCTCCTTGCCATCTCCCCTCCTCACTGAACTTGTATCCCTGGTACTGACTCCAGATTTCTCAGCCCTTTAACCACTACATGCAGAAGGTTTATCCAAAGCAGTGGGGTGTCCTTCAATATCAGTTCTCACATCTTTGTTTTTTAACTGATCTTTTGTAACTCTTGCTATTTGGATATTCTTAGCATCTGGCTAAAACTCTGAGGGCAGAGGTTCCTTCTCTTCCTGCCGGGGAAGAGGGGAGGAGAAAGCACTTTTACAGACCTCTCATTCCGCTGCTGTCATCACAGCTGGTCACTTCTCTGGATCCATCACGTCAGGTTCCAGTGCACACCTGCCTGAATGCAGTTTTGTCCTGTGAACCTAGCCTGGAGAAAGCAGGCCCTTGTTTCCCTTAGCATGATGCTTTCACTTTATTCATGCCTACCAAGTAGTCACATAGACGGGAAGGGCACACTGGGGCATGGTGTGATCCTGGACAAGTGTTAGGAGGGCCCTTCCATCAGTGATGTACTTTCTCCTGCTGTGAAAGCTAATTGTCCCTGTCTTGTTATTATTTTACAGGCCAAGGAGGTAGCAGAGCAGACTCTGGGATCTGGGTTAGATTCCTTTGAGTTGATTCCGTTTAAGGCAGCCCTGCGGTAAGCAATGGCTGATATTTTTTATAAGGAATTTTTTTCTTTGTTTTTGAAAGATTCTTTTTTCCCTTATAACTCAGATTTCATCTCCGCTTTGAGAAATGTTTCAGTAAAATTTTAATGGGATATATGAAGGAGAGTCATTCATGATTCAGCCTTTACTTAGAAGCCAAAGAGCCAAAGATGCAGGAACTGTTTGAGAAAGTCACACACATGTTCTGAGGTTAGAATGCAAGGCAGATTAACACCAGCATCACAAGAGGCTTGACAAGCCTGGGTTCCAAGGCTAGAAAGGCAAAGCTGGGGACCTGAGTGGTGAGGTTTTTAGGGGCAGGGGGCCCTGGGCACAGGAAGATAGTCACTGCTTAGAATAAACTTGCACTGGGCCTCATCTGTCTCTTGAATGACAGAAATCCCTGAGCCTGCCATGTCTTGGGGTCTGCATGGTCTGAGAATCTGGTGATTTTTCCATCACATCTCCCAGCATGTCACGGTGGATCTCTTTGTAGTCTTTATCCATAGCTAAATCTTCATGAACCCAGTCCACTTAACCCACTGTTTCATGTGAGGACCATTGTGTGCACTTTTATACAAAGGATACAAAAGACAGCAATACTGGGGAATTTATTTAAGAATACTTTGGCCGGGCGCGGTGGCTCAAGCCTGTAATCCCAGCACTTTGGGAGGCCGAGATGGGCGGATCGCGAGGTCAGGAGATCGAGACCATCCTGGCTAACACGGTGAAACCCCGTCTCTACTAAAAAATACAAAAAAACTAGCCGGGCGAGGTGGCCGGTGACTGTAGTCCCAGCTACTCAGGAGGCTGAGACAGGAGAATGGCGTAAACCCAGGAGGCAGAGCTTGCAGTGAGCCGAGATCCAGCCACTGCACTCCAGCCTGGGCGACAGAGCGAGACTCCGTCTCAAAAAAAAAAAAAAAAAAGAATACTTCTAGGATATGTCCTGTGATGCCTCAGGTCTATGTCCCACATTTTCTTACATCTGCAGTCCTGGGTAATAAGTTGGAGTATTTGAAAGATTAGTCAATTAATTGTTCTAACAAGAAGAATTCTATTTCTGCAGCCCCACGAGTGGAAGAAAGCCAGAACTCTGTGGTGTAGGGCTTTAGACTTGCTTCAGGTCTTCTCTCCCCTGGGTCTTCTGGATCTTGCTGTCCTGGCCATGAAAGGGGAACGATAAAGGAAGTTTGTTCCCTTAAGACCTTGTGCTGCCCTGTACTATCTGTTTCTGGCCAACCTGAATTTGAGAACGCTCCTTCAATCTGCATCTGTGTGACTTTGGGCAAGATAGGGAACTGTCTGTATCTGCTTCTTCAACTACCCATCTTGTAAAGCGATTGGGCACATAGACGTTAGCTGCTGTCACCGTGAGGTGTTCTCTCTTACCATCAACATGGCTAGCATAGTCATTCTACTCCTCCTTTACTTGGGCCCTTGCCTAGGCCACTCAGCTTCCCCAGAGCAGGCCCCCCTAAGTCCCAAGGCCTCCTAGGCCTAGGTGTCTGCCCTAGTTGGAGAAAGGCACAAAGAGAAAACACCAGTTTCAATGAGAGAAGAGTCTCCTAGGCCAGTCTTCCACCTGGAGCCCCACCCCTTTCTCACCACAAAGATTACTTCACTGAGGGCGGGGCGCGATGGCTCACGCCTGTAATCCCAGCACTTTGGGAGGGCAAGACAGGCGATCACTTGAGGTCAGGAGTTCGAGACCATCCTGACCAACATGGCAAAACCCCCCCCTTCACTAAAAATGCAAAAATTAGCCAGGCGTGGTTTTACATACCTGTAGTCCTAGCTACTGGGGAGGCTGAGGCAGGAGAATTTCTTGAACCCAGGAGGTGGGTTGCAGTGAGTTGAGATCACACCACTGCACTCCGGCCTGGGTGACAGAACGAGACTCTGTCTCAAAAAAAAAAAAAGATTACTTCAGTGAGGACCCTCGGACTGCTTCAGATTAGCAGATTTCTTTCTCCCAAGACAGGAAGGAATGGAAGCCATGAATGCAGACAGGAATTAGTGTGTAGCTATCTAGTACTTGTTAATGCAAGAAATTACACTTACACAAGTTAGAGTAAGCCAAAACGGTTTTCTAGTTATTTCTCGGCTCTGAAGGCCTCACCCTGCCCCTGGCTCCACAACATTTAACTGTGAGTTGCAGAGACGTGGCCTCTGCTTGTGCTTAGAGCAGGGATGGAGGGTCACTCTCAGTCTGCAGTGAGCAGCAGTCCTCTCATGTCATTTTCTCCTGTTGTTGTCCAAGAGTCAAGACAGTCCTTAGGACTTGCACAGAGGCAGGGCTGTGATTAGAGTTAGACACTGACCCCATACCTGCTGGTGGTATAGGACCCTGGAGAAAGTATCTAAAATAGGATAAATCTGGGTAAAGCAAGGATGACACACACCTCACTGTGTGGCCTTGAGAATCCCAAGCAGTTACCCTGCACAGGTGTCTGGGGAGCAGGAGCAGACTGATTTTTCTTTTGTTTTGTTTTGTTTCTGGTCTACAGCTCCAAGATGGCTTTTCATATACATGCTGTGAATAATCAGGGAAGGTGCGTATATGATTGTGGTGTAACCTTATATGGAGCAAGTTTTAGGAAGATAAAGAGGGGGAAGGCTGCTGACATGAGTGGTTTTCTCATGCTTCCACACCTAGCAGCGACATCACTCCAGGGTTGGGCTTGGGCTGACTGCTCAGCTGAGCCCCTGTACCCTGCGTTCTTCCCACTGCAGAGCTGAGGGGCAGAGGTGGGGATGGACATACTCACCTTAGTGGCCCACATACCAATTCTACAAACATGCAACCCAGTGTTTTGAAAGGCCCTAAGAGCAATCCGAGTCTATGACATGTCATTACCAAGTTGAAAAAAGCGAACACTGTGAATTTAAGTACACTTAAAAACTCTTTAACATAGTCTTCCATCTCTTTCCTCTTCTAGAATTGTACCGCTGGACAGTGAAGATAGCTTATCCTTTGTGAAGACGGTAAGCAGAGTTGTCATGGGTCAGCTGTCTGGGAATGGCCTGTAGAGGGACATCTGTAAGTTGGGAGGTGGGAGTGGGTGGGGTCTTGGGCAGCCCACCCCACCTGAAGAAACTGATCTGCTCTCAGTCCTATCCGAGCCGTAGCAGTGGTGAGCCTGTGCTTACTGAGGGTACCCAGGTAGCTGTGCCAGGCCGACCCACATCTGTTCTCCCTTGCCTAGGCTTCCCTGGGGTCCAGAGTCTTAATTGAGGTGTTGGGAGGCACCTCTTTCTGGGTTATGAAGCCTTCCTACAGGTAGCTGAGATTGCTCTGACCTCGTGTCGAAATGTGAGTCCAGGACAAGCCTGCCTTGACTAACAGACTTAAGTTTTTCAGTGGCATCTTTGAGTTCCAAGACTTGCATTGATGTCCTTAATGGGAACCTAGAGTTGAAACCGGTCTTGACAGAATAGTGAGACCCCATGTCTAAAAAAAAATGTTTTTTAATTAGCCAGGTATGGTGGCATGCATCTGTAGCCTGAGCTCCTCAGGAGGCTAAGGCAGGAGGGTCACTTGAGTCCGGGAATTTGAGACTGCAGTGAGCTGTGATTGCATCACTGCACTCAAGCCTGGGTGACAGAGTGAGATTTAGTCTCAGAAAACAAACAAAAACCGGGAACCTGGGAAAATTAACTACAGCCCTGTACCACAAAAGGACATCTTGGTCAACAGTGGACTGCAGATACAACAGTGGTCCCATAATATCATAACGCTGTATTTTTACTCACCATTTCTATGTGTATATGTGCCTAAATACACAAATATTACCATTGTGTTATAATTGCCTACAGTATTCAGTATAGTAACATGCTGTACAGGTTTGTAGCCTAGGAGCAATAGACTACACCAGCTAGCCTAGGTGTATAGTAGGCTATACCATCTAGGTTTAATGTTCACACAGTGAATGTTCACACAAGTGAACTCTATAATGTTCACACAGTGATGAAATCAGCTAATGACACATTTCTCAGAATCTATCCCTGTCATTAAGTGATACATGACTATAATTATTTAAATGACCAGTTATCAACAGGGACCTGCGTCTGCCATGAGGTAGAGTAGTCAGAGCAATGTTTTCCAACCTGTGTGCTGGGGGGATGGTTTGGAGATGCACTGAGCTAATGGTCCCTGGGGTGGGATAGCATAGCCTGGGGGAGCCAGAGTTTCTAGGCCAGTTGCTCTCAGCCACAGGCTGAGTCCTCCGTTTACCCCAGAACATCCTGATGTGAAGAAGGTTGGCAAATGGTGCATGAGAGGGTGGTACATATCCAGCCAAGATTCTGTTTGTGGTGTGTGTTATATCTTGAGTCTGTTCTGTGACCACTGCCTGAACCTTAGTTCCAAAAAGCTTTGGTTCCAGGGAACTGGGTGGGCAGCTGTGGATAATTTGGTACAAGCACATCCCCATCACCATCACCTGTGGAAAAGTAACTCAGAAGTTCCTGTCAGTAGTGTTAACCCATCTACAGAGAATAGTACAACAAGGGTAATTTTTTTAAGGTTGTAATTTATGTTTTTGTAATGTTCCTGGTCCCCATCTGTCAACATTTTGTGTGGATGTTCTTTTAGAACTATTTCAGACTTTTTTGTGATATCAGTAAAACATTGGGAGATACTTTCTGATATTTAGGTGATCATACTTTATCTCCTTGTTAGACTTTAAAGTCTGACTTCTCTCCTGGGACTCTTACACAGTGCTTTGGAAGATGCTTTGCATAGTAGCAGGTGATTAGGAATCCAGTAAAATCATAGTCTTGCGTCAAGTATGCACAGCTAATGAGATAGGAAATAAGAAGCAGCAAGTTGATGCTTTCTGTCTACATTCTGTCCTCTTATCCAGAGATGAAGTTCTGTCTCCTCCCCAAAGCCTTCCCTGTTGATTTCTCCCTACTAGTATTCCTATAGTCCTTGCAGTTGCAGTTTGTACTACACAAATTAAGGAATAATTCAATCCTGATGTATCATATGATATCATAATGTGTCATATGATGACCTTTGTGTACGAATGCCCTTGTCTCTCCAGCTATACATTAAGATTTCCTGAAGACAGGCACCATACCATATTTTTTCTTTCCCTGTGCCACATGGTGGGAAGTACATAACAAGTGTCCAACAAATGCTACACGTTATCTTTTTAATATCCTCTTTTCCCTTCCTCAATATCAGTGACCAAATATGAACATGAAGGATCAGGAACCCAGAGGATCTGTCCACCTGATTGGTCTGGGAACCAAAGACATAGGATTGCCATTGTCACTTAAGAGGGACCATGTAGCTCAGGAGGGTTCTGTGTCTTCAGATGCTGGAAATCCTTTGAGACAGCTTTAGATAAACCTTCTAAAGTTAACTCAAATATAGAAGCCTACTTGTCTCTTTGATATATCCTATTATCATAATAATATGGAAAATTAAGGGCTTTGGCTTTAACTGTGGTTTTTTTCTTTTCAACCTTGTGCCCTCTTTAAGTTTTTATTTGAAAATTCAGCAATCCATTCAAGGGGCTCAGGTCTTTTGTCTGTGTCCTAAGGGGTGGGACAGGGGTCCCAGGCTAGAACGATAATATGTGAAAGTGGACTTAGTCTCAGGAGATCTGCACCAGCACCCACCGCTCACCGCTATTCAGGGTAGGATGGGACAGGTCCTTGTGCTGCTTATCCCATGTCCCTCATCAGATCTTCCTGGTCATCCAAGACTCTAGCTCTAGCTAACATCATTTTCTCTTTCTTCTGCTGGCTTCTTCCCAGAATTGTTCATTTTCACTAGTTTTTACCTGATAAATTAGGGCTTTCTTACTGGACATTTGGGAGCTCTCTGAGTTGTTCTAATTTGGTTTCCGGGCTAGTGAAGCCTCTGCTTTTATTTATCTTGGCCATAAAAGTTTGAATAGCTTTCTTGCTTGTTTTTTTTTTTTTTTTTTTTGGAGACAGGGTCTTGCTCTGTTGCCCAGGCTGGAGTGCAGTGGCATGATCATAGATTACTGCAGCGTCAACCTCCTGGGCTCAAACAGTCCTCCTGCTTTAGCCACCTGAATAACTGAGACCACAGGCAGATGCCACCATGCCTGGCTATTTATTTATTTATTTATTTATTTATTTTTTGAGACAGAGTCTTGCTGTATTGCCCAGGCTGGAGTTTGGTGATGCAGTCTCAGCTCACTGCAACCTGCACCTCCCAGGTTCAAGCGATTCTCCTGCCTCAGCCTCCCAAGTAGCTGGGATTATAGGCATACACACCACCATGCCTGGCTAATATTTTTTTTGTATTTTAGTAGAGATGGGATTTCACCATGTTACCCAGGCTGGTCTCAAACTCATGGGCTCAAGTGATCCACCCGCCTCACCTCCCAAAGTGTTGGGATTACAGGCATGGTTAATCATGCCCAGTCTGATTTTTCTTTAGTAGAATGGGGATCTCACTGTGTTGTCCAGGTTGATCTCAAATTCCTGGGTTCCTTGAACTCCCAAGTTACTGGGATTACAGGCATGAGCCACTGTGCCTAGTCAGTATAAAGCAATTTGAGGGACTATATGGATACAAAGATACTTTCCTTATAGCCCAAGTGTGTCTCTGATCAGGGAGCAATTTCAGGGAAGCCCGGGTGATCCTAAAGTCACCTCCCAGTTCAAAGATGTATTTAGGATAACTCCAGTTTTCCCTAGAAACTCTTCAGTACTCTTTTGCCATGTTCCTTAGGCAGTATTTTGTGGTCTCGTTCTTATGGATTTCTCTCTGATGGTTTTGGGCTGGTAACTGATCGAACTGGTTTCTCATTTGATGCAGGCTTGTATGACCATCTATGACATTCCTGACTTGCTGGGAGGAAATGGTTGCTTAGGATCTGTGGTTTTCTCTGAATCATTTTTGACTTCTCAAATCTTAGTTAAAGAAAAGGGTAAGTATATGTGATCTTTAGAAAGCAAACCTTAAGCCTTTTTTTTTTTTTGGCAAAATAAGCTATAAACTAAGGCAAAAGACCAACAGTAAACTGGTAAAAATATTAGAACTTATCACAGCACTGCACTTCAGCCTCAGCAACACAGCGAGACCCTGTCTCAAAAAAAAAAAAAAAGGAATATTAATGATGAACAAAGGGTGTACATCCTAATTTATGAAGAACTCTTACAAATTAATAAGAAAAGATAAGCTACTGAATAGTAAAATGAGCAAAAAAAATGAACAGGCACTTCACAGACATGGAAAACAAAAAAGAGAGGAGGACTATGTATAAATGAAGATATGTAACCTCACTGGGAGTCAAGAAGAAGCAACTTGAAGGCTGGGCACAGTGGCTCATGCCTTAATCCCAGTACTTTGGGAGCCCAAGGTGGGCGAATCACTTGAGGTCAGGAGTTTGAGACCAGCCTGGCCAGCATGGTGAAACCCCATCTCTACTAAAAATACAAAAATTAGCCAGACATAATGGTGGGTGCCGGTAATCCCAGCTACTTGGGAGGCTGAGGCAGGAGAATTTGAACCTGGGAGGCGGAGGTTGCAGTGAGCTGAGATCGCACCACTGCACTCCAGCCTGGGTGACAGAGTGAGACTCTGTCTCAAAAAAAAAAAAATAGAAAAAACTGAAACAGTAATTAGGTATTATTTTTTTACCTGTTAAGTTGGCAAAATATTCTAAAGAATTACTATATTCTAAGGAATGAAAATATTCTAAAGAATGGTAGAATGAGCCTGATAGTAATTCTCTTTGATCTTTAATATGTATACCTGTACTATCTTGATAAAAGAATGTAATGGTAAAATGGACTAATTCCCAAAAGTTTTGTTTCTTGGTTTTTGGTTTGTTTTTTCTTTTTGAGACAGGGTCTTGCTCTGTCACCCAGGCTGGAGTGTGGTGGCATGATCTCGGCTCACTGCAACCTCCACCTCTTGGGCTCAAGTGATTCTCCCACCTCAGCCTCCCAAGTAGCAGGGACCACAGATGCTCCACCACGCTTGGCTAATTTTTCATATTTTTTGTAGAGACAGGGTTTTGCCATGTTGCCTGCAATCCCAACACTTTGGGAGGCCAGGGTTGGCAGGTCACCTGAGGTCAGGAGTTTGAGACCAGCCTGGCTAACATGACGAAATCCCGTCTCTACTAAAAATACAAAAATTAGCCCGGCATGGTGGCACACACTTGTAATCCCAGCTATTTGGGAGGCTGAGTCAGGAGAGTTGCTTGAACCTGCTAGGCAGAGGTTGCAGTGAGCCGAGATGGCGCCGCTGCACTCCAGCCTGAGTGACAGAGCGAGACTCTGTCTCAAAAAAAAAAAAAAAAAAAAAAAAAAGCCCTAACTCCTGAGAAGGGCATTTAGGGTCTAGGGCCTGTGAGGCAGGCTGACGTGGTAGGGGAGTAACTGGCATGTGTGTGGTCTTCCTGCAGATGGCACTGTTACCACAGAAACCCGCTCCATAGTCCTGACTGCTGCTGTACCCAGATTCTGCTCCTGGCTGGTTAGTGTCATTCATCAGGTAGAAGTGGACCTATGTGTGGAGAAATCAGGGTGAACATTTGAGGAAGAGCCTCTTTGTTGGGCCCCTGGTGGGATGTCAGATCCTGAACTAGCTGTTGTTCAGGAATGGAATTTTTTATCCCAGTCCTTTCTCTTTATACAAATGAACTTAATTTCGTTAACTCTCACAATCTTAGAAAACTTTCAAAAGAAAGGAACAAAGTCACATGGGTCACCGTTAAATTGTGAAAGGAAGAAATTAACAGCCTCATTTTACAGATGAGGAAACTGAGCTTATAAATTGAACGGCCCAGCCAAGGTCACACAGATCATGAGAAGTGGATCCCATGACTTGCTTCCCTGGTAGAGTGGTTGCTACAGAATTTTTACTGCAACATCTCTCTATTTGTAGAAAAGTCCCATCTTCTGCAGTGGGAGGCACTTGTTCTGAAACTGGGGCCTTGGAACGTAGGTGTGACAGCAATGAGTCTGCTAATGGGCTGAGTCCCTGCTTGAGAGTGCTCACATTCTGCTTCTACAGTTCCCACACAGACAGGGAAGACCGAGAGTTATCCTCTAATCTGAACGTGTTTCAATGAGAAGACATTCTCTGAAGATACTTTAATACATTCTCTTTGCTTCATCCCTAAAAACAGTTGTTTTTTTCTGAAGTGAAATATAGGTGGAGACTCACACATCCCCTCTGCTTGTCATAAGCTCATTAGCTGGACCTCAGGTCCTAGTGAGAGAGCCCACCATGGCCTTGGGCTCTGAGCCCTGGTGACCAGCAGACATCTCAGGTGTGTCAGGGCCTGAGAACACTGGACATGGACATGGTGAAAGACTGCCCAGCCAGTGTCCTGGGAATATCTGAACACAGTAGGGAGACCTAGCAGGGTTTTCCCTTGAAGTAGTCGACTGAAAATCTGCATTCATTTTGGACACAGGTAGAAGATAATGAAGTAAAATTGTCTGAGAAAACCCAGCAAGCAGTGAGGGTAAGCAGCCTTCTTATTTCAGTGTTAACATCATATCAAAAGATAACGTAAGCAATTCATAAAGGTATTAAAATACTTCATCTCACTACTAATATAAAGGATTTGCACTGTGTTGTCTTCACTTCCTATTTGCATTCCTCCCCTTCCCAGCAGAGCTTTCGAAATCACCATTTATGGGGGATACAACTAGAGGGATTCTTTATTCCATGAGGGCCTTTTGGTGTTTTTTTAAAAATCTCCCCGTAGTATTAAAAGTAGATCCCAGATTGGCCTAGACATGTAGAGCTGAGACATCAAGGCTTTAGGCCAAGGAGAAGCTGCCTCCGTTTTCACAAAGGAAATAAATCCACTGGAACATGAACAAGCATTGCAGGCTTTGATGCCTGGACTCAGAGAGAATCTTAATGTTCTTTTTCTCAGCACAAATCAAGGATGCCAGTAACCTGCCAAAGAGCCAGACAATGCCAAAGGCCATGGAATACATTGGGCATGTCTGAGCCTGACTCAGCTTTGTAGATGGACATATTTGGGCAGGACTTTTGATTCTGTGAATATTTATGCTATAAATCACCTGTTCTTTTTTGGTTTTGTTTTGTTGTTGTTTTAAAGGGGATGAGTCTTTCCTGGGCACTTTCCTAACAGGAGGAGAAGGAGCATATCTTTATTCCAGCAATCTACAGTCCTGGCCTGAGGAAGGTAAGGAGCTATGACTTTAATGTTCTTGGCCATGTCTGGGTCCCTCATTTGCAAATGGTAGCATGGGAGTTGTGATTAATAATACGTCTTCTATTTGAACATAATTGTGGTACAGAAATGTTTTCCTACAGCTTTTCTCTCTTGACCCACCCACTTTGTAGATGAGGAAATTTATGCTAGGAGGGGCTGATCACAGAACTGTACCTGGTCCTTTTGTTGCTGCCTGAGGTTAGTTAGCTCTCCGAGTGGGCTAGGGCAGCAGCATTTCCAGAAATAGAATTTGTGGACCTAAACAGAATCTGGATTCATTTATCTTGCTGTGTAACAAATTACCACAAATTTACTAGCTTAAAACAACACCCTCTTATTATCTCACAGTTCTCCAGGTCAGAAGTTCAGGCAGGCTTGGCTGGACCCAGATCTCTTGAGGTCAAAATCAAGGCATCAAGCAGACTAGACTCTTATCTAGAGCCTCTGGGGAAGAATCTTCTCCCAATCTCAGCCAGGATGTTGGTTCCTTTCACTTGTAGTACTGAGGTCCCCGTTTTGTTGCTGATTGTCAAACAGGGATCCTCTCAGCTCCTCCTCCCAGAAGTCCTTGCCCTTGTGACCTCCTCCATCTCAGCTATAAAGAACCTTCTTGTATTGAATCTCTCTCACACTTGGAGTCTCTCTAATTATTCTTTGCTATCAGCATCTTAAGTTTTTGCCTATCCCAGTCCACCCTCTGGCCCCCATAATTCATGTCCCTGGTTACCTCCTACCAAGGGTCTCATCCCATTGTGGCTACAGGTCAAAGTCCTAAATCTCATGGGCTTAAATATCCGAAATCTCATGATCAAGATCATCTAAGTCCCATGGTAAATGAGGCTTGGGAGAGTAATCTGTCTACAGCTCCTGACCATAGTTCCTCTCCGTGTCTGTGGACCTACGAAAGTAAAGAGGCAAGTCATCTGCCCGCAGCCCTCCCAACATACAAGGTGAGACTGGCATAGACTTCAGGTTCACAAAGAGGAAAAACAGAAGGTAAAAAGGAGTCACCAGCCCAAGGCAGCTTTGAAGTCCAGCTGGGCAGACTTCAGTTCCTTGATTAGGTTTCAAGGCCTGGGAATAATTCTGGCTCTCAGCTCTGCCTCGGTGCTCTTGGTTCTACCCTGTTTGCTCTTGGTTTGCTCTGGGCTCATGGCTCCACCCTTTGGGCTTGTGGCTACACTGCTGTCATCCTTCCTTTTTCAGTGAAAGGTAGCACCTTGTTTGTAGCTGAGTAGTTTTATCAGCCTGCCTCTTGCCAGTAGAATTTTGAGGGTCCAACAGTCTCCTTCAATTTTATACTTTCTCTGTCCCTTTCAATCCAAACTGGCAGTGTTTCTGCTCATATAAAATCCTGAAAAACCTTGTTGGTCTTGCATGGATTTTACAGGGATTTACTGCAAGTTCCTCTTTGGCTTCCTCAAAATAACATTTTCTTATGAGTCCTATTCTTTCCCTGTTGAATATAGCCTTTATGTGAAGGAGGAGTTCTGACTTACTCTACAAATTCCTCAACCTCTACTAAGCAAATCCCTTTTCTGGATGATTTGTTCTTGTTGAAAATATTCTGTCCGGCGGCAAATTCCTGTCCCTGTTCTCAGACCACTGCTTCAGCTTCTGCCCCTTCATTCACACAGAAGACAAAGCACAAGGAGTTCTGGTTTTCTGTCCACATACTGCTGGAGTGGCAGTGGCATTTGTTATCACATCTGTCCCTGCATTTCTGCCTCTCCGGATCCTAGTGCAGAGAACCCGGGAGTTAGGAACATTTGCTGAAGGCAGGGAGTGTGTGGTAATACTACCAGCCTTGAGGCAAGATTGCATAGTGTTTTAAAAGCAGATTGTAGGCACAACACAGAGGTGGTTTGTGCTCTGTCATCCTTGAGCCAATTATAATATTTAGCAGGGATATTTGCCAAAATTAGTTTGCACCTTCTTAGCAAAGGGCCTTGTTAGAAAAATAGTCTTGCATTGTACTGAGTTATCCAACAAGATTCAGTGTATCCTAAGGTCTCTGTGCAAGAATAAAGGCACAGCCAGGGATTTCTGGAGCCTTATTAGTCATAGTCTTTTGAAAACTTAAATTTTAAACTTTCTTCGTTCCTGAGGAGAATCTAGTTTAAATTAGGAGATGGTTTTCTGAGGCAGGGAAATTAAATAGAAGCAGAGAATTTAAACAGGAGTCTCCCCTTCCTGTGGATAAGCGTTTGACCACTTTGGGATTCAGGTCAGAAGCTGATGTAAGTTTTGTGGGGCTTGAAGTTTATACCATTTGGGGACTCTCTTAAGGAAAATACTACAAAATGATTAGGGCTCTTCTTAGGGCCTTAGAAGGGGGCTTGGGCAGGTAAGGGGTCCTGAAGTTCAATTGTCTTTAATGTCTTTATAAATCTGCCTTTACTTGGGACTGTGATGAGCTTGAAATTTATCTGTTCCCATCCCCTGAAGATTATCTTCAGCTCCTCAGGATGCATTATCTTGATTGATCTTCATATCCTGAGTCCCATAGAAGGTGAAAACTTGCCTGATGTTGTACAAGTTGTTATTTTTTCCATGCCTTTTTTTTTTTTTTTAAGCTCCCTCACCCTGACTGAGATGTAGTACAAGTTAATGGCAGCATCTAGAGGGTAGTCCAGGTCTGGAGAATAGTACAGGTCTTCTGATTTTTCACCCAGCAATTACTTACAGATGAAAAGAATAGTACTTCCTGGCAGGGTACGGTGGCTCATGCCTGTAATCCCAGAACTTTGGGAGGCCAAGGCAGGCGGATCACCTGAAGTCAGGAGTTTGAGACCAGCCTGACCAACATGGAGAAACCCCGTCTGTACTAAAACTACAAAATTAGCCAGGCGTGGTGGCGCGTGCCTGTAATCCCAGTGACTCGGGAGGCCGAGGAAGGAGAATCGTTTGAACCTGAGAGGCAGAGGTTGTGGTGAGCGGAGATTATGCCATTGCACTCCAGCCTGGGCAACAAGAGTGAAACTCTGTCTCAAAAAAAGAAAAAGAAAAGAATAGTACTTCCTTTACCTTGAAGTTTTTTCAGCTCTAGAACTATTTCTGTTCACCAGTTAGTGGCGTCGGCTATTACAAGATGTCTTGCTTTTCAGCTTTCCATTCATTCATGTCCTTCATGTGCCCTTCTCCTCCCCGCCCTGCTGTCTGTGGCCAGGCAGGCTGCCCAGTACCTAATCCTCAGGAACCTGCTTTAGAGTTTTGCCACACATGCCCATATCCCCAGACAATATCTTGTTTTGAACTTAATACAGATAGAATCATACTGTAGACATGCTTTTTTTGCTCGATATTCCTAGGATTCATCCAGTTTGTTGTATGTAAGCCATATAGCTTACTCATTTTCATGGCCCTATAGTATTCATTTTTGCTAGCATGCGCTATCATTTTGACTCTTGGTGAACATGTGGGTTTTTTTATAGTTTTTGTGCTAGGTGCAGTGGCTTGTGCCTATAATCCCAGCTTCTCAGAGGCTGAAGCGGGAGGATTACTTGAAGCTAGGAGTTCAAGACCAGCCTGGGCAACAGAGTGAGACTCTTGTTTCTACAAAATAATTTTTTTAATTAGCCAGCATCTGTAATCCCAGCACTTTGGGAGGCTGAAGCAGGAGGATTGCTTGAGTCCAACAGTTCAAGACCAGCGAGACCCCATCTCTACCAAAACAAAAAAATTAGCCAGGCATGGTGGCATATTCCTATAGTCCCATATATTTGGAAGACTGAGACTGGAGAGTGACTTGAGCCCAGGAGTTCAAGGCTACAGTAAGCTATGATCTCACCACTGTACACCAATCTGGCTTACAGAGCAAGACCCTAACTCTAAAAAATAAATAAGTAAATATAGGCTTTTTTAGGTATTGCAGACTGTACTGTTATGAGCATTCTTGTGCATGTCTCTTGGTCCACATGGGCAAATGTTTCTGTCGGGTTGGAATGAGGAGTAAAAATTTGGAATTTTAATATGAACCCACATATGGCTTTTTTAAATGAGGCCAGACTGTTTTACAAATTGATTGTCCCGAATTATACTTCCAACAGCAGCATACAGGTATTTGAGTTTTTTCATATTCTGGCCAACACTTGCTGTTTTGCCAGTTTTGCCACTGTGGTGAGTGTGCGGTGCTGTATTATTAGGATTTTAATTTACATTTCTCTTATTATTAGTGAACCATCTTTATTTATTGGCCAAGCCATTATACTTCCCTTCCGTTAAATGCTTGTTCTTGTTTTTTGCTCATGTTTCTTTTAGATTGTCTTTTTCTTGTTTATTTTAGGAATTCCTTTTTTTTTCTTTCTTGAGACTAAGTGTCACTCTGTTGTCCAGGCTGGAGTGCAGTGGCGCAATCTCAGCTCACTGCAACCTCCACCTCCCAGGTTCAAGCAATTCTCATGCCTCAGCCTCCCAAGTAGCTGGGACTACAGGCGCGCAACAACATGCCCAGCTAATTTTTGTATTTTTAATAGAGATGGGGTTTCGCCATGTTGGCCAGGCTGGTTTTGAACTCCTGACCTCAGGTCATCTGCCCGTCTCAGCCTCTGAAAGTGCTGGGATTACAGTCGTGACCCACCGCGCCTGGCCTATTTTAGGAATTCTTTCTTTTCTCTCTTTCTCTTTCTCTCTCTCTCTCTCTCTCTCTCTCTCTCTCTCTCTCTCTAGTTCGTTTGTTCATTCGTCTTTTCTTGATGGAGTTTCACTCTTGTTGCCTGGGCTGGAGTGCAATGGCATGATCTCGGCTCACTGCAACCGCTGCCTCCCAGGTTTAAGCGATTCTCCTGCCTCAGCCTCCCAAGTAGCTGGGATTACAGACATGCACCACCATGCCTGGCTAATTCTGTATTTTTAGTAGAGGTAGGGTTCCTCTATGTTGGTCAGGCTGCTCTCGAACTCTCAACTTCAGGTGATCAGCCTGCCGCAGCCTCCCAAAGTTGTGCCTGGCCAGGAATTTTTTATAGATTTTTGATACTAATTATTTGTCAATTCAGTATATTGCAAATATTTTCTTTCACCTGGTGGCTTGTCTTATTTTATTTCTGATGCTTTTTAATGAATAAAAGTTCTTAATTTTAATGTAATCAAGATAATTAATCTTTTCCTATGTGATTCATGTATGTTAGATCTATTGAGGCTTTTTCTGTTGAATTATAAAATACAATTTTCAAAGAATCCACCTGGATTGCTCTTTGAAAGTGATATGAGATAGGAGTCTAATTTCACTTTTTAAATGTAGGTAGCCACCTGTCTCAGCAACAGTTATTGAAAAATCATTCTTTTCCCACTGATCGGCAGTGCCAGCTTTGTTATAAATCGAGTCTCTTTATGTGTGCGTCTATTCATAAGCCCTCTGTTCTGTTCCATTATTCAGTTTCTCCCTGAGAAAATACCACATTGTCTTATTTTAGATAGATAACATATTTCTATATGGTGTCTTAGTCCGCTTGGGATGCTGTAACAAAATACCACAGGCTGAGTGGATTAAACAGTAGAAATTTATTTCTCACAGTCTGGAGGCTGGGAAGTCCAGGTTCAAGGTGCTGGCAAGGGAGGTTTCATCCTGAGGCCTCTTCTCTTGACCAGTAGAGGCTGCCTGTTACTGTGTGCCCACATGACTCCTCCTCTGTGCATACGTGGTAGGGGCTAAGCTCTCTGGTAGCTCTTACAAGGGCACTACATCCCAATAGACCTTGCCACACATTCATGACCTCATCACATTCATGACCTCATCTAACCCCTATTTCCTTCCAAAAGCCCCATCTCCAGATAACATCACTTTTGGGGTTAAGGCTTCAACATTGGAATTTTGGAGAGGACACAAACATTCAGTCTCTAATGTGATAAGGCAAGTTTCCACCTTTTTTTTCTTCTTCAGGAGTATCTTGGCTGTTCTTAGCACTTTGCTCCAAGTTACTGACATTTTTGTGTTGGCTTTTCAGGATTTTCAGAAAACTTGTTGGGTTTTTTTTTTTTTTTTCTGAAATTGTGTTCAATTTAAAGATCACTTTGGAGAGAATTGTCATTTTTACCATGTCAAGTAAACCTGAGTTTTCCAGTTCGTGAATATGATGTGTATTTATGTCTTTTTAATGCCTATTAATATAGCATTATAATTTTCTCATTATTTTATATATTTTTTACTGTCAGAAATATCTTTTATGATTATACTTTTGATGCTTTATCTAGGATTATAATCCTAAATTATGGTAGAATTGCTGGTTATAGGATTAACTGTATTTAATATTCATATATTTGCTTGTATTCCTTAATCTTATTCTTTATTAATTCTAATAATCTAGATCCTTCAGAGTTTTACTTGTAGGCACTCATATCATCTGTGAATTATGATGGCTTTATTTCTTCCTTTCCAATTATTATATTTCTTTGTCTTGCCTTCACTGGCTCAGACCACTAGTACATCATGGAATAGGAGTAATGATAACAGGCATTCTTGTGTTATTCCTGTCTAGCAGAGAGAGCTTTACCGCTTCCTCTGCGTTTTGATACTTGTGAGTTTTTTTTTTTTTTGGTAGTTACCTTTATTGCAGTAAGAACATTCCCCTTTCATTACAAGTTTAATAAGTTTTTATCATGAATGTTTCTTGATTTTTATTAGTGCTTTTTTCCTGCACTTACAACTTTGTTCCTTTAATCTATTAACATAATAAACTACTATATTACTTGATTTTTTAAATGTTAATTCTACATTGTTGGGAAGAGCTAACTGGATCGTTATTTTTAGTATACTGCTAGACTCAGTTTGCTAATAGTTTCGTTTGCTAATAGTTTTGTTAGGATTATTACATCATAAATGGGATTAGCTGATTTTCCTTTTTTTGTATTGTAATTTCTGGTTTAGGGTCAGATTTTCTAGCCAAGGAGTATTCTCTTTTGTACTTCCTTACTGTGAAATATTATGTATGAGATTTGAATTATTTATTTTTTGACTCTTAGTACTTGCCTATGAAACACTGAAGGCATGATTTATTTTTTAAGGAAAGGTTTTAACTACTGATTTAGTTTCTTTAATGATTATGGAGTTAGTCAGGTTTTTAATTTCTACTTGATCAGTCTTGGAAACAGAATTTTCTAGGAATTTTTTTCCTTTTATCTAAGTTTTCAGATTTTGGTAAAAGAAAATTTTCAAATTTCTGTACTTTAAAGACATTGCCCCACCCCTGTCTTCTTACTTTTGTATTGTTTTTAAGCAGAAATCTGCTGCCATACTTATCTTTGTTTGCTTCTTTCTTTTTTTGTTTGTTTGTTTGTTTGTTTGTTTGTTTGTTTTTGAGGCAGAGTTCCACTCTTGTTGCCCAGGCTGGAGTGCAATGGCACAATCTCAGCTCATGGCAACCTCCACCTCCCGGGTTCAAGCAATTCTGCCTCAGCCTCCCGAGTAGCTGGGATTACAGGCATGTGCCACCACACCTGGCTAATTTTGTATTTTTAGTAGAGATGGGGTTTCTTCGTGTTGGTCAGGCTGGTCTTGAGCTCCCAACCTCAGGTGATCCACCTTCCTCAGCCTCCCAAAATTCTGGGGTTTCAGGAGTGAGCCACTGCGCCCGGCCTGTTTCTATGTAAGATATCCTTTTCCCCCAACTGCTTATCACTGATTTTAGGCAGTTTGGTTTTTAAAATTTTTTTTTCAGCAATTTGGTTTTGATGTGATTTGGTGTGGTTTTCTTCATGTTTTTTTTTGTTTGTTTTTTGTTTTAAGATGGAGTTTCACTTGCCACCCAGGTTGGAGTGCAGTGGCATAATCTTGGCTCACTGCAGCCTCCGCCCCCTGTGTTTAAGTGATTCTCCTGCCTTAGCCTCCCAAGTAACTGAGACTACAGGCACCCACCACCACACTCAGCCTGAATTTTTTGTGTTCTTAATAAAGACGGGGTTTCACCATGTTGACCAGGCTAGTCTCAAACTCCTGACCTCAGGTGATCCGCCCACCTCGGCCTCCCAAAGTACTGGGATTACAGGCATGAGCCACCGCACCAGCTTCTTCATGGTTTTTGTGCTTTGGATTTTTTTAGCTTCTTGGATGGATGAGTTTATAGTCTTCCTCAAATGCAGAAGCTTGTCAGCCATTTTTTTTTAAACGTTTCTCCCCTCCTCTTCAGGGATTCCCATTACATATGTATCGGGCTGCTTGAAGTTGGCCCACAGATCCCTGATGTTCCCTACTATTGTGATCAGGGTTTTTTCTCTTTGTGTTTTGTTTTGCATAGTTTCTACTTCTGTTTATTCTAATTTACTCACCTTTTCTTATGCATTGTCTACTGCCATTAATTTCATCCGGTGTATTTTTCTTCTTAGACATTGTATTTTTCATATTTAGAAGTTTGATTTGAATCTTTTTTATATCTTTTATGTCTCAAACTAATATGGTTCATTCTTTTCTCCAGCTTATTAAACGTGATATAGTTATATCTGTTTTAATAACTTTTTCTTATTTTATTATTATTTTTGAATAGAGATGGGGTCTCATTATGTTGTCCATGCTGATCTCAAACTCCTGGCCTCAAACAGTCCACCCATCTCAGCCTCCCAAAGTACTGGGATTACAGGCATGCACCCCTGTGCCCAACCAATAACTTTTTCTTCTAATCCTGTTACCTGGTCTTGCTTTTTAAAGCTTTATTAGGCAGGAAGCAGAGCAACATTTGACTTAGGATTAATTTTACCCCACTACTGTAGCAAAATCCTTTTCAGTACTCTACCCAATATCCCTGTGAAGTATGAGGTTTTCCTCTGTGGCTGATGAGAATGGGCAGAATTTCCATTGTGAGGGATGTATTGATGTTTGCTGTTTGACATATGAATATCCAGTTTTTGCAGCACCATTTGTTGAAAAGACTCTTCTTTCTCTTTTGAATTGTCTTTTCACCTTTGTTGAAAATCAGTAGACCATATATGCATGGGTTCTATTTCCTACAGGCATCAGTGAATGGTTGGTGCTTAGGCAGCTCCTTCACTCTCCCTATAGTGATTTACAGATTCCAGAGTGTTTTTACATTGGGCAGAAATTGTTAGCAATGCAGAGCAGGATCCTGGACCCACTGAAACATGGGACAGTGAATACATCCTGAGAACCCTGGGGACCAATCTGGCTTTCACCTTTGTGTGTTGTAGAGGCCCAGGCCAGTGGTGGTTTGCTCTCTGCTGCCATATTTCTGCACCCTCTCATGTGTTGTCTTGTGTCCACCTGAAGCTATTGAGGGACACTTTTTAAAAATTTCTTGAGAGGAAGTCTCACTCTGTCATCCAGGCTGGAGTGCAGTGGTGTGATCTTGGCTCACTGCAGCCTCTGCCTCCTGGGTTCAAGCAATTCTTGTGCCTCAGCCACTCAAGTAGGTGGATTACAGGCATATGGCACCACGCCTGGCTAATTTTTTTATTTTATATTATTATTATCATTATTTTAGTAAAGATGGAGTTTCACCATGTTGGCTAGGCTGGTCTTGATATCCAGGCCTCACGTGAAGCTCCCACCTCAGCCTCCCAAAGTGCTGGGATTACAGGCATGAGCCACTGCACCTGGCTGGAGGAACACTTTAAAAACGAAGGTTTTGGTCTGGCACGATGGCTCACACCTGTAATCCCAGCACTATGGGAGGCTGAGGCGGGCAGATCACCTGAGGTCAGGAGTTCGAGACCAGCCTGGCCAACATGATGAAACCCCATCTCTACTAAAAATACAAAAATTAGCCAGACCATGGTGGTGCGTGCCTGTAATCCCAGCTACTCGGGAAGCTGAGGCACGAGAATCACTTGAACCTGGGAGGCAGAGATTGCAGTGAGCCAAGATTGCACCACTACACTCCAGCCAGAGCAACAGAGTGAGACTGCATCTCAAAAAAAAAGTAAAGGTTTGTACAGCACTGAGCATGAGGGAACTGTTTGGCTGCCTGTTACTTGTAACCTGAATGTAACATGGGTTACATTCAGGAACAGAATGTCAAGAGAAGTAAGCAAGTCACAGAAGAATACATGATTAGGATTTCATTTATATAAAAACAAAAACAGACAAAACTAGGTAATACACAGTTTACAGATACATTCAAGTGTGGTAAAACCATCCAGAATTCAGGATGCTGTTCCCCCTTGGGTGGAAGAGAAGGACTGTCATTGAGGAAGGACATCCAGGGGGTTTCAATAGTGCTAGTAATGCTCAATTTCTTAGGCCCGGTGGTGAGTGCATAGATATTTGGGATTTGTTGTTGTTGCTTTGTTTTTTTTTTTTTTCTTTAAACCTTGTGTGTACATTTCACACACATTTATAGACATAGGATGAAAATCATCTAGCCATTGCATCATAAATTTCCCCAGCAGTGATAAATGTTCCCTCTTCCCATAGACTGGACTGTTGGAAGATTTTTATTTGTACAGCCAGTTTTCTGAAAAAGGAAAGCCAAATTCTTCACTGGCATTTGCTTGGTATCTTGGTTTACCCTGAGGGCTCATCCCTCTTTCGTTGAACTTCCAGGGATGCAGAGCTCAATCAAATGCAGAACCAAACTGCAGTCCTCCTGGTTTTGGGGCAGTAATGAGAAACTTCCTCTTATCCTGGATTTTCAGACTTATAGATTGGAGGAGAAAGGACAGAGCTCATCCACTAAGGACACCAAGGATGGCACAAAAAGTCAGGGAGATCTCCTCAGGAGTTGGCTGCCCTGGCCCCTGTGAACCCCTGCAAAGGCATGGCCCTCAGACCACTGTCTGACAGTCAAGAGTCCAGAGCAGATACCAGAAGGGTTATTGCTTCAAGCAGATTAGGATCTGAGACCAGAGCACAGGCACTGGGCCACCCAGTAAGTCACTTCACTTATCTCATGTGTGCTCTGAGAATAATGACAGAGTTACTGCTCACAGAGCCAGGCTGAGGGGCAGCTGCGATCACAGGACAGATCACAGGACAGTACTGAAATTAGATCCTGTTTACTGAGACCTTGCCTTGGCCCATGCCCCATAATGAGTGCTTTTCCAGCACTGTCTTGTGAATTTGTCTTCCTCTTTTCCATTTTGTTTTGAGGCTTTAGAGTCTAGTGGGAGAGGAAATGCTGGAGATGACCTCGCTCATCCTTTCCCGTCTTCCTATTGAGTAGATGGAATGTGCCAGCTTCTCCAATCTGTGCTTTTTTCTGGAAGCTTCAGGATTTTGAGGTTTGTCCAGGAGGCCTTTCGAGTAGCACCAGACTTGTTTCTGAAAAGGTTCACTTCAAAAGTACACAGGTAGAGAGGTACCCAGGACAGGGAAGGGTGCAGGTACTAAGCACTCAGCAGTAGGAGCAGTTTCTACCTCGTGATACCTGTGGACCCCTCGTATCTCTCTGGAAACAGTAAGTAGAGTCATCTTGTGGCAGGAGTTGGTGGGGTTGTGGTTTTAGGAGAGTGTTGAAGGTCTGGAATGAGCTCTGTAGGCTGATGGAAGGAGTGGGGAGACAGCAGTAAACAGGCTACGGGACAGCACTGTGGCCTGTTGTGGTTGAGGGAGCAGAGAAGGCACATCGTCAGATTCACCACAGCTGGGCTTTGGACAGGGGAGAATTGAAAGAAAAAAAGGCACGAGAGAAGTGAAGGGCACCAGCGTGGTATAGTGTCTTTGGCATCAGACAAACCTGTGTTCTATACCTGGCTCCACCACCAAGTAATACTGTGATTTTGGGGGAAATCTCTCTAAGCTTGAGTTTTCTCATCTGTCCTATGAGAAAAAACAATACCACCTCTTACAGTTGTGAAAACAGAAAACTATAGTGTATGACATGTGTGGTGCTTAGTAAATACTGCATGAAACCTGTTCCCATTCCTTTCTTTTAACAGAACAAAGATTAAAGGTAAGTCTTGTCCCAGAAGATCTGCCCTTGATGTGGATGAGAAGAATATCAGAAATTTCTGAGCAATAGGGGAAAATGCAAATACTGTGACTGTGAAAGCTCAGTGACATCAGAGGATGGAGTGTGGGGAGGGAGACAGCTAAAAGGGGGATGGGGTGCTGGAGTCAGAGAGTAGCTGCTGGGCTGGAGATTTCAGAAGTCACTCTGGGTGCAGCTTTACTGCTCTAAGAAGGAATGGAAGTGTTTGCATTGGAGGGGAAGACTGAGCACATTCAGGGTAATTTGAAATATGGCATGGTCAGGAGGGTAGTAGGTGTGAGCAGTAGAGCGAGGGTCTTGTGTCTCTAGAGGAATGAAAGTATCATGCTGTGGTGTTGGGGAGAATGGCCTGGGAGCAGCATGGAGGAACTTTGGGGTTGGTACAGGATGAGGCTGGGGCATGAGTAGCTTCCTTTTCAGAGGGCCTCAGAAAAAGGCAGTATGCATGGAAAGCCAGGCTACTTGTTGGAGAGTAGAGGTTTCCAGAGCTTGAACCTGGATAGTTGCTGGCTGTGGCTGCCACAGATTTTAAGGTTGGCTTGTCCCTCTGACTGGGCATCTGGTTCTTCCATGAGAGGCAGGTGCCAGTTCTTCTTGTACCTAAAAACCGCCTCCTTCTCCCTTCACTTCTCCTGTCTGCTGTGAACACATACTAACTAAGCCCCTCCCTTCCTTCTGAAACCTCACCTCCTCAGGAAGCCTTCAAAGCTTGCAGTCTCTAGATTCCTCGCCCAGGATGCGAATGCAACTCTCAGACTCTGGCCTTCGCTATTCTTGTCATTCCGATCTCCAGAGCTTTGCACTGCTTTTCTGGAGCTACAACTCAAGGAATCAGTCTCACTTATTTATCTCTTGACCTTTGCCTTGGCAATGAGGTCTTAATGACAATAAACTCAAACCTGTGCCTTGAGCTTTAAGAACTACTTCATCTCCTCTCTGTATGTAGAAACATGGAAAGAAAAGCTGTTATAGGAATGGAAGATTCAGCTTGGACCCACCCCAGAGAGCAGCTTCACCTGGGAGTCTTATGGGTGCTCTGGGTGCTGTTTTTGTGTCTCCAAAGCAAGCCCAGGCCCGGCATTAATCTTTGTCATCTTAGTTTTCCATCTTTTCCATGGTCTGCTCCCTAGGGCCTATACCGAGCTGCTGCATATGACCTTGACCATCCAGGACACAACAGCTCTCCTTAGACTTGAATCCTTGTTCCGAGCAACCCACATCCGTGTCCACCTGCCACCCATCTTGCTTTTGTGAACTACAGAAGAGCAACCCCCCAGTGTCTGTAGAACCTACTCATTACCTAACTCAAATGTTCCATTGCTGGGCACAGGGACCTTAAGCTCCCTTCACCAGTCTTCAGCTGAGAGTCGAGTGCTCCTTCTCAGGCCCTAAGTGAGGGATGTGGTCTCTCTAGGGCTGAGCCAGCTTCTGGCAAAGCAGAAGAAAGGAAAATCTGTAAACTCAGTAAATGGAGCAGATATACCCAAAGTCTTTTTTAGTGTGTTTCCCTGGAAGATACTCATAAGGGAATGTGAATTTTGCTTCTCCCCATTAGCTGATAGTTTATTCACTTGTTTTTCTAATTCTTATGCAGACTGCATCTGATGCCTCGTTTCCCTCTGAGGCTCTGGGAGGTTACTTTGGCTTCCTCAGAGCACAGGGCTCAGTATACAAATTGCATAACGTAATTGCTACTGATACTGGCCTGTAGTTACCACACTGCTGTGCAAGAGGACATTGGAATCTGACCCAGAGCACCCAGCCCTCCAGCTCTGACCAACTCTCTTTTCCTTCCAGGGAATGTTCATTTCTTCTCTAGTGGCCTTCTGTTTTCTCACTGTCGTCATGGAAGTATCATCATTTCCAAGGATCACATGAATTCCATTTCCTTCTATGATGGGGTAGGTGTTTTACTAGTCAGTGGCGTTTTTGGTCGGAAAGTTCCTCACACTTTTGAGGGGAAAACTAAATAACTCCTGTCTCCCCTCCACTACCACAGGGCAGTATGTCAGGAACCAGCACAGCCACTGAGGCAGTCAGGGAGGGAGGTTGTGGAGAGGCCTGGGCATTCTCAAGACACTTATGAGCCTCGTCAACCTCACTGCTCTGTAAAGGGCTTACCTAGAAAGGGCTTCTGGTCAGAAAGGCCAGCAGCTACCCATGCCCAATTCATTCACCATAAAGAGGACTATGACGCAGGCTGAGAAGGCCTCCAGTGGCCCCTCTCAGGTGGCCTTCAGGCCCAGGGACATAAGGCTCACCCACTGAAAAACCAGAAAGGAGCTGCATCCTGTGGTATTGATGAGGCTTCACATACACATTAGCATGGACAGGATTGTAAGTGAGCCAGAGAGGGAGAGAAATGGCTCACTTTCCCTGTGAGAGTTTAACCCCTCCTCCATCATACACCCAGACTTCCTCTCCAGCTCTGTAAAAGTTCCACCGTCCTGTAACAGTCCTCTAAGTTCACCAGGCTGCACCAACACTTCCCCTTCACCTTAAGGGGAAGAGGGTAGCAATGAGTTTCTCCTAGCCTTTACTCTGTGGCCAAGGCACAGCTTGTCTCAGTGCAACACCAGAGCAGAGGGCAGGCCCGCCACTCTACCTGGCCTCAGCCTCAAAACCAGTCTGTCTGGGAACTAGGACAGAGACTATGTGAGGTATTTTGGTCAGATGGCTCAGAAAACAAATTCTTTGAGCAAGTTTTCCTTCCATATAGAGCCTGCAGCCTTAAAGGCTGTTCAAAAATGTAGGCAGACCAATTGGACACATTGGATGGCCCTATTAGATTAAAGCTTTGCCATTAGGTTAAAGAGTCTTCCAATATCAGGGAAGAAAGAATGCATCATGAAAAGCACAGTACTAGGATAATAAGTAGCTAATTTTGACAAAAAATAGATTCTTACCTCTACCAAAAATCAAAATGAACTTCTGAGGGATTAAAATTAAATATGTTTAAATTTCACAAATAGAATATAAAAATGAATATTTATTAAACTTCTAGGGGTTAGAAGACTTCCTAAGCTTAGAAACAATACAAGAAATTCTAAAGGAAAAATGAGTCAAATTTGACCAGTTACTGAATTTTTTTTTTTGAGACAGAGTCTCGCTCTGTTGCCCAGGCGGGAGTGCAGTGGTGCCATCTCGGCTCACTGTAAGCTCTGCCTACCAGGTTCACGCCATTCTCCTGCCTTAGCCTCCTGAGTAGCTGGGACTACAGGTGCCCGCCACCATGCCCGGATAATTTTTTGTATTTTTAGTAGAGACGGGGTTTCACTGTGTTAGCCAGGATGGTCTCCATCTCCTGACCTCGTGGTCCGCCCACCTCAGCCTCCCAGAGTGCTGGGATTACAGGTGTGAGCCCCCGCACCTGGCTGACCAGTTACTGATTTTAAAAAATTTTTTTGCTGACAATTTAACTTATCGAAGTATACTGTAAATACAACTAACTGTATTGATTTAAAGCTTTGGCAGATGTGTACATTCATGAAACCACCTTTACAATCAAACCAAAATATTTCGTCATGCCCTTTTACAGATCATCTTTCCCTCCACTCCTGGGTTCAGACAACCACTGATTAGCTTTTGTCACTATATATTAGTTTGCATTTTCTAAAATGTTATATAAATGAACATCATCTATTCTGTATCCTTTGAGTCTGACATTTTCCACTTAACATAGTGATTTTTAGATTCATCCATGTTGTATATGTAAATAGCTGTGTTCTCTTTATTGCTAAGTAGTATTCCATTGTATGGGTATATCATAAAATTTATCAGACTAATTAGTAATACAAAACCCTTTAAAAAGTATTTTAGGGGATGGGGAGGGGTTGATCAATGAATACAAAGTTAGAAAGGATGAGTAAGTTCTAGTGTTCTGTTGCACAGTAGGGTGCCTGCAGTCAACAGTAAGGTGTTTAGATCTCAAAATAGCTAGAAGAGAAGATTCTGAATGATAAATGTTTGAGGTGATGGATTTCTCATTCATTACCCTGATTTAATCATTACATAATGTATACATGTATTGAAACAATACATTATACCCCATAAATATGTGCATATTATGTATTAATTAAAAATAAAAAATAATTTTTTATGGCCAGGCACAGTGGCTCATGCCTGTAATCCCAGCACTTTGGGAGACTGGGGCAGGTGGATCACCTGAGGTCAGGAATTAAAGACCAGCCTAGCCAACATGGTGAAACCCCATCTCTACTAAACAAAAATTAACTGAGCGTGGTGGTACACGCCTGTAATCCAGGCTACTTGGGAGGCTGAGGCAGCAGAATCGCATCAACCTGGGAGGCCGAGGTTGCAGTGAGCCGAGATCGCACCACTGCACTCCAGCCTGGGCTACAGAGTGAGAATGTCGCAAAAAAAAAAAAAAAAAAAAAAAAAAATAATATATAGTAGCAGGTATTATATATGTATAGTATATATATATATACTATGTACATTAATAATTTTTAAAAAGTATTTCAAAAGGCAAATTTTAAAATTGGGAAAACATTTTGGTGATTTAGACAAATGAGTTAATATTTTTTTTCTGCAAAGAGTTGTATCTTTATTAACATGGAAACACTGAGTCCGAGGTCAGGGGTGTTCAGAGGACATGAGGCTACTTACCAGATAGAAGAAATTACATCAGAAACAACCTCCTGCTATCATATGTAACAGTAAACTAGCATTTATTGTTAAATTATGCTAATATAGTATTGAAGTATACTAACTTATACTAAGGAACTGTTGGCAGAGGAGAACTGGAATAGCTCATGTCAAGCCATGGGGGTGGCCCAACAGGGTGAGAGAGTGCAGTCACTGGAAATGCTTACTGACAGTATATGATAACATGGCTGATGGTAATGATAAATTAAGTTTTAAAAACAGGATATGGGGCTGGGCGTGGTAGCTCACGCCTGTAATCCTAGCACTTTGGGAGGCCGAGAAGGGCGGATCACCTGAGGTCAGGAGTTCGAGACCAGCCTCACCAGCATGATGAAATGCTGTCTCTACTAAAAATACAGAAATTAGCTGTGCATGGTAGTGCGCGCCTGTGGTCCCAGGTACTCGGGAGACTGAGGCAGTAGAATCGCTTTTACCCGGGAGGGGGAGGTTGCAGTGAGCCGAGATTGCGCCATTGCACTCCAGCCTGGGCACCAAGTCTGGTGAAACTCTATCTCAAAAAAGAAAAAAAAAAAAGGCCAAGCATGATGGCATGTGCCTGAAGTCACAGCTATTTGGGAGACTTAGGTGGGAGGATCACTTGAGCCCAGAAGTTCGAGGTTGCAATGAGCTCGAACTTACAATGAGCTATGATTGTACCACTGCACTGCAGCCTGGGAAACAGAGCAAGACCCTGTCTCTGAAAAAAAAAAACACGGAAAACGAAAGTACTAAATGTTAGCTGTAGTTGGGTATAGGTGATGGGACTTTCGATTATTTTTTTTTTTAACTTTCTTCTCTGTTCTATTTTTATAATTTTTTTCAAAATGAGTTTCATTTATATGCCCTACCAGTGAACAATCTGAGAAAGATACTAATAAAACAATTCCAGGGCTGGATGCAGTGGCTGAAGCCTGTAATGCCAGCACTTTGGGAGGCCAAGGCAGGTGGATCACTTAAGTCCAGGACTTTGAGACAAGCCTGGGTAACGTGGTGAAACTCCATCTCTACAAAAGATGATGATGATGATGATTATTATTTAGATGGAGTCTTGCTTTGTCACCCAGGCTGGAGTGCACCCAGCCTCAAAAAATTTTTTTAAATTAGTGGGGCATGGTGGCACATGTCTATAGTCCCAAGCTACTTGAGAGGTGAGGTGGGGGGATCTCCTGAGCCCAGGAGGCAGCAGCTGTAGTGAGCTGTGATCATGCCACACTGTGCTCTAGCCTGAGCAACAGAGTGAGACCCTGTCTCAAAAAAAGAAAACAATTTACATTAGCATCAAAAACACTAAAGTACTAAGGAGTAAATTTAACCAAGAAAACAAGAGATTTACACTGAAAACTGTAAAATATTGCAGAAAAATTAAAGACAACCTAAATGAAAGAAAAACATCCATGTTCATGAATCAGAAGACTTAATATTAAGACAGTACTGCCCAACGCAATCTACAGGTTCAGTGCCGTCCGTATCAAAATCCCAATGGCATTTTTTGCAGATAGGAAAACCCTACCGGGCGTGGTGGCTCACACAATCCCAGCACTTTAAGAGGCTGAGGCGGGTGGATCACTTGAGGTCAGGAGTTTGAGACCAACCTGGCCAGCATGGTGAAACCCTGTCTCTACTAATAATACAAAAATTAGGAAGATGTGGTGGCACATACCTACAATCCCAGCTACTCGGAAGGCTGAGGCACAAGAATCGCTTGAACCTGGGAGGCAGAGGTTGCAGTGAGCCAAGATTGTGCCACTACACTCCAAACTGGGTAACAGAGTGAAAACTATGTTTCAAAAAAAAAAAAGAAAGAAAGAAATAGGAAAACCCATCCTAAACTTCATATAGAATATATAGACTCTCAAGGGACCCTGATTGTTGAAAACAATCTTGAAAAAGAAAGTTGTAGCCGGGCGCGGTGGCTCAAGCCTGTAATCCCAGCACTTTGGGAGGCCGAGACGGGCGGATCACGAGGTCAGGAGATCGAGACCATCCTGGCTAACACGGTGAAACCCCGTCTCTACTAAAAGTACAAAAAACTAGCCGGGCGAGGTGGCAGGCGCCTGTAGTCCCAGCTACTTGGGAGGCTGAGGCAGGAGAATGGCGTAAAACCCGGGAGGCGGAGCTTGCAGTGAGCTGAGATCCGGCCACTGCACTCCAGCCTGGGCAACAGAGCAAGACTCCGTCTCAAAAAAAAAAAAAGAAGAAGAAAGTTGTAACACATAAATTTTCTTGTTTCGAAACTCTCTGCAAAGCTACAGTGACCTAACAGTGTGGTACTGGCAGAAGGTCAGGCATATGGACCAGTGGACTAGACCCATGGAGAGCCCAGAAATAAACTTTTGTATCAAATCATTTCTGACAAGGATGCCAGAACCATTCAATGTCAAAAGGACAGTCTTTTTAACTAATGGTGCTGAGAGGCCTGGTGCGGTGGCTCATGCTTGTAATCCCAGCACTTTGGGAGGCCGAGGACGGCAGATTGCTTGAGGCTAAGAGTTCGAGACCAGCCTGGCCAACATGGCAAAACCCTGTCTGTACTAAAAATACAGAAATTAGCTGGGTGTGGTGGGCGGGCGCCTGTAATCCCAGCCAGGCAGGAAGCTGAAGCATGAGAATTGCTTGAACCCAGGAGGCAGAGGCCAGTGAGCCAAGATGGCGCCACTGCACTCCAACCTGGACACAGGTGCCCTGAGTGGGACCCTGTCTCAAAAAAAAAAAAATGGTGCTGGGAAAACTAGATATCCGTGTGCAAGAGAATGAAGTTTGACCTTTACTTTATGCCCTGTACAATAAATTAACTGAAAATGGATCAAAAACATAAACGTTAAGAGCTAAAACAATATGCAATCCCAGCACTTTGGGAGGCGGAGGCGAGCAGATCATGAGGTTGGGAGTTTGAGACCAGCCTGGCCAGCATAGTGAAACCCCATCTCTACTGAAAATACAAGCATTAGCTGGGCATGGTGGCACGCACCTGTAGTCCCAGCTACTCGGGAGGCTGAAGCAGGAGAATTGCTTGAACCCAGGAGGCGGAGGTTGCAGCGAGCTGAGATCGCGCTTTTGCACTCCAACCTGGACGACAGAGTGAGACTCCGTCTCAAAAAAAAAAAAAAAAAAAAACACAGAGCTAAAATGGTAAAACTCTTTGAAGAAAATACAGGAGAAAATCTTGATGATATTGGATTTGGCAATGATTTCTTGGATGTGATACTAAAAGCACAGACAGCAAATGAAAAAATATGTAAATTGGACTCTGTCAATATTTAAAACTTCTGTGTATTAAAGGACATTATCCAGAGAGTGAAAAGACAATCCTCAGAATGGAAGAAAACATTCACAAATCATTTATCTGATAAGGGATTAATATCCTAGAACGAATTTTGAGATAACATTTTCACTTTAGGGGAAAAAATCCAGATTAGGGGTGGTGGCTCACTCCTGTAATCCCAACACTTGGGGAGGCCAAGGTGGGAGGATCACTTGAGACCAGGAGTTTGAGACCAGCCTGGGCAACATAGAAAGCCCCTGTCTCTGCAAAAAGTTTAAAAAAAAGTAGCCAGGCATGGTGGCATGTGTCTGTAGTCTCAGCTACTTGAAGGGCTGAGGCAGAAGAATTGCTTGAGCCCAGGAGGTCGAGGCTTCAGTGAGCCATCACACTCTAGCCTGGGTGACAGAGCAAGACCCTGTCTCAAAAAAAAAAAAATCCTTTTATTTCCTGTATCTCCTATAAGTAAAGCACATCTATACCAAACCCCAGTGAACTACATAATGTGACAATAATTGTATCGAAATTGATTCTGTGTGTTCTGGCAGTAGTTGTGAGTGCTATAATTGCGCAGATGCCCTTCTTGCTGATGCTCCCTCCTTTTCTCTTTAGGATTCCACCAGTACTGTTGCTGCTCTTCTCATAGACTTCAAAAGCTCATTGCTTCCTCACCTCCCAGTTCATTTCCATGGATCAAGCAGTTTTCTGATGATTGCCCTTTTCCCCAAATCGAAGATATACCAAGCATTTTACTCAGAGGTAACATCAGTCATTATTCAGCAAAACTACTACTACTTTTTCCCCCCTAGCAATATAAATGGTAAGGCAGCATCTTGGGGCTAACAGTGAAGTGATGAGAGGCAGAGTTATGAGGGCTGCTTCTCATCCCTTCAGGTTCTGGAATGGCGCTGTTGGCAGGGAGAGGTGAGAGCCTAAAGAAACTGAACAAGAGAGTTTTTAGCCTTTAAGAAAAATCTACTTTGTCCTCTTTAAATCCTAGTTAGAGTTATCTCTTATTTAGCTACTTTATTGAATTGTTGGGCCCTACCTACTGAATTAGTGTTCTCTTTGCCACTCTCTACTCTCCTTCCCCATGGGTCACAGTCCCTCTTGCGAATGGTACCACCTGGCAGGCTGCACATTATAGATGAGGGAGTTTACAAAAATGATACGACCCACTTAGAGACCAAGCAATAGCCAAAGCCAAACTGATGGCTAACCTCATGACTAGTGGGAATTCTTTTAAAGGTGTTGTTACAGCAGCTTGTGATGGGACAGTGTTCCTCCCTCAGGTCAGATTCGCAGACCATAGAGGATGCAAGAGTTGACCTTGGCTGTAGAATAGTTTCTCAGCCCAGTCTGTGTCTCCCAGCTTTGCTGGACCTTTTTACCTCCTTGTGCTTATCCTTTCAATCTGGGAAAGTAAAGACAGCCCTTTAGATTCTCTTCAGCCATCCCTCTGCCTCTAGGCAGGAATTACTTGAACCACTCCTGTCTGTCTCCCTAGAGGAGAACATGCCTCTGCTGCGAGGACAGTGTTACCCGACCCCTTTCTCCATGCTTCCTGATCTCTCAAGGAGCAGAATCCCTGGGGGAGTAACCCAGAAAGACATTCTGGTTTTTAAAAATACAGAACAAAATTGCTTCAGGCCTCTATTTTTGAAGCAAACTTGTTTGTTATAGTCATTTTCTCTGCAATGACAGTCTAGATTTTCAACAACCATCAAATCCCCATGTGGGTTCCATATCCTGTTGTTGGGTTTAAAGTGTTCTTTGCTCAAATTCTGTTTTGTTTAGGTCTTCTCCCTCTGGCAACAGCAGGATAACTCAGGGCTCTCTTTAAAAGTGATCCAGGAAGATGGATTATCTGTGGAACAAAAGAGATTGTAAGTGGCTGCTTCAATATTTGTGCTTGCTTCCCTAGGCTTTGTGGGCGTGCTTTCTCTGCAGGATGCCTCGCATTATGTAACACAGGGGTCTTGGCTTCTGAAAGGGTCAACACAGACATTTCTTTTTTTTTTTTTTGAGACGGAGTCTCGCTCTGTCGCCCAGGCTGGAGTGCAGTGGCCGGATCTCAGCTCACTGCAAGCTCCGCCTCCCGGGTTCACGCCATTCTCCTGCCTCAGCCTCCCGAGTAGCTGGGACTACAGGCGCCCGCCACCTCGCCCGGCTAGTTTTTTGTATTTTTTAGTAGAGACGGGGTTTCACCGTGTTAGCCAGGATGGTCTCGATCTCCTGACCTCGTGATCCGCCCGTCTCGGCCTCCCAAAGTGCTGGGATTACAGGCTTGAGCCACCGCGCCCAGCCAACACAGACATTTCAATGCTGCCAGCTTGCAGGTAGCCAGTGCCCTTGGGGGAATAGAAGGCAAGAGAGGGCCCCGTGCAGTGCCTCACACTTGTTATCCCAACACTTTGGGAGGCTGAGGCAGGAGGATGAATTGAGCACAAGAGTTTGAGACCAGCCTGCCTGGGCAACATAGTGAGACTCCATCCCTACAAAAACTTAAAAATTAGCTGGGTATAGTGGCACATGCCTGTAGTTTCAGCTACTCAGGAGGCCGGGGTGGAAGGGTTACTTGAGACCAGGAGTTAAAAGTTGCAGTGAGCCATGACCGTGCCACTGCACTTCAACCTGAGTGATGGATCAAGACCTTTTCTCAAAAAAAAAGGTCCCCACTGCCAGGAGCCAGTGTAGCTATGAGGGGCCACCTCTCACAGCCCTGACCCGGGCCAGGCATGATGTTGGGCGCCGGGCCAGTCTCACCTGTCTCGGGGAGCCCAGGGTCTTACTCTGTTCAGTGGTGCGGTCCTGGCTCACTGCAGCGTTGACTTCCCAGGCTCAGGTGATCCTCCCACTTAGCAGTTGGGACTACAGAGGTTGCAGAAATTGAAGCTAATTTACCTTGTACATGTAAAGTGCATTTTCCTGATCCAAACAAGCTTCACTGTTTTCAGCTAACAGTAACTCCAGATGAGGGTTACTACCAGGGTAGAAAATTTCAGTTTGAAGTTCCCGATGCGTACAACATGGTGCCTCCCAAAATGAAATGCCTGACCAAGATCTGGCACCTCAACATCACAGAGATAGGGGAAATATGTCTGAGTTTACTGAGAGAACATTCAATTGACAGCACAGCTGGGCTCCCATGAGAACATTACAGGATGTCGTTTGGGGATTAAACTCTTTGTTTACTGATCTTTTGAATTTTGGTGGTCCACTGAATATTGAAGCTGCAGAACATCATTTGCAGGACAAGGAGGACTTCCAGAATAAAGTGGACAACTACATCAAGCATTATGCCAGATGATAAAAGGGGATGATTGCAGGCCCATGGACTGTGTTATAGTTTGTCTCTAATGTGAAATAGCAAGAGGTAGCCCCGCCTCCCATCCTCACGCTCCCTCTCAGTCCCCTGGATTGCCCCAGTCCTGTGACCATGTTCCCCTGAAGAAGACCGTCTTCATGACTGGTCATTGTATATGGAGAATTCAACATAATACATCAAGGGCTTCTTTAAAAAAAAAAAAAAGAAAAAGGTCGGGCGCAGTGGTTCACGCCTGTAATCCCAGGACTTTGGGAGGCCGAAGTGGTGGATCACCTGAGGTCAGGAGTTCATGACCAACCTGGCCAACAAGGTGATACCTCATCTCTTCTAAAAATACAAAAACTAGCCGGTCGTGGTGGTATGCGCCTGTAATCTCAGCTGCTCAGAAGGCTGAGGCTGGAGAATCTCTGGAACCTGGGAGGCAGAGGTTGCAATGAGCCAAGATTGTGCCACTGCATTCCAGCCTGGGTGACAGAGCGAGACTCTGTCTCAAAAAAAGAAAAAAGAGAAGTAAAACCACCAAGAATCAGAAACTCATGGTATTATCAAGGGATTTCAGGCCAGCCTTTCTATGTGGACGTACCCGTCATCATGCACTAACACCTCATTTTGTTTAAGTCTGAAATGGGTGTTTTGGAAGAGTTGACTCTGTCACTGGACTCTGGCTTGAAAACATCAGAACCAGTTTTGTAAAGTGTATGTTCTAAAGGAAGATGGACTTCTAATCTGTGAGCTTTTGTTATTCCAGGCACTCCAGTGCACAGAAGCTCTTCAGTGCCCTGAGCCAGCCTGCTGGGGAGAAACGGAGTTCCCTAAAGTTACTCTCAGCCAAACTCCCAGAGCTGGACTGGTAAGCTCTGGTTCTGTTTATAGATGTTTAATATTCTGGCTTTTGAAATGTCAGAAACCTCAAAGTTGGTCCTTTTAGCTCCTTTTTCTTGTAATTTCTTAGAGATCACTGTAAAATGTCCCAGAAACACACTGTACACAATTTTAGTCTCTAGAGAGAATCTCTCCAAGGTTTATTTTTCAGCAATTAAGTAAAAACTTTTTCATGTGAGTCGTCACCTTCAGGAAAGGCTAGGATGGTAACATAATAGCATTGTCTTTGTGTTTTTAGGTTTCTCCAGCATTTCACCATCAGCAGCATTAGCCAGGAACCTGTGATGAGGACCCATCTTCCTGTCCTGCTGCAGCAAGCTGAAGTCAACCCTACTCACAGAGTAGAAAATGACAAGGTAGAGGAGCTCACCAGATATGTTGGGAATTCACAGGAAGATAATCTTGAGAGCCTGCCCCTGGATCTTTTGTGTCAGTTAACAACAAGAACTCAGATAGAGTCCCTGTTACAGGACTCTCCACTTCCTTGGATCCTGAAATGTAATGATACACGTGCAACCTACTGTATACGATGTCTGTGTCAGGTGTCTACATTTACCCTGGCCAAGCCTCGTGACAGTGACAAAACCCTGGCATCTTGCCGTACCCTCCCCTGGCCTCTCAAGAACATTTAAACTCCTACTCAGTGCTTTCATGCTATCAGCTCTTCCTGATTGTGACAGGAACTTACCTGGCAGTGGTTGACACATTGTGCTTAATACAGGGAAGGGCACCCATGTTATTCAGGCCTTGCCAGAATCAGCAGAGTAAAGTAATACTTTATAAACACTATCTTCCCCAGAGTGGAGTTTTGTTTGTTTGTTTGTTTTGGTTTTGTTGTTGTTGTTGTTGTTGCCCAGGGTGGAGTGCACTGGCGTGATCTTGGCTCACTGCAGCCTCCGCCTCCTGGGCTCAAGTGATTCTCCCACCTCAGACTCCTGAGTAGCTGGGATTACAGGCATGCATCACCACGCCTGGCTAATTTTTGTATTTTTAGTAGAGACAGGGTTTCACCATGTTGACCAGGCTGGTCTCGAACTCCTGACCTCAGGTGATCCGCCCACCCCAGCCTCCCAAGTGCTGGGATTACAGGTGTGAGCCACTGTGCCCGGCCCCCAGAGTGGATTTTAATCTACTCCTGCCTCACACTTTCCTCCTCTTGACCCCTTCCCACCGTTCCTTCAGAACCATAAGTCTCTTTTTTTTTTTTTTTTTGAGACAGAATCTCACTCTGTTGGCCAGGCGGGAGTGCAGTGGCGTGATCTTGGCTCACTGCACCCTCCGCCTCCCAGGTTCAAGGGATTTTCCTGCCTCAGCATCGCGAGTAGCCAGGATTACAGACACGCACCCCCACGCCCGGCTAACTTTTTGTATTTTTAGTAGAGACGGGGTTTCACCATGTTAGCCAGGATGGTCTTTTTTTCTTTTTTTTTTTTTTTTTTTTGAGTCTTGCTTTGTCACCTAGGCTGGAGTGCAATGGCACGCTCTGCAACCTCCGCCACCTGGGTTTAAGCAATTCTCCTGCATCGGCTTCTCAAGTAGCTGGAACTTCAGGTACCTGCCACCATACCCTGTTAATTTTTTGTATTTTTAATAGAGATGGGGTTTCACCATGTTGGCCAGGATGGTCTGGATCTCCTGACCTCGTGATCTGCCCGCCTCGGCCTCCCAAAGT